>NC_089524.1:14432772-14740824 GCF_963924715.1 Thunnus thynnus | reverse complement strand
CAGAAAAATTAATATAGAAGTAAAACAAACTTAATGGAAAATGTATATTCTGTTTACCATATATTCATCATGGCTGCCAATTTACTGCAAGGTTTTTTTTTAGATTTTATCATGTTAATGGCCATATTTTGGCTCAGCAGCTTCTACATTTCAGCAGTTGCTTGGAAACTTCTCTCACTCTGACAGCTGCCTCTGTGTGTCTCTGCAGGTCTCTGTCAGTATCAATTTGTGTTGCAGCTGACAGTGTAACATCAACTCCTGTAGACTGTAATATTCTCCTCTAAGATCCCTGTGACTGTCACATGACCGCTTCCCATTATGGAGCGCTTTGCTTTAGAAAGATTTTTTTTAGCATCTAACTTCAAGTCAAAGCATTCCCTCTTTATTTCTGTCACAGAGCTGTTCTGATGACATCTTAGCTGGATTCACATTTTCTATTTGCGTCAGGTCTCCTACTGTCACTCACAGATTTGTTATGTGTTTGTCTTCTGATTTCTGAAAGCAGGACTTGAAGCTGACGGTGTTTTTTATTCTTTGAGAACGTTTTGTGAATGAAACTCGCACACAAACGGAGCAGAACGTGGAGACTTATATGGCAATTTTAGGGGCGCGGATTATGCTAATGAGCCCATCACACAAACGCACCTCCTCATGAACCTCCTCGTGTCATTCATCAGGCTGAAACGAGCGATTTACAACAAGTTCAGGCAGTTAAGAGAGTTTGTTGAACCCCACACAGGATTTTCTTATTTTCCTCTTATTACTTTGTTCAAGAACACATATAAGAGAAAAATAAGAAAGCATTCATGCATGAGGCCCGTTGTCTATAACAGTGGTATTTGCAAAGCAAATTGATTCTGTGGAGCTCACTGGGTAAAATTTGATGCAAACATAACTACGGTTAGGTCAATCCACTATCTGACATTCATTTCTTCTACAACGGTTAGATTTGAACTGTTTTAACTACAAACTCTGATGAACCAACTGGTGAGTCGATTTTTATAAAGTCATGTTCACATTTATTTGACATTTATAGTTAAGATCCTAAATTTTCAAAAGATACTAAATATGCTATGCAGCAAAAAGATAATAAAATGATGCCGTGGTGATTTTTTTTTTTTTTTTTAAGAAAAAAATGCTGAGTGAATAAAACATTGTGTGGGAATGTTCTTGTCCTTTGCAAAAAAAAAAAAAAAGAGGAAGAAAAACTGTTAGGTCTCAGGTCTAGGCGTCTGTGGTCTTCTAAGTAATTGAGGAGCAGCACTCTTGGACGCTGAACATGGGAGCATTGCTCTTTATCCATCTGACTGTGCATGTCTTGGTTGCTGCTAGTCTCACCCTGAGGATGCGGTTGCGTTCCCACTGGGTCTTGTCAGAGTGGATTGCCACGGTATTGAGGCCTGTCACCTTGGCGACTGCTTCGCACAGCAGATCAGCCCCCAGTTTACAGTCTACAAACACCACCACTGGAGGCTGGTACAGTTTACTGTCCTGAAAAGTCACAAAGAAATCATAAGAGAAAGAAGCAAGATGAGGTGCTTTTTTAAACATTTCTATATACAGATATTCATACCAAATGTATATACTGATTCAGCCATAAATTATCAAAGCTGGAGTTTTTATTATATGACTTCACAAAAAAATGTGATGTATTATGTAACTGTCTGCATTTGGAAATCATAATTAATAGGCCATCTGACAAATTTCCATAATACTTAACATTCAATTTAAAAGAATGACTGATGTTTAATTATTTTTTATCATATAGATCACAATGAATTTCTATGAATTTATAACATTTCAGGACACAATGTCTAAGATTGTGTGTCAGAGGCTTTCAGTACGTTTTACAGACATTGATATAGTTCAGTCACATTCCTTTTAAATTCCAGCAGATGGCAGTTATGACTATCCAGCCAGCAACACACACTTTATAAGTAGTAGGGCAAGCTGACATACTTAAAAAAAAACATCAGGTCCACCTGTTAAGCTAAATTTTGAGTTTAGAACAACTAAAAAAGATTCACCAGAGGATGCAACAGAAGCTAAAGCTAAACATGGCCAGACTGTACAGTGATAAATGGGTGAAAATTCCTCCTCCTATTAAATGGTCCTAATTTATTTATTCATTTACTATAAATGTATTTATTCATTAATCGCCACTCCAGATATTTGTTTTTCTTGGAGTGTCCCATCCAAATCCCACCCTAATACCCCTCCAATCCCATGGGAACTTAACCATTGTCAGTGACAGTAGCCTTATACTTCAGGTTGAAAAACCAAACGGCTGTCATGAATAAGTACATGCCTCTACAAAGAAATGTAGCTCCTGTTACCCACACAATGGTCTAACAACACTTATTCACTGTGTTAAGTAAAGCAGACTGTTTCTGTCCTGTATAAATGGTGCAAGCCATTGCTGGGATTCCTGGAGTGGGGCCATGGCTTAGGGCCCACCCATTTCCTCCAGACAGGGGCCAGGGCTGCATGGCTGTCTAAATATGGTGTACTGGGGAAACCAGTCCTTGGAGCTTAAGGAATTCCCACTTCAAACGTTCAAACGGTCAGTTAATAAAATACCTAGCCGGTACCACCGCATAGTGAGACTGAGTGATAAATCTACTATAAACTAAAATTGAGATAATAACCTGCTTTCTGTGTTTGTCTCTACCAAAGCACCTCCTTGTTCTGCAGAGTACAATTAGACTTGGTCTTTTACAAAAACTAGGAAAATTGAACTGCTGACCACATAAAGAAAGCCTATGTTCGCAGTGTAAATGTCCTAAAAGTGATACTCCACCCAAAATCTATCTTTTGAGACTATAAGTGAGAATAAGACTTGCTAACAAAAAAGAGACTGTGTGCTTCTTTAACATACCTCTCCAAATCACCATTAAAAATAAAAAAAAATCAATTTTATAACCTACATTGAGAATCTCAAACAGCTTCTTCTTCTTGGAGGGCTCCTCTACCCATAGAAGGATCTGTCTGATGTTGGCACAGGGCTGGTTCTTCTCTCCAATAGCAATGCGAACAGGGTCACGAACCAACCGAGCAGCCAGCTCCTCCGTTCCTGTTGGGATGGTGGCCGACGCCAGCAGAGTCTGGTGCTCTTCGGTGACTTGGTCCAAAACCTCGAGTACCTGCTGCTGGAAGCCCATCTTCAACATAGTGTCCACCTACAGAATACAATGCAAACACACAATTTTAAACCTACAAGCCAAATATTTTATTTTAAAGTTAAAATCAAACATAAAAATAATTAATAAAGTAAAATAATTAATTAATACAATTAAATTAAACTGATGCTATGTCACCACAAATGACAGGATTTTCCTCAGGATGTTAAAGGACCAGTGTGTATGGAATATAATATTAATAACTATGTTTTCATTAATGTATAATCACCTGAAACTAAGAATTGTTGTGTTTTCGTTAGCTTAGAATGAGCCCTTTATATCTGCATAGGGAGTGGGTCCTCTTCCACGGAGCCCACCAGTTGCACCATCATGTTCTACAGTAGCTCAGAATGGACAAAGCAAACACTGACTCTAGAAAGGGCCTTGCATGTTTTTTGCCAGTTTCGCGGCTACCGTAGGTTCTCCTGCACGCTTGAAAGGGGAGGGCTATTCAGTTGGTTGCAATCAAAACTAAAATCCTGCCACTAAATCCTACACACTGGTCCTTTAAGTACTTATTCTTGGATGGAGAGTCTAAAGAATCATTACTGTGTTTGGTTGGTAAATTTTCACCAGGAAAAAAAGTCAAGTACTGGTACTTTAATTAATGAATTAATTTCATTCATTCTAAACAGCCACAGTGTTTTCAAGGTTTACTGAAGCCCTTAAAGTGCTGAACCACCCACAAATCTGAATTGTACAGTGATGGTCATACCTCATCAACCACGACAACCTTCACTTTGTCCAGCTGCACTGCTTTCTGCTTCAAGATCTCAAGGAGTCGCCCAGGTGTGGCGATGACAATCTGAAGGGGATTAATAAGAAGAAGAACAGGATGATGAATAAAGCAGAAGAGTTAAATAATTTTGTAAGACAATATTTTGATTGGGGAAGAATTGTTGTAAAGATAGTAAATGTACTTTGATGCTGCTCTTGAGGCGGTGGAGCTGCGGGGGAAGCGGCATGCCGCCCACCAGCAGGGCGGTTCTCATGTTTGGGAGGCCCATCACCAGTTCTTTGGCCTGTCTCTCTATCTGAATGGCCAGCTCCCTGGTGGGGGTCAGGATGAGAGCAACAGGGCTACGCACACTGTTTACTGGTCTCTGAAAAAAACAAGACACACAGCATCTCAATACATGTTTAGCTAAAAGCCATTACTTTAACAGATGGATATAGCCAGCATAGGCCTTTTTGCTGAAAACGTGTCACAGTAGGAAATGCACAAGTGTAAATAATAAAATGAATGATGGCTGAATTCAATGTATCTGCTATGGCTTCAGCATCCTGTTGTTGATTAATTTTCTTTCAGAGTTTAATTTTACTTAATGTACCTACACATTAAAAAATAGCCTCTACTGGTATGAACTGGCGGCTTTGTGCCTTTGTTAACTATTTGTATGAAAGTCATGCAAAATCTAGCACTACTGAAAAATCATGATATGAGTTGCTTTACTGTACCTCCAGTGCTCTCACTACAACTGGCAGCAGGAAGGCCACAGTTTTCCCTGAGCCTGTGTCAGCACTGGCGATCACATCCCTGCCACTGAGACCAACAGGTACCATCTGCATCTGGACTGGCGTAGGCGCCTGGTAGCTGGCCTTCTTCAGGTTGCCACTCAGTGTGGCAGGGAAGCCACAGTGTTCAAACTCTACGATGGGTCTCTTGACATCTCTCCCCTGGGTTTCAATGCCCAGCTCCTGTTTAATCCGCTGCACCTGCTCGTCTGTTAGTCCTGATATGAACCGATCTTCCCTGTAGACATAGTGTGCTTTAAGTTCATCTGCTCCACCAGTGTCAACTGCAGGCTGTTGAGGTTGAGTCCTTTCGTCTCCATTTGTATCCTTACGGTTAAACACATCCGCCCCAATCCCCATTCCCATTTGAGCCAAGTGGCTGGCTTTGCATTCAAGACTGCAAACATCATTGTCAGTGCTGTCACAAATATACTCCCCATAGCGACCACACATCACACAGATGGGCTCCCCTGGCTCCGGCCATCTCTGGCTCTTTTTGAATGATTTAACTGGTTCCTCCTCTTCCTCCTCCTCTTCCTCCTCCTCTTCCTCTGTATCACCTGAGGAAGACTCATGTCTCTCTTTATGTAGTGGGCTCTCTGTCAAAGCTGCAGAGTCTCCACTTGTTTGTTGTACTGTCTCATCGTATGTTTTGGTGTCTTCACATGCTTCCTCCTTCTGACCAGGCGTCTCTGAACTACCTTCATCATTCTTCTCCTCCTCACCAACCTTACTTTTCTTCTTCTTCAAAGCATTGTTTGAGCTCTCTGCTGGTCTCTTCACTTTGAGGGCTCTCGGCATGAACATTTTACAGACTTGTATTCTGTGAACACCAGAAAACAGATATAAACAAGTTAAGCTAATATCAAGACTATAGAGGTCATGGTTTATATGGTGCAACTTTTTTTAAAATACTGGGGATTGCTATGTCTGGGCGAATGCAGCATATTTAACATAACTAAGTCAAGAAATTTCATATCAATAAAGATGAAATTGACTTGCAGTTTCACAGTTCTCTCCTAAACACTGGTTGAAAGTCATCTTCGAAGAACTATAAATCACCTGTGTTTTTTCGGGGTTTTTTTTGGTAAATCTAAAATAAAAATCTGTACTGTAAATTACAGCTTTAACAGTTAGAAATACATATCAACTTGTGGAAGTGTTAACGTTATTCCGACACATAAGTGCAAAGTCGAAGGGTTTCGTATTTTCGTGCATGGTATCGAAAAACACGTTTTTCTACATAATACTCCTCCGCCACTGCTAACTTGTAAATGCAAAGAAATATTTTAACTGTGTGTTTATTCAACTAAAGTTACATATTACCAACACCTCTTCGCGTCAAATCTTCCAACTGTTCAAAACAGCCACCGACGCACACTAATGACGTACATTTGCTTTGCACGTCGGGAATTGTGGTTCGTTGAATATTTTTCTGCATTTTACCTGTGTTTATACAGGGGCTTCTTTGCAGTAGGAACTATTAAAATGTTTTTGTACGTATGTCTTTGTACCCTAAATTGTAGCTTCCTAGACATTTAAAGTCAGTCTTGGGTCATATTTTTACATTGTGGGTGTGGCTACATAGGTTGTAGATCTATGGGCTATACAATACAACTATACAATTCTAACGATCACAAGGACGATATAACAGACAGAAACTTAAAAACTGACTGTCCTCTTGAGAAATGTGAATTTTAACATGTAAAATGAACATTTGTTTAGCTTTGTTTCCTTTAATTGCATGCACGCTGTCCTCTTTTCATGCGGTATTCAAACGCGTATCGTAAATTCAAAAATTAGAAATGTACAGTCATTATGATTGATATTGAATAAGAATTCTATTTAAATTATCCTTCTGTCATGGGGTCAGTGTGTCACAGAAATGTATACAGTCCTCGCCAGCACATTATCATGATGATTATCTAGCAGCACGATACAATACAATGCCAAAATTAAATATTGTGATAAAGCTTTGCTGATTTCCCACTCATTAGTTAATATAAAGTCAGAGTTGGCTAGGTTTACCAAATTAACGACATTGTAGTAAAATCCCGACATCTTTGAGTCGTTCAAACCGATCTTATAATAAATCCATGGTTCAAACACGGACGCTGAAAAAAAAAGCTAATATTCCTGACAGCAGTTGAAGGCATCCTGGGCGCATGCGCATTCCGCAACAACGGTGCAGGGTTTGGAGAGCCACAGTGTGCAGCAGGAAAACCGCACCACGGCACTAACAGAGGAGGGAATGCGAAACACATAGGTTACCCATACAATAAACCATGGACATGAAAGGGAGAAGCCTTCTTCTTCCAAAGGACACAAAGAATGGAAACATTTCTGTTTTCATTCCAGCTGAAGAGCAGTTTTTCCTCTGAAATCCAAGGAAACCTTCACAGCTTGGTCCGACGGAGCCCATCTCAACTGGTAGAGAGAAGAATGGATGAAAAACACCAAGACTAACGAATCATTGTGGCACAAGGAGACAGAATAGGACGAATAACCACAATCAGACTAGTATTTCATCATTGAATGAACCTGTGAATAATCATCGGAAACACACCGCATCTCCTCATTTTTACAGCCGGTCTTTTGTTTTCCACGAAATTCCAGTAGTGGGATGCTTTCGCGTTGTGCAGCTGCATAAGGTTGAAGAAAACAATTCAGGGACAAATATGGGTGAAGTTCAGGACGTCAGGGATGTTAAGAAGATTTTTGTTGCTCCAGCAATAAAGTCTTTCGAGCACTATGACTTCTCCCGAGCCAAAATCTGTTGCAGCCTCACATGGCTGGTGGCCAAAGCATATGGGACAGGTAGGTGCATCACTGTACCTCCACTTACCTGCACGCTGCATGAAGATTTTTGTCATATTTTATCATTTTCTTTTTCAAATGCATGTTTGACAGCATTTTACGATGATGACTAATCTATAACATGCCTATAATCATTTTTGGAACAGCACAAAAACAAATCCTTACAACAAATTTAAAACCTGTGATGGATAATAGACACAGTGACTCACCATTGATCACCTGAGGCAGTATTACATAGTATTCCCTTTAGGATTATCACAGTGATTTTCCATTAGGGTAAAACGTTTCTGGTTCACAATCAACTTAGTTTTTTTTGGTTGCTGTCTCCCATCATAAATGAATAGCCTATTGGAAAAGCAATACATATTTTCTCCAGAGGAAAGATAAAAACCGGTTTCCTCTTCTGGATCCCAGTGATCAATAAATGTGTTGTCCTGCATGATGCAAATGGAGCAGTCAGCTTAGAAACAGGGAGGTATGAAGGTGTCCCAAATGATGTAACCTTCAGCATACTGCATTCAAGGTAAATTTAGAAAGAGAGGCATCACATGTGGGACTTTTTTTTATACATCTCAGCACACAAAGGGTTGACTTGTTAGCAGTAATCTAGGATAAATGATAATGTTAGTAACCATCAACAGACAAAAATCAACAGAAAACAGTGCTTTTTGCCTTTTAAAAACCCCCTTCTGTACGATTCCTAACATATGACATGACTGATGTCTCCTGGGTAAAATCTACTTAAGCGATGAAAAGATCCACAATGAGTAAATGAATTGCGGTGTTTGAGCTGAGATGCTATCTCGTCTCTACACATCTAGTCCCTCTCGTTAGGCTCTGTTGTAAATCACCGCTTTTCTTAATCAGAGATGCTGACGCAGAAACGACTCAGAATTACATGTCATTCCTCATTCAATTCATTCCGAATGACCAAACAGTAAGCCATCATTAAGTTATAAAAGATGATGAAGAAATGAGATTTAATGCATTTTCATGAGCAGCCTTCTTTTTTTAGTGAAGCGTATCACAGCATTGTATCAGTTTGAGCCCTGATAGATAGATGGATAGATTGAAATCTAATGCTGTTGTGTGTGAATGTCCAAAAACTGAGATTTATTAATATGATGGGATTCATGTGGATATATGTGACCTTTCATATTTATTGCTCAGACTTGGTGGATTTAGGCTACACCTTTTAGGAATTAAAGATATTTTGAGTAATCTTTGACTTTTATCATCCCCTGTTGTCCATCAGTAGGAAGTACAACAACATGGATTTACAGTAACAGTAACTCATCTCCTTCCACCAACATCTTTGGCACCATCTCATACCATTTTGACGTTGAGCTTTGGTGACCTGTGACAAATTCAAATCTGATTTTTCCCCAATACAAGCAAGCAGACATTCAACACATGTCTGTGGTAAAGAGGTACATCATGTAACATATCTGTGTAAAAACACAGCATTTCACTTTCTTTCTTAGCTTGAGAATGATTTTACCATTTGATATTCCAGCAAGTGTGACGTTATTTTGCAGGTTAGTGTCTTCAAACGCCAGGCTAACACCCCACTGCACATGACTAGCACATTATGCTATTCTCAGTGTCAGAGCTACTGTCGGGCTGATGAAGGTGGCGACGCTGAAAAGAGAGGCAGAACGAGATCACTTCTCTTCTGGACCATAAATGTAGAAAAACCTGTATGACTATCATCATGCTTTTAACTTCCATATCCCCAGAGCTGTAATTAAAGCTGAAATGCATGGCTCCTGGCCAGAAGAAGAAAACATGCTGCACCCTGAAGCTTTTATTAAGCTAACATACAGTCAGATTATTATATTTCCAAAGATAATCTTCCAAACATTCTCCTTCTTCCATTGGTTCTTCTTAATCTGCAATTTTCTATGTATTTATCGATCACGTATTGAAATAGATGCCTCTCTACAAAACCTTATTTCACCTAAAGCACAATAAAATATTGAACATCTCCAAGGATCTCAATCTGAGAGCATCTGAAGTAGCTCAAGGAGAATATGTGTAGTATGTGTGTCACACTGAGGCTACTGTCACCATATAGCCTACAAACTTTGGCTGAGTTTCACACTGCAGCTGAAAGTGTCCCAATTTTGCTTTTATTTCCCATATGACTTATATAAAATCCTCAGGCATGTGACGCACAGTGGCTCATTTCAGCGTTGCCATGACAGTAGCTAAATGTTTTTCATTGAGCTGCAATCATGTTATACATTTTTTAAAACCGGTATTGGCAAATATGGCACAGCGATGAAAACAAAGACAAAACAGCTGACTTGAGATGTGTTTTTACACATAAGTGAGACACGTCAGTTTAAAGCTGCAACTGTCAATTACTCTGAATGTTTTATTGATTAATTGATTAGTTGTCTGGTCTATAAAATGTCAGAAAAGGGTGAAAAAATTTCAATCAAATTTTTTCCAAAGTTTTGTCCTGACAAACAGTCCACAACCCAAAGATATTCAGTTTCTTATCACAGAGGACTAAAGAAACCAGAAAATATTCACAATGAAGAAGCTGGAATCAGATCATTTGGGCATTTTTCTCAAAAAAATGACTCAAAACAATTAATCGATTGTCAAAATAGTTGTCAGTTAATTTGCTGTCTATCGATTAATCGACCAATTGTTGCAGCTCTATGTAAATTCAATCAAAATATACATACAGTAATCAAACTATGTTGAAAATAAGCGGAAGTTGAATTCCACGACAGTTGTAATTTTTTTTCTTATAGGACAATTTGTCAATAAGATTATTCTTTCGTGCTTTTGCTGTCTTCTCTGCCGTTCATCTTTATTTTCCTTTTTTGATCCCAATTATTATATACTGGCCAGTAAGTGTTCAAATGGCTTATACCAATACAACCAATACATGGTGTTGTCGTCTGAACAGTGCAGACAGAACGGTATTCTGTCGCTGCTTGTAGCAACAGACCACATTATTCCTCGCCGCCGTGTTGTAATAGCCGCACAAACATGAGATCCCTTTGCAGATCCTCTGTGTATATTCAATCAGGACTGAATGAAATGGGCTGATTCCAAAAATACAGCCCTCCAGAGAGGGAGAGAGAGCGCAAGAAATAGAGAGAGAGAGAGAGAGAGCGGGCTCATATCCAGATCCCTGCCTACGCTGCTCTCAATATTTCTCATGCATCTGCCTCATTACACCGATGCAGGAGCGCATCAAGAATACGCAGTGTGGTAGATGCGGCCTGTGTAGCAGATCATCTGCTGTTAGAAAAATACTATCAAACATCACACACCGATGCACATATCTAATGTATTATACGACTCTACTTCACAAGCAGAGAGCTCAGAGAAGACGTCTCAGTAGCGAGGCTCTTCAAATGCTCGGTGAAACCTGGGTGGTGGAAGCAAATCTGTGTAATTAACAAGTATTTTACAGATACACTTGGTCAAAGCATTTAACTTTTTGCTTCATTTTGTTACAGAAGTCAGACTTCATCAATATATGATTAAATGTGAATCTAATCTTGCTCTTGTAGGTAGTTACAAGATATTTTATCACAGTAATGTGACGTTAAAGCTCTGTAGGGCTACAACTAACGATTATGTGCGTCATCGATTCATCTGCTCGTTATCTTCTCGATTTGTCGTTTGGTAGTGAATAATGTTAACATTTGAGGGGCTTGAACAAGCAGTCTTTTGGCATTTGTGCTTGGAAAAATATTTGAACATGATCTTGAAGTCTTCTTTAATAAGTAGGTACATTTTAGTAACAGCACAAACCAGAGAAAGCAAGTAGTGGACCGCGCTTCAGAAAAACATCCGTAACATGAAATATAACTTGAAATATAACATGATTTCTACCAGCTCCAGGGGTGTTGTATGGTAGCTCAGCCCGACCTCTGACCTCCTCATAGAGGATGGAGGATGGAGGAGGAGGGGGAGGGCAAGAGAAGAGATTAATTTCTTTGGAGGGATCAATAAGGTAGCACATCAGCCAAATACGTAAAGGAAAAGCATAATAACCTAGATGGCTGCTACTGCTGCTGCTTCATGCATTTCTGTTCTTATACAGAGTCCATCTGTAGACGACCTCGTTGGTTACGGTCAGTATGAGCAGGTGATTCATTGACTTTTGTGTGTGGAGGATGGGCGGTGGTGTCAGGGAATGTAAAGCTTTCAGTGTGGCTCACTACATGCTACAGTGTCTCTCTCTACACACACACACACAAAGAGTTATCAAAATTTACATCTGCTCCCCTGCTGCAGACACAGCAACGAGCTCTACATCTGGAGTGCATGCAGGTGTTTTTTTTAATGTTTTTACACAGCTGCAGCATCTCATTTGAAACCAATTAATTATTTTTATATTGTTTCATATGTTGTGGGGAAATACGGTCTTTTGTTTTCCAGACAATAGCCGTGCTTTCTCTTTTTTAAGTGCAGTTTTTTTTTAAAAATTGCCTCTCAACTGAGTGAACGCTGACAGGAAAGGTAACAAGACAAAGCAGTTTATGAAAAACACAATGTTTTTGAAGTATTTGTCGAACATCCACCGGCGGTGGAATTCGCTGGAGGTGACACACACACGCACGACACGTACACACACACACACACACACAAACACAGCCCCTCTCTTTGATGAAGCAGGCAGTGAGAGGGGTGTTCCCAGGGAGCTAGAAGCTGCAGAGATATATATACAGACTAGATGAATCGATTGGGTTCCACTCCTACTGCAGTTGCTATAGCAACGTGGAGGTCTATCCACACGTGTCCATGTCAAGATACTGTCAAAGTACGGCTGTGAACAACGGAGCAGACCTGCCAAAGTAAAGTAATGGCAGAGAATCTGTGCACTGAAGGGAAAATCCAAACTTTGTTGTCAAACTTTGTCAGCTCCTTTTTTTCTCCCTTCCATCATACAGACAGCATCCCAGCAGACTTGAAGGACCCCTTCTACACAGACCAGTATGAGCAGGAGCACCTGAAGCCTCCCGTGGCCAGCCTCCTGCTATCCGCAGACCTCTACTGCAGGGCCGGCAGCCTCATCCTAAAGAGCGACGCCGCCAAACCCCTGCTGGGCCACGATGCCGTCATCCAGGCGCTGGCTCAGAGAGGACTCTACGTCACTGACCAGGAGAGACTGGTCACTGAGAGGGACCTTCGAAAGAGGCCTCTTCAAATGGTAGGAGGGATTTTTTTTTGAATGGGACTGCAGATCATAATCATATTACAAATTTGAGCTACCTCTCCAGCACAGACTTTACACCACTACAATTTTACTGGTTACAAGCTGACTTAGACCTGAAGGCTTCCACTGCCCTGTGTGTGTGTGTGTGTGTGTGTGTGTCATGTCTTTTATAGCTCATCTCTTGACTTTGCAGGCAGCCTATTGAGTGGAAATGAGGGATCCTCATTATTTGTGGGCAAAGTCTCAATAGGAGGCTTCATTGCCTCAGTGAATTGCAGTTGAGACACGATTAGCACACAGTATGCCTGCAGTCTCTTTGGATAGTCTTGCTGATTTTAATTTCCCTTCTATGCTAATTCGAAAGTTATTTAAGTTTTTTGGGGGGATCTAGAAGTAAGGCATTTTAAGGTTTTAGCTCACAAAGTTTGATTCCGATCGTGTAATTTAAAGCTAAACTAAACGGATAGATGGAGCGTTTTGCTTGATTTTGCTGTGTTCTCTCCCTCGTCGACACAGCAGCTCCCACAGCGTGTGCCGTGAACACGAGGGATTTTCACATATTACTGTCTTTCTGCAGGATTACCTTTTAATTCTTTCCTCAAATGTTTTACATTTTCTAGACCAGAGCTGAACAAGGGTTTTACACTCGATTTTTACAAGTTCATGAATGTCTGTGTTTGTATGTGTGTGTGTTTCGTGACTGAGCGTGTTGTTGCAAGTGTGAAAATAAGTTTCCCCTTCTGTCCTCTACTGTTCCATCTTTTCTCCCCATCCCTGTCCTGTATCCCTCATCTTTCTCATACTCTCTACGTATCTCGTTCCTTCTGTCTTCAACCAATAATCTTTCCCAAACACCTTCTTTTTTTTTTACATTTTACAATTTCACATTTCCTCACTTATTACCAAACCCTTCCTTCATCATTTCTAATTTCTCTTGTCTGTCATCATCCCTCCATTCGGGTTTTATTTGCTTTCTCCATCAATCCCATTCTCCCTTCCCTGCTTGAAGCATAAATGTGCAGCGTTATGATCTAGTTGTAGGAGCCTAACTGATAATAAACGGGCATTAGAGAGGTATTGTGAATGTTTTGTAATCAATTTAATGAGATTCAGGAAAGCAAAAAAAAGATGCAGCACTGATTACTATTGTTTGCTAAAAGGTTGTCACCACACCATCCCACACGGTTCATTTACATTACCTGCTGCACATTGGAATGACAGCTCAGGTGGGGGATCATCTATTATTTAAAGACATCATCTAACTTCTAGCTGCTGTCCAGGCTGAGTTTTGCGGGGGTGTGGACAGTCAGC
Source organism: Thunnus thynnus (assembly GCF_963924715.1). Taxonomy (NCBI): domain Eukaryota; kingdom Metazoa; phylum Chordata; class Actinopteri; order Scombriformes; family Scombridae; genus Thunnus; species Thunnus thynnus. The sequence goes on along the minus strand of NC_089524.1, from coordinate 14,726,811 downwards.
AAGAAGAGCAGAAACAGGAGAGAGGCTGTTCTTATGGGAGAGACATCTAGCAGGGCAGTTAACCGGCTTGAAAAGTTGTCCTAAAAGAAAATAAGACTGGTTTTATTTCTGAAGCAGACCGTGAAAGAGTAAAGAGACCGAGCAGCTACCTGCAGCTCTAACAGTAAGCTGCTCTGGATACGAGCGCCGGCACTGTCATTAAATGCTGCTTCATGGCATTTTAAGCTAAGCGTTTGTTTGAACTCAGCAGTTTGCATATAGTACAAGAATTCTCCGAGTAAGCGACTTCAGGATGCGTTCGAGGTAGTTTTAGTAGGTCAGTCAGCAGCGGAATTAGATGCCGCTTGATGTCTCGTCTTGACATACGACACAGCCGAGCATATTCACTGACATTCTCACTAAACTGACTTTGCATCGTGGAGTTATTTTTTCTCTGCTCCTCCACCTCTCCGTCTCTATTCTGCCCACTCATCCTTCTGTCTTCGGCCACGTGACGGATTCCCACACGTGAAGACACGGAATCCAAATTTCACTTTCCGCCCACTCGGTCGCCTACACACACACATGCTGTATCACTGACACCCTCCTCCACCTGTAGCACACGCAGAGAAAGAAAGAAGAATGTGGAGGTTGGGTTGCGGAGCTGAAAAATGTTATTACACGTCGCAGCCCACATGAAGCACCACCGTGAGCATGATAATAGCTGAGAGTCGTTATCAAAAAGCTTTAATTGCTAAGTTTAATAATACCAGCTCTCCTTTTATGTTCTTTTCAAAGTGTCAGCGTCATGTGATCATCTCTTTTCATGGTGATAGAGGGGATCATGGGTAATTAATTTCCTAAAACAAAACAAATATGTTCAGACTGTTTCTATGCAGCTGCGGTCAGGGAGAAAACATCATATTGAAGGTCATTATTCAATTAAAAACCAATATCAACAGCCTGATGGAAAGTCCAGTCTAACCTTGTTGCTGTGGAAACGCTAGCGGGATGAGAATGACGTCAAGATCCCAAAAAAAAAAATGAATCTAGATGATGAATGAAAATTGATTCTAGGTGTCTGTGTCAGCATGTGTGCTCACTTGTGTGTGTGTGTGTGAGTGTAGCTAAGGACTTAATTACACGCTGTAGAGTGGGACAGTAGTGCTCCCCGCATCCCTGCAGCACGGCGGGTGTTCAGATAAGGTGTTTAATGCAGAGGAACAGTGCTCGGCGTTCATTTATCCTCTCGCAGCAACGCATCTGCTCCAGTCACTCACGTTCATTCACTCGAGCAGCGATGGTTAATTCCCTACCGTACCGGCACCCGAGCAGCGGTAACAAGAAATGGGACAAGCACTGATGTTTCACCTTCCTGCCAAGATTTACTCTGCCTGTCTGGGGCTCAAATTGGCATCGCAAAGTCGCAGGATTGTTGTAACGGGTTTCAGTAGATGTTAGAGGTGTTCATGAAGTTTTCTCCAACCTTTTGTACTTGGAGCACAAAAGATGTGTCAGGATCTGAGGCTGAGCTTACCACCTCTGCTGAACAATTTCCTGGAAAAAAAAGCCTGCAGAGCATCCACAGGATAGTAACTTTGGGATTTATTAGATGACAAAAGTATATATATATATGTCCCACTAGATTTATCTCAAGACACTCACTTCCTTGACCTCATCACGGTGAAGATCGATGTTCTTCCAAACTGCTGGACTTTGAATGTCAAAGCTTTAATAATTAATAAAACCGTAGTAAATAGTTCATGATGCTGCCAAGAGTTTTAAATGTACTGTATAAATCACTGTGGTATCATAGCTGCATGCGGTGAATACTGAGAGGAAGAAGCACAGCACCTTACATGGTTTCTGAGTTTCTTTATAGACTATATGGGTGTTATATCTGTGACTGTATGTAAGAAGAGCCATGCAACAGACAGGTTTATAGTCACACTTATGTTAGAGACTGCTTTCAAATCCAACCTTAATGGTAAAAGCACTTTAATTGTCTATTTAAAGAGATTTATTCTGTCATTCATGTTGAAGCCATGCTGCTATTGAAAGCGAAAGAAGTCAGCTTGTCATTAATTTGTGGATTCTTTAGATGTATTGTTATCTTTTGTAGTCATGGCAAATTAATTACAGCACAACTGTTATGTAGCTGAACGCTTGTTTTCTGCTCAGTCTTCTGCCAGTTTTATAGTACTTTAATACATGGGTCACAGTCACAACAAAGCATATTTTAAGCCATTTATTCAAACGTTGAAACATTTACTTATTTGGGCTCATTCTGCATGGTGAGGACTGTGCCAGAAAAGAAATGCCACCTGGTTAATTGTTGCTGACATATTACAACACAGGACCGTCGCACTAGCTGTGCAGCAACATGAAGCAAACATGTGACTGCAGCAGCTTTCAATTAGCGCAACAGCAAGAATCCCCCGTTGCATCTCATTAAGCAACAGTCATTATTGCTGCTTAATAATGTTATTACTTGTCAATATTAATATTAGATGTTCATCTACATAGACTGAAAGTGTATATCACTAAAAAACATCATGACATCACATGGTGTTCATGATAAACATCATGTTAATGAAATATGTTGTTAAAGAACGTATTGATGAAAAGAGTAACGCCTGCACACAGACTCCAAACCATAAATCTATTACAACAACAGCGTTTTGATCCCAATCAGGATACAAAAATACTGGAATGATATATTATTATATGAACTCAGGATTAATATCATGTGTGTTTTAATGTTTTATTAAGATTGTAGCAGACGCATTAGTTTAGCATTAGCATTAGCATTAGTTTACACTCAGTTTTAGATGTGAGACATTACTTATATTGTGTGTTGGATATATAAATATCATATCTAAAATATCTTAACAATCACTACATATTCATTTTAAAATAAAAAGATTTTAAGATATAAAGATATTGATAGCAATTGTCAGTTCAGTTTAAGTGTGTGATTGATTTAATCAAATCATGTATTGCATGGATGAATAGAGGTGAACACTCTTCTTCCTGTTTGCCTTCCTCTCCTCTGCTGCCTCCATCACAACCCCTACTGGGAAGGCGCTCCGTTTCCATGGTTACACTCCAGTAGGCAGGGGTGTGTGTGTGTAGGTGGGTGCAAGAGTGGGGGTGCTTATGCTTGCATATGTCATATGTGCAGTGTGTATGTGCAGCTATGTTAGTGTGTGTGTGTGTGTGTGTGTGTGTGTGTGTGTGTGTGTGTGTGTGTGTGTGTGTGTGTGTGTGTGTGTGTGTGTGTGGTGGGGGTTGTATCAGTGATGAGCACTGCCAAGCTCTGAGGCAGAGAATACTGAAATGCTAGATTCATACAAGCAGGCAGACGGCTTTTCTAAGACGCTGCATCACACACAAAGACGCACCTCCACAAACACACACACACACGCACACACACACACACACACACATACACACGGTGAAGTACAGAAAGCTAAACTGAGTGCCAGGCAGAAAACAATACTTCTCAACATCAAACTGGCTTCCTGTGTCTTTATTCTTTGCCTCTACACTTGATCTTATGAACAAAGAGGAGCTGAAGCAGCAGGGTGGAAGGGAAGCCCGTCCAAGTACTTTCTGTCCTCGTCAGCCTCAGTGAAGTCACATTCTGTACAGTATGTTATGCTCAATGCCAGCGGCGACTCCTGTACAGTATGGATGGGTAGGCAAGAAGCACATTATGTGATGTCCTGAGTCCTTAGCATTTTTTCTGTACTGGCTACAGTTAGACTATGTTTCAGGCTAATGTGTTTTGTTTGTCTTTTTAATGTAATATATAGGATTTTTTTAATCTGCAAAGAAAAATTCCACATGATGAGAGTTCAAGTATTTTAGCAATGCTTCTCTGCTCTCAACCCTGAACACAGGAGCACATTTGTCCAGAGGCCTTTTGTAGCGACAAAATCATGCTAAACCTAATGTTCCATATCAACTCATACAACACAGGTCAGTAGTCAGTGATTGTTTTTCAACTCTGTACTTGTAGAGACCTTGTGGATTCAATAGTTATACAGAAATATTCTTTTTCCAACGTGCAATAAGTTTAAAAAAAAATCTTATTATAGGGAGATAAATGCTGCCATATCTTAATGAAGTAGATTGTTTTCCCCTGTGAGCCATGGAGCTTTGTTTTGAGAGGAAACAGCCCTTGGTAGGGTTACCAAAGGCAAATACATCCTAGGTGAGGGGCCAGAGTTAGGGGCCGGGTAAGGGGCCTCATTTGGGGTCAGGCCCGAGATGGGCATATTGTGGACGAGTGCCTGTTGGCTGAGCCTGAAGAAGTAACCCTCCGATAGACAGATTTTTTCACTTTCTGGATGTAGAGAAAAAATTAAATACTAGATGAACTAACAAAGCTTAGTAACAAGACTAAGCGTCTCCAAATATGCTCACTGCGCTCAGCTAAATGCTAACGTTAGCCAGCAACATGCTAACAGCTAGCTTGAAAGTCAGGGGATCCCGAGAGTTACTGCATTTTATTCTGAGGGGAATATGAGTGTCGATACCAAATTTTAAGGCAGTCCATTGAATAGATTTTGAAATATTTTACTCTGAACCACAAGTGTCAACCTTGCACACTAAATGCTGATGCTTGCTAGCAACATGCTAACGCTAGATGGAAAGTCAGGGAATAACCAGAGTTATTATGTCATTCTGAGAGGGACATGTATGTCTGTACCAAATTTCATTGTAATTCATCCAACTGTGGTCGATATATTTTAATCTGGACGTAAGTGGTGGACTGACAAACTGCAGACATTGTCATCCCCACCCCCTAGCCTATTTAACCATGCCGCTAGCAAGGCTAAACAATCTTTAGGTGAGGTTATCTCACTGCTTTGGTGGATTCCCTCATTTGTACAGTATTTCGTATTACAATTCATTACTATATTCTTTACAGTGTGGTAGTCTGTGCTGCAGTCATATGAGAAACAGAAACAATAGTATATTTCTCTGGTGAAAGTGCAGATTCTGAACCATGTCAGTATTAAATGCTATATCTCTTCATCTGCTGTAACGGCACAATAAGCTTATTATACTAATAGAAAGAAATCTGTGTCATATTCTCTTTACAATTCAGAGCAGGGGATTTTATAATAAACCATTCTCACTCTACAGGTCTGAAAATATTCACCTGGTTTTCCTTATTACTGATATGACAAATGTGAGGATTGGTAAGGCTGTAATAGCACTTAATCCATAATGAATTTATGCTGCTACACATTTAGACATGTGCAGAGCTTTATACAGGGATCCCATTTACTGAGATTACATTGAACAGGCATTTTTATTGGTTGTATTACTGCAGTGTGTATTTTCATTGCATTGCATTTAATTCACTTACGGATCAAAACTAGAACAGAATTTTGTATTTAGGTATTATTCAGTCCAATGAAATTATAACACAAATAAAATGAAGCAGTAAATAATACATAAGTTAAATGAATTTACTTCCATCAGAGAACAATATAGCTATTCACAGCAATAGCTTTAAGGTTGCATAAACAGATCAGTGAGACACTAATGAGAAAAGTTAGTTGATTAAAGAAATACATATTAGGTACATGCAGTACAGTTCTTTGTCTCCGCATAATGTCTAGCACAGTCACTGTGTAGACAGACAAATATGACAATGAGGACAGAGAGAGTTTATGGTAATACATAGGCCTAACTCTCACAGATAATGAGGAATTATCTGTAGCTGCATTCTCACAGGGATTTAGTCTTAACACCAGGTATATGTTCATGTGAAAATAAGTGGTATTTCCCTTCAAATGAAATCAAACATGAAAAATCAAACACCCTTTTATCTCTCTCCACCCATGATACAGTTGCAACCCAGAGGGCCTTTTCAAACATGATGGAAGGGTTTGGAGTGAAGGCGTATCTTCAGGGTAGGTCAACACTGGCTGGTAGCCATGATCCCGTCCCCAGATAGTATTCTAAGGTTAGCTTTGAGGTTTCCATGTAATTACTAGGTTGGGTTTGGAGCACATGGAGGAGGAAGGTATGCTGCTTAAAAGCTTCATTCCCATAGCTGATGCCAGACCTCACAGTTGGAGTTTTTTGCATCCAAAAGTGTGCAATTTGTGTGTGTGTTTCTGCTCACAATTGGCCAGGCTGTTAAAGGAGCCATGCCATCTCTCCATTTCAAAAGGAAAGCGTAAAGAAAATGAACATTTTATATTTCAAAAGGATTTCTGATAATCTTGGGAGAATTTATGCAATTTCAAATATCATCTGTGTCGATCCATCATCAGTTTTGGGGAAATGCAGAAACACCTGCTTCACTGGTGACTGATCAGCTGCATTTACTGAGAGCAGTCACGATTCTGTTAATTAAATTTGAATTAATTTTCCATGACTTTTCTGTGATCCCTTTCATCTCAATTAAATTTAAATGTTGAGAAATTAAACTTTTTGACATAGCAGGCTAAGCACGTAACACCTCGCCGCAAGGTTGGACGTTTTAATAAGCATCACTGAGGCAAGTCCTATTTGCCGGTTATTACTACGTGAACGTGTCAACAAACAGTTTCCTGTCTATACATGCAGCAGACACAAAACAACATTAGCATTGTTTTTTTAGTCATGTTTCTGGTCACCTGATGAATGTAAGTCTAATATTCACGATCTTTCCACATCCATTTTGGTCTTCACCAACTCCCTGTAGATGCTAAACGCTCCTCTGTGTTCACCAACTAGTTGCTGACTTTGCCTGTCTGCTGTTCGGTGCTGGGCAGGTAGCTTACAGCAGGGGGGTTTTTTTAGAGCTGTTTTGCTCAAAACGGCTGTCTACTGCTGGAATTAGGGTGATGAGAGCAGTGAGAGTAATAGTAGGGTGATTGCTCTCTATGGGTTCATCACTACGAGGGATCCTTTTACATTTAAGATTGGATCATTTGATTCATTCATATACAAATGTTGATTTGTGCAGCTTAAAGTTTAGATGTTTATCACATTTAACTGTTTTTTTGTGCTGGTTATTAAATACCCTTCTGTGATACTTGGTTGTATGTTATTCTGTCTACTGTTTTCACTGCCTCTCATGGATACATTACCAAACACAACAAAAATATATATTCATGAAAAAGTTATCTCTCACGTGTACTTCTTTCTCCTTTAACTTTACAATATTTACGGTGACCTTCAAAAGAGGCCAGAGAGAGGTACAGCTTAGTGCTTTTCCATGTCCAGCTGAGTTGGCGTGAAGTTACCTGAAGCTAGACAGATTCAATTTTTAGCCATGGAGCCTCCGGGCCTGGACAGGAGAGCTGTAATACTAAAAGCAGACTGCATTTCAATATTACATCACCGTTGAGCTCATGTTGAATCACTGTGAGTGTGTGTGTGAGTGTGTGAGTGTGTGCTACCTCAGTCCTGAGGAGGTCTGCAGTGCAGGAGGTTTTTTCAATGTATCGTCATTTTCTGCTCCCACTTTTTTGTAATTAAAGTTTTTTGTAACTTTGGGGATTATCATAAATAATCAATGAAGCCTCGCACTCCAGTAAAAAACAGGTACAGGTGGTTCATTAGCCGTGACTCCTTGAAGATTTTACTGCAAGTCACTGACAAGACATTACTGTATTCATTACTTCAGTTGAACAGATTTTACAGTGGAGAAGTTGATGCTGATAGTAACACGGTTATGGTGAGGTAGTGAAGTATTGTGCATCTTCCACTATGAATAGTCAGGTCAGGCCACAACAAGCAGCTCAGAGCTCCGACAATAGAGATTTTAGTTTATTTACAACAGGCACAAAACGACGAGGTGAAATACATCACATACTGTCTTTTGTAGGTCGCTGTGGTTTGAATTTGCACTTCCTTTGTGCTGTGTTAAATCAGGCTTCTACGGTGGATTTTCATCTCTTCTTTCTCACCACCGAGCCGCATTAAAGATGAGCAGTGTTTGCCTATTTCCCGGGGTGGAAATACAGAGAGCCAGCAATGTAGCAGTACAATAAAACAGGATATTGACCGTGAAGGGGCATCGTCTTGCCTCCTGAGAAATAAATACAAGATTTATAGAAGCAATCAACTTAGATGAGAAAGCAAAAAACGTGTGTTTGTGTGTGTGTGTGTTGATGTGTGTTTATGTGTCCCTGTCTGTATTATTGTGGGTAATTATTTATCAGTGAGTGATGAAGATGGGCAAACATTAGCAATTGAAGGAGAGTTTTCATAGTCAGCATGTGATGAAGCCTGTAAGGAATTAAAGAGTAGAGAAACCTGGAGGGGGGAAAATTAAGTAAATTAGCAACATTTTCCCCTCTTGCAGCCGTCCAGACACCCCCAAGCAAAGCATCTGATCCCTGAACTCTCCGGTGTAGCTGCTCAGTGGCCAACAGTGGAAAACATAGGTTGCGCTGAGCAGCTCTAGGGTATGGCTATGTGGTGCTGAAAGAAAGCATATGTGCTCAGCAAACCTAAAGGTGAGATAACATGACGTCACCGGATATCACAGAGGAAAAAGCTTATTGCAAAAGACAGGCAGGCCTGCTCTAATGAGGACAGCTGACCCTTTCTTTGGGCAGTGAGTAGTAATAAATATCTATCTGGTTACTAAGACCTTTCTTCCTCCCTCTAGCTTACATCTGACATTTACACATGGTCATCTTATCCTTTCATTGACTGTCCATTTCAGCAAGTCTCGCTGAACTAATTCAATTGCAGCAAATTATCTACTATACATATATATATATGCTGTATACGCTTCATGAACACTAAGTGCAGAGGACCTTTAAAGATCAGCATTTTCCACATGAGACAGTTATGTATGTATGATGCAACAAGGAAATATAGACACTCCTTTTTAGTGTTGTGATGTTCACTAGTGTTGGTGTGTCATTATCCATAGATGCTATATATGAGTCCTTAAGGTGTTTCTGTGAGGCTAAAGTAATTAACAATACCAGGCCTTGGTTTCACACTGTAAATAGATGTATCTCTCAGATTCTCACAGTTAATGCTCTAAATGCAACATAACTGTTAATGACTTACCTCACTCTGTGTAAACTGCCTACTGTCCTCTGCATCGTTTTCCATCATCTGCCATCACTGTTCCTTTCCCTCCACTGCTGCTCTCTGCACTCATTTTAATGACATTTTTTAAACTGATGGAGTTTGCGGACAGGGAATGAAACCAAAGGTTTAAAATGAAGTTTATTAAATATATTCAACCTACTGCTAACCTACTGTTACAATCTCTGACTTTCAAATGCTGAAGGAAATTGCTTTGTCACATTATAAAGTAGGCTATATATGGCCCCAGTGCCTAAAAATGGTCTTATCCTGGAATGAGCATGTGGCCCTGCTTTAGCTTATTCCTCCTATACAATGGCCTGGTGTCACTCAGTGTGATTAGAAACTGTAGGTCTGTGGTCTAGTAAACAAGATTACTTCTCCTTGTTGTCATTTTATCTCATCAGACCACAGCAGATCCAAATCAATATCCTCAAATTGCTTAGCGAAGGGCAGGAGGCAGGAGAGGAATGAGGCCTTTGAGGAATGACGCTGGTCCCTTGGCCTTTTTAAACTGGTTTTGCCTGGTGTTGACCATTTCGTTGTGGGAATAGTGGGTATGTGTGTGCATTAGTTTGTTTGTGTGTCTCTATGATAATGTTTTACAGTGTTTGGACTGGCTAAATAAAGGCCAATAGGAAACATCTTGGCAGTGTATTATTAAATGGGGTTGGTTTGCTGCTGGGTTGCCAGATCAGAGAGACTGGAAATTAAGCATTACGCTAATGAATTATCACGCAGCAAAAAATACATTTCAGAGCAATACACTTACGGTTGCTCATTTGACAGCCAATCTTACCAGATATCACTACATCATACTATGTTTTAGGGAAAGGAAATCTCTTCACCTTCTATGTTTCTCCTTTGGTTTTTCCAGTCATCACTACACAAAGCTCGCAATCACAACCTAACAACTATTCTACAATAAGTCACACAGTAAGAAAGACTCATAAAAGAATTGTAGTAAAGAGTGCTCACATTTATAGGATGAGTAGTCCAAGAAAAAAATCAAACACTTAACCAAGGACTCTAAGTCTCTTCTAGAGCAGATTCTCTTCTCAGACCTTTTGTCTGACTGTGTTGCACCGCATTATTGTGCCTCTTCAAGGGGCTGATTAATTGGATTAGCTCATGGAAAAGCTGCCACCCAAGTGTAAATATTTGGCCATTTGATTCCTGGGTAGTGTGCAGTGAATACACAAGAAAGTACAGACTAATAGATGGAGCTAAAGATACAGTTGGAACCAAGAACTAAAAATGGACAGATTGCAGGCTTTGCACATCACCAGAGTGCATTGAAGACAATGTTCTGTTACATTAACTTTTCCACATTTAGCTGATGTTGTTACCCAAATCGAAAATTATAGTGAATGATATCATGGCACATACAGTGCCTTGCTTAAATGTGTTCAGTATGTGAAAGTGAATGAGTGTTGAGTGTTGAAAGGGTGGTTTTCTGACTGATTACGTCTGAGATAAGAGGCTTGTGTTGGACCTCTGTCTTGACCTAGAGAAATAATGTTTTTTTTAATGCCAATTATGCAGTCTTTGCTACTTTGGACTTGCCTTTCATAACATAGCACTGGATTTATGATGTAAAACAGCTAGTTAGCATGGGCTAATTAGGTATCATTGTTCCAAAATCAACTGAAAAACTAGACATCAAAAATTCATCTGCAGCTGAAAGGGGCCAAGCAAAAGCTTATCAGTTATATTTTACACTGGTACAATAGGGACAAGTCTAGCCACAGAGAAAAAGACTCTGATCATGGTTAAGGAGGTTAAGTTTGGGGAAAGTTGGGGAGGTCACAATATCTTGCTGTCGTAGTTAAAGGAAGCAAAGGTTGACTGTCGCAAATCCAGGTTTCAGGTGTCAGAGTCATACTTTGTACAGCTGTTCAACACCATAAACACCTTCCTGTTAATTATTCTCTGCAGTATGACAACGTCACAAATGTTTCTGCTTTGGTGTTGAATATACACATACAGCAGATAGTTTTCAGCTATGAACAACCAATGTTGTTATTCTTGAGGACACGCTCCAGTTATCAGAAAGAACTTCTACACTCTCTATCTTGCTTGCATATGGCTTTCAACCTGTGTTTTTGGAATAAAAGCGCAACTGCCCCACAAGCAAAAGATGGTTGCTGTAGTATTCTTTTTTTTAAAACAGAATTAATATAACAGACAAATAGAAATTAAGGGTCACAATTTCATTGTTACAGATAACAACAGTTTTTAATTCAGCATAATGTCTTTAAATTCCTTGTTTCCTCTTTTTCCACAGTTTACCTTTCCCCCTCTTTATTGTGAATCATGTACTCACATCTTCTCTTGTTGTGCATCTCGTAATAAAAAAAAAATTAGTTGCTGGTAAACATGATCTTACATTTTTTTACATTCTGTCCTGAGAGCAGACATACCCAGCCTGTCTTACTTGTTTCATACCTATGACAATGTGACACTCACACTTCCTTTAATTAGTTTCTTGATAAGATTGTTGATACTCTGTTAAGATTAGCTGATAAGACAGACGTGTGGAATGAGACACATGCTACTTTTCCTTTTCTTGATATATGTTTGTGTGTTTTTATGTAAACATAAAATATGGGGGAAAGTAGATTTTGACATAATAACATAAGTCATGTTATGTATATGTTAGCTTTGCATACCAAACGCTGAAAATGACTGCGTTAACATATTTACATATTGCAGCACAGAAATGGTTACTACACTTAGACTTATTTGTCTTAGATTGATTGACATATTTCTTATGAAACAACTGTTAGTACAGAACTTAACCAGCTACATTGTTACCTAATGGAAAGTAGGACACTGCCTCTGGTCAAAAAATACTTGGTTATTGAACAACCATGATACGGTTTCCAAAACTTGATTTATATTTGTACTTTCAGCTATTCAGTGATAATGGTGAGCAAAGCAGCATATAATGGATGCCAATTCTATTAATTGAACTCAATTGTCAGGAAGATATCTTATTCTGGCTCCTTAAAGGCTAGCAGTCGCTGTGAGCAAACTGGGTCTTGTAACCAGCGATAGATACACTTGTTTCCAGGGCAACAGCCACAAGGGAATGTTCGACTGGAGGCAGTTTCAGATGTACATCACAGCGGAGGCTTTGGAGTCCTAGTCCAACTCTATAAATCACTTCCCTCTTAATGCCCTCTTCCTTACTCACCTACAGTATCATGCTAATTTATATATAATGATTCCTCCCTCAAAATGATTTTTTTTCCAGTTGGTACAACTCCAATGGTAGAGTTTTTACATTTACTGAGAAAAAACTGAGAAGGTTCAGAGGAACATTTTTTGCAATGCAATCTGGATTTGTCATTTTCAAAACACTACTTAACAGCAGATTCAGACAGAGTCTCTGTAAGGTTGCCAAGCCACCTACTGGTTAAGAAGTGTGCCATGGACCTTTGATGTATGTCATACCCCTCTCTCTACCCCTGCTTCTTGTCTCTCTGCCACTTTCAAATAAAGGCAAAGATGCCAAAAAAAATCCTTAAAAAAAAGAAAAAAATGATTTAATAGATAATTTCACCTGCCCTAATGAATGTTAACAGCCTTCTCTGTTTTAGTAGACCTGTCTTGTCTGGCTTTTGTCTGCAATCAATAAGATGCAGGATATGCTATTTTTTAGGCGCTGTCAAGACAAAAAACATTGCTGATTTTCACATCCATCACTCTATTAGCATACATTATATACATGACTCAGGATTTCATCATTGTTGTTGCCTTTCACTATTACTTATAAAAACTAGTGAATGTGAAATACAGGCTTATGTTGTCACATTTTCTATTAAAGGTCAATAGATGAGAGCATTGACCAAAAAACCTCAAATGTATAATCTGCATGAAAAGAACCACAGTTGAGCATCTGCTGATAACACCATCCACCTCAAAACCACTAATTTTCACCCTCTAATTCTTTCTCTGCGCAGAGTGCCCATCTGGCCATGATTGACACTCTGATGATGGCGTACACAGTGGAGACAGTGAGCGTGGAGAAGGTGATGGCCAGCATTCGCCAGTATTCATCCCTCAACCCCGAGGTAGAAACGCCCTATGACACAGAGGACGCAGTCACCACCTGGATCAACAAGGTTGGTAACAGTATATGTGGGTGTGTATGTGTGTGTATAATGTCTTTTTACAAAATGTTATTGACAGCCAAAGTTTTTCCCCAGTTCCCGTAGTTCACTAGCCTTCGTGTCATAAAACTGATATAGGACAACAGGATGTTTTGTCCAAAATAAACAGGAATCTATACAGGACTCGCTGTAGATCCATTCAGAGGACTGTTTGCAAAATGTTAAAGCAAAGGTACACATGAAGAAGGCTTTTTATATGAAAATGTTTTTCAAAAAAGGTCATCCCAGAAATCAGTGCTGTATTTGACATTTTACTCCCTAAAAAGTAATCCCGGCAAAGCACTAATTTGGAAGCAAAGGTCAAGATGATTCAGAACTGTATCCTTAGATCATATTATGCTGACTTTTCTTATTAGAAGTAATTTGGTAAATGTGAAGGGTTTACCTCTTTATACCTCCTTATAGATACACTTCTTTACATGACTTTTATAAAGACATAGTATAACTATAAGCACATATTGTGAGCTGTTGGTGTTGTACTAAACCAGCTTGACGCCTCTGTTTCTGTGCGAGAAGAAGGCTGGTGCGCAGCGTGGACACTGATTCATTTCACTCATCTGTGTTGGGCTCACAGATCTTGAGCTCTTCCACACTGTAGATATTTCAGTGAAAAAAAAACAATGACCCAAATACCACCAAATCTGTTACACATACACCATTTTGTCTCCAAGCCCCTGGGTTACACCATATGATATGTACAGGTGAATTCACAGCACATGAGAAACATCCTCCAGGGTCCACTGATGGTGATCAGCGGACCCTGGTCCAGTTTCCTCAAATTTTCACTGCCTTTACAGCCTTTAAACAGATGGTTGATACTGGGCGTTCTGTGTGGTTGAATGCATAGCTTGTATGTTACATAACCTATGTGCAAGTAAATAGAAATTCAGGAAATAAGAAACATGAGAATATGGTGAGGTGACATGAAATGCATGTGCATGTTGGCATAATTAGCATATGCACATCTTACATGCTGTAGAGTATCACATGGCTATTCTTATTGGCTGTATTAGATGAAACAACAACATTTAGGCCTACTGCTAGAAAGGGCTAGTATTCATATTTCCGTACAGAAGCTGCTGTTAACCAGTATTTATCATGTAACATGAACTATGAAAGAGTATTTATTCAAACAATTACATAATTAGTGTGTAGAAACACCCTAAGAAAATAGAAATATCTGTACTATTTTAAATGAAAGCTTAAAATGATACTGGAAGGTGGTTGTAAAAATATGTTGTTAGCAAACATTAGCTGGGTTCAGCTTTAATTCACACAGCTTCGATTGATTCCAAAGATAAAACATACTCGGTTTTCCCTAAACATTAATATTTTCACCAGAATATGAATAAATACGCAGCATTTATCAGAATCCCACCATCGTTTGACAAAATTAAACAACTTTTTAAAAAAAATTTATTGCCACCTTTCAAGCCTACAGAGAGTGAGTGTTGTTTGGGTGGAGTATCGCTTTAATTTACAAAACACATTCTTAAAATCACTTACTAATATTATATGGGCTTGGTGCAAGTTATGTATACTGTGTGCATGTTTTCACAGGAGCTACAAGCAAACAAATGCACGCTCTTTAAAAACATTCCATAAAATGTATTAATACAATACATATTTCACATCAGCAAATGTGGTCTAGTACCCTTTGAACCTACATGTGCTGTATATTATGTAATTCTGCCTTTTTATATTATATATATATAAAAGTATAGGTAGCAGTCCACAGTACAGGGTGTACATGTGCAGATGGCTCTGGCTCCTTCATACAGTACTACAGGGCCCAGTCTGTTTACATTCTTCTGGTAGGAACACTGGGCAGCTGCCAGCTCTAAGCTTTGCACACACACACACACACACACAAACACTTGCACAATAACTAACAGGGGGTGCGGTCATGGAGTCCTACTGGTCGAACATATGGCTCGCTGTTGGAGTCCACTTGCATTCCAAAGGTCCAAAATTCACCAGCTTAACAACTGATTCCTGATTTAACTTGATCGATATGAACTTGAGTAGATGAACTTTAAGTTGTCCAAACGGCAGGATTAGTGTAGGATTAGATTTGATTAAATTCCGCTTGATTTGATTCAGTTTGACTTGATTTCAGTCGGGATTTAAGTCAAATTTTATCTGATTGAGGAAAGTCAAAAAATCCACATGTACGTTATTTAACCACAGAACTCTATCATGGTACATGATGGAACAGAAAATAACTTGACGTACACAAACAAAAGCACAAAGAAATTTTATTCTTTAAAAGTAATGGCAACAAATAAAGGATCACCATGGCAACAGTGCAATCATAAATAGTGTATAATTCATAATCATGAAGCCTTTAAATGAACTGTAGTGCTTAAATATTGTCCAAATGCTAATCTGCAGCTGCTGTGGAAACTGACAATTTATTATCAACCTCTACACAATCAACTATGCACTCATACTTTAAGCAACAAAACAAATTTAATTTAAAATTTGAAGCTATTACTCTTTTTATAAGAACAATATGAACTGAAGATGAAGTATGACTCATAGTTTCTTATATTGAATTTTACTCGATGGTACTGCTGGCTTAGCAAATTTTAATCTTGTTTGTCCTCCTTTTAGGTAAATGACTATCTGAAAGACATTGTGGCTCAGGAGCAGAGGAAGAAGGAGATTCAGACTACTGAGCCTGCTGGAAGCCCTCGGGTGAGTGTGTATCTCCTCTCCTCTCTCAGCAAACCACACACGAACATGTAGACGTCCCTGATTTGATGGACAGTTTGAAACGAGCTAAAGTAAAATCCTCGGTTCCACTTTATGAATTTACCACAACATTCTCTCTCTTTGACTGACAGATATTTGTCCCAGACATCTGTGTCGCTTTAATATCTGGAACCAGTTTCCTCAACAGAACTTGAGCCATCAAAATCCAGCTTCCATTGAAGGAAATCTCACTCACACGTCTGAGCTTCAGATGAGGCACAATCTGTGTTTATTAAATGAGAAAGAGGGAGAGAGTTCCAGACAACATCTAAAATTGTTGCTTTATCTACCCCGAAGATTTTACAAGCTTCAGTCACTTCATTTGTGCGTTAACCAGAAGATCAGTGCTCTCCAGTCTAATTAGGCCAGCAGTCATTTAATGTGAGGTCACACATGTTCAGGGTCCAGCCCGCAGTCCAGATCTGTTATATAACTGACTGTAGTATCAGCAGTAATTTCTAATGCTATAAGACAGGCTGTGGCCTGTGTTTGTGTGTGTTTATCACTCTATGTATTATGTATTTGAGTAACTGGAGTAATCTGTGTTTAGATTTTGTCATTTTTACACAGCGTTTGCAACAAAACATTCACTGATCCACTGAATGATTAATTTAAATCTCACAAAATACCACATTTAAGCCATTTATAACCACATTTCAGTCAGGTCCTTGTGTACGTGTACGTGTGTTTTCAACAGTGTAATATAGTTATGTAATGATATCTACAAATGGATGCTGAAAAATGTACAAATGGAGATCTAGACCAGCTTCTGTCAAGTTTGACAATTCCAGCCAAAGTACACGGAAATGTTTGCGTTAGCCTGGAATGCTACTGTAGCTCATTGATCTATAAAAGTTTATCTAAATCTATATTTATACATTTTGCACAGCTTTTTTTGTTTTGTTTATTGTGGAAATTATATCACAGTTGAAATGAAAATATAAAACATCTTCCAACCGTAGCATCTTTGCATGTGAATGTCTTTATGACTTCATTGTGAACTACCAGTCAAGCTACGCTGCTGGATATTCTGGCTGTGAGGGTCAGAGCTGGCCATCTATCTACCCCGATGCAGCAGAATGATGAGAAAAAGGAGGATGACGTCACCTCCTCCATCCTCACATTCAGAACTTTTAATATACACCACCAGCAGTTTTTTTTAAGTGATGAAGGAGAAATTACCTTTGTGTAGTTTTGGAATAATGCAATTACTTTTTTTTACAAGTTTCAGTGACTCCTCAACATCATGAAACTCCTTCAACACAACCAATGTGAAATTTCAGTTCAACAGCAGCAGTTCATTCATCTCTCTTGAAAAGACTTGTCATGAATTTCTCTTTTACACATCATAACCTTACCTTAACCTTGCCCTCTCCTCTACACCCGTCTCGTTTCTTCATCAGACCCTTCATCGCCCTCACTCCCGGGTCATGCCTCCCTTCCGAGCTCCCTCTCTGTCACAGGTTTTTTTTTTTCCCAGGCAACGCACCACAACAGTATCAGTGATGCCGCTTCGTCGAGATGTTTAAAGAGTTAGAACGTCCCCGTCCCATGTGTTTTAGCCCGCAGAGAGTTGAAATGGAGCACTGCAGCGTGTTTGATGCTGATCTGTCTGGTCAGTGCGCAGACACAGCACTGCATGCCTCAGCTACCCCTCACAAACACACAGGACGACACACACGCACACTTCTAACTGGTGAGGTTGCATCTAAAATAAAGTGACATCGCATCATTTCATCATTAGATACGAGGACAAGAAAATACTTCCCAAAACTGAATGACTTTGGTTACAACAAACACTTTCTGCGGTGTAGTCACACTATCACAAACTCAGTGTCTCACATGCGGAGTCCTGCCTGCTCATAACGTGTTAACACATCCGCTTGTTCGGCCCCCGAGCTGCAGAGTTGGCCCTTCAACAACATCATTCCTAACCTTGGGGATGCTCACGCAGATTGGTGTGTGTGTGTATGTGTGTGTGTGTGTGTGTGTGTGTGTGTGTGTGTGTGTGTCCTCATGGGGACAGTCTCTCTCCATTGCTTATGGTTGACATTGTTCAGGTCTGACCTGTGGTGGATGTCACATCCATTGGATACACTGGATGACAAATTAAGCACATTTGTATCAGTCTGTGTGTTTTCCTGCAGCTGCAGAAACAATTAGATTCTGTTTCAGTCTGAGCTTCTCTCAACTCAAAAGTTTGAAGTTTGAATCGCTTCACTGTTGTGGCAGCTGAAGAGAACAAAATGGTACATTGCAATTTTAGAAAACTGTTTCAGAGCTATAACCAAATAAACTGTATTGGACCTTTTTAAAGCAGTCAGGACAGTTTTTTAACTTTAATTTGTGTCTAACTCGCTGCCTCAGACAGGAGACGTTGTGTAACATCCACTCACTGTGTTGGCAGGAAGGCACAGACAGCCATTTGAATTTAACAATGATTTGTTTCCATCCTTTTGTCTTCTACTTTTAAAGTTTCAGTTTATTGTCAAAGTGCCAAGTCTCTTAATGTAGATACATTTGTGTATCAGTTATAAAATGGCAATTATGACCATAATTCCTGCTGGATGGTCATGAAACAACCAGAGTTTTCTTCGAGTCTCTCTCCCTCTTCTGCCTCTGCAATCAGACCCAAAATATGTATATTTATTTGGTTGCCAAAATGGAAAATTCTCTGCGAGAAATAACAAAATATGTTGGTATTGTGTCTTCTTTATGACTCCTCTGTGTCTGATGAAATTACTTATTTACTTATTTCTTTCAGACCAGACAAAGCCTATAAGCATTCATGTTCAAAGTGTGCTTCTGTCTGATACAAAACACATTTTTCAACACCACTCCTCACAGTAACACCAGCTGACTGACCCAAAAAGAGTCTAGGAGATGGGGTACCAGTTACAACAATCAATGAGAACAAGGTGACAAATTTGTTATTGATTGCCTAAAGGACAACTGCAAAAAAAAAGACTCAAACTACTTTTTTCTGCCGATGTCTAGCAGCTCTATCTATCCTCCTTCTATCCCCTCCGCCTCCTCTTCTGTCTTTGCAGTATGACTGCAGTGTGAGCCACACAGGCAGCCTCTGTTTCAGTCAGACATGGAGAGACACGTACCCTCCTAGGACAACACTGTAATGCTCACCAGGGCAACAGTATTTTTTATTTTTACCTACTGTTAGTGTGGGTGGAGGTTAAGGGGAGCGGGGGGGGAGGGTGGTACAAAGGCCACGTCAGGACAGAGAAGAGAGGACTAATCCTTTTAAGTTGCAAAAGCCGAGCTGCAGCTCGAGCGGACACGTCTAGCTGGAGAGGATGAACTTTGATGGGAAGAGGGGGAGTCGAAGGATGATTGAAGCGGGGATGGGTGGAGTGCATGTGTGTGTGTGTAAATGTACATGAGTATAGTGTGTGTGTGTGTGGGTGCATGAGATGGTGGTTGAGGGCCTCACCTCTCCCCAGGGGTTTGATTGGTGGTCTTAACAGATTTTAGAGTCTGTTTAACCCTGCTTAGCCCAAAGTCTTAGATCATCATTTTAGATGCTTCATCTCCTCCATCTTATTCTCAAACTGGGGCAGCAGGGTGGGAAGTTGTGGATTTAGAAAACCCTGTCACTGAAAGTTCTAGTTAACCCCTGAATATTTGTGGATACGAGCAGCCATCTCATCCCAGACTCACCTTCACCTCACTCATTGTCACTGCCTCCGGATAATAAACGAAACATTAAAAAAATCTTTCTTTATAGAGAACATTTGACATAAAAATGCAAGATGTACAACACGAGCAAAGACGGAAAACATATAAACAAGAAAGGAAAACACCATATTTATACACTGTACTTAGAACGGTTGTAGTGATGTTTGTAGAGGGTCCTTTTTTTAAATGTACACTAAAATCTACTTGTGTATGTATTTTTTCAGATCGCACTTTCACTGACAGCCAGAAAAATTGTCATAACCCTGCCTGAGCTTCCCCTTCTCCATCTCATGCCGCGCCCCCCCTCCCGCCAACCAAATGTCAAACTTGGCCTTTAAGTCAGCATCGACTTTGCTA
Organism: Thunnus thynnus; assembly: GCF_963924715.1. Taxonomy (NCBI): domain Eukaryota; kingdom Metazoa; phylum Chordata; class Actinopteri; order Scombriformes; family Scombridae; genus Thunnus; species Thunnus thynnus. Next base: position 14,706,784 of record NC_089524.1, on the reverse strand, counting down.
GGTCAACACAGTTTTTTTAGCCGCTCGGACTGGAGAGAGCGAGCGAGGGAAGAGCGTGTCCTCTGTCTCCTTCTCTGTCTATAAATACTCTTTGTGATACAACAGAATTTAGTGCTTTACAGCCAAAAATCTTTGACATTTAGTGTGAGGGATAGGTGTCAGAATTAAATGAAATGACAAACAAATAGCTGCTAAAATGCATGACATAGTAATGAAAGGACCACATGCTGTATATACTGTGAGGGAAAGATGTAGGAAAGACTTGGCATGTGTATTTCCTTTAAAAGTAGTGTACAAACTGCTGAAGGTTATAATTAAAACATGTAGTGCAACAAATAGATGCCTCAAACCTGCTATTGGCATAAACCATAGATCATGTCTGTGGTCCTCTGTAATCCGATCTCTTAATGCCAAATGTCCCCCCCCCCAAAAAAAACTTAAGATGGTTTTAAATCATCAGCAGAACTACACGTTTCATTCCGGCACTACATCGAGAGATTCACATTTGTGCCGTGATATACATTTCAAAGGCAGTCCGGTCGCTGACAAATAGATAAAACTGATTGAACAATATGTTGTAGATCAGATTAGATCAGGTACATCCCCTCTAATGGCATCAGACTTTTGCTGGTGACTCAAATTACCATTCAAATAGCTGTGACGTTAATGAAATCAAGAAAACCCAAGAAGAACGATTGATCTTTTCATCCTCTCGCTGCCTTTAATATTTATTTTAGAGGTTTCTGCACAAAAGGGGCTGTATTTTCACAAGTCACTGCTCGCCTTTGAAGTCGAGCACTTGCCAGCCACTCGGAGCGTCACTTACATTCGGTTCTTTGATGCTTCCAGGTAGTGTGGGAATTAGCTGTTAAGTGAGGCAAGCCTTTCCTCCTCTAGAGTTAGATCACATTGTCAGTGAACAGCTGGCAGTTTGGTCATATTATGCTGTGTGATTATTATTTGGTTACATTTAACTACTGTGTGTCTGTATTTGATGCTTTTTTTCTATAGCAAATATAAGATGCATGTCAGGGACAATTTCCAGACACTTTTGGAAACTAACAAAATTTGGGAGTGTATCTTTAAAGATATTAAAGATGTTTATCTGTTGATGGGCACATTATTGGTTATTCGTGGAATCAAACCTGCATGTAAAAAAATTGTCAAATTGTTTCATAACCTAATATACGTATATACAGTATGAGTCGAAACTAAATATCATGTTGCATGTAATACAATTTCACAATGACTTGGGTTGTGTGGGCTGTTTTTCTTGCACTCTCAATAACATTCAGGTTTTCTATTTTTGGTATCACAGCTGGCTTGTCTTTCCTTGTATTGCTAATCGCATTACTAACTAATCTCACTAACAGATATTTCTTTGTTGTTGTTGTTGTCGTTGTTTGTTTTTTTTTTTCTTTTGCTGTGCTGCTGCAGTCTCCAACCAAGTGGTACATGAAGCTTGTGCCTGTAAGTCAACTTATCAGTGCTATGCTCTCTCATCTATGTATCCATAGTGACCGTCTGTCTTTATCGCCATCGTTTTATCACGTGTGTGCATCGACCTGTGACTTCACTGTTACGTAAACAGAGGTTTTCTCTATCTACATCGTTTTGATTAATAAGTGAACCCTTGTGCTGTCTACATGTGATGTACTCTACTTGAAAAACATGAGAAATGATTAAAAATGGGTGTAACTGTAATCTTTTTTCCATTAAGGTGAAGCAGTAGTGCGTGAATGACATTATGAATTATTATCCGCCATTATTCTCTACGGTCTCTATAAACTGCTGTATATACTGTGAGTTAATTGAATTCCAGGGTTTATAGAAATTTGAAATATGTGTGTTTGAAGTCAAAAACTCTTAACGTGCTCCCTTATATTTGTATTTGGTCCTTGTTGGTGGAACTAGACACCCTTGGGGAATCACTGAAGAGGTCCCAAGATATTAACCAAAAAGAAAAAAACGATTAATTTTATTAGAACTTCATTTCAGAGATGGGTTGTCTCTGTCTGGGAGCATTTGGCAGGAAATGTAGTCGCCGTGCCAACGCTCACTGTATAGACCCTCGTCTGACTGCAATCTTGACCCATTTTCATTTAGATTGGTGTCTCTAAATATTCAAAGCTTACATTTTGTAAACTACTCACCGTGTTCTTAAGGACTAATTATCAAAATCAGATCACAACATCTGGAAAAATAGTCAGTGATGATCACCTCAGTCATGTGCAGCTCTGCTCACTACCATAGTGCTGTTGTTTCCTCTCAGCTGGCTTAGTATGACTGTTCCTTTACATCATTTACATTACATTTAAACGTTTTTACTACACAGGCTGTAAGGCTTCAGGACATTCAATTACCTTCATACATGAATAAACTTAATGAAGCCTTGATGTGTTTGGAGCTGCTTTAAAGAAACAATAAAGGTACAGCTGTTGAAATGGTTTATCCTCACACATAGCTTTTGATTTAAAAAAAAAACAAAGCAATGAGACAAGTCTGTCTCAGAGTAGATGTACTGTAGGAAATGTTTGCACTCATTCATATGATCATTTATATGTATTTCATGTTGCGCAGGCTCGCTACAGGAAGGAGCAGGCCTCCAGCCAGCAGATTCCCTGGATCCCCCCAGTGGACAACCTGCTGAAAGACAGCACAGATGGCTCAGCTCTGGGCGCACTGCTGCACTTTTACTGCCCTCAGCTGCTACCACTGGATGGTAAGAAGCTGGCATGATAGGTGGGGGGGAGGTGGAGGGGGGGGGGTATTTTGGGTCTGATTGCAGAGGCAGAAGAGGGAGATAGAAAAAATGAGTTATTTGTGCTGTTTGATATAGCACGGCGCAAGGTGAGCATAATTTATCAGCCAGAGATTAAGAGCTCTGTTGACCAATGAATAAAAAAACTTTTCTTTAGTTGCAGCATCTTTCATCACAACACTTTTCAGAGCTCCAGTGCTATAAACTCTCACTCTTGAGCCCCAAAAGTAAAAACCTGAGCTCTGACCAGTGTCTTTTTATGTTATTTATTTCTGTTCCTCACTCATTTTTGGTGCGTGTTTTTATTTGTTTTCACTTCGTCCTTTGCCCCTGAATAGTTTATTTGTTAGAGCAAAGATTAGTCACAGGAAAAGTATGCAACATAATCACATCACATTGCTGATGAAGTGTGATGATAGAGTACAAACACTCAGTTATTCGACTGAAAACATCACAGGAACAAAAGATCAATCGGTCGACATTGTCTACCCTTTAAATGTTTTAACTTTTAACTCCACCCACACGTTAATGTTATTCAGTCTACCGTCATGATTGGTCAGTCATTCACAAACCATTACACTTTAAAACCTCAAAAGTTCCTGACCTGGATCTCTAATTTTATCCAAGTACCATCAGCACACTAAAAACCACTGAAGTGAAAGACCAGATCTCCTTTTAATCATCAAATTCACACTGACACCACACTGACACCTGATGGCTCCCTCTGTCCTCCCAGATGTCTGTCTGAAGGAGAACATGACGCTGGCTGATCGGCTCTACAACCTGCAGCTCATACAGGACTTCTGCAAAGACAACCTGAACAGCAGCTGCCACTTCAGCCTGGAGGACATGCTCTACGCCTCCTCCACCATCAAGGTACTGCTCAACCACGGCTGCATTTAACACTAAAATGATATATTTGCTACTAAGTTCGGAAAAACCCTGAGAGAGTGACCCTCACTCTCTCATGAAACCATTTCGGGTGCTTGTAAAGTTTAGTACTTGTACAGACTGGAGCCTCTATTTTAGAGAAATTTAACAGAGTAACAGTTACTCTTTTTTTTTCATCTTTAGAAATCATTTTGGAAATAAAATTTTAAATCTGCCTTTATAAGAAGCCAGACAGTCTTGAAAATGTGCAGAAAGCTCTTTGTGTTGTATTGTGATACTGATGATGTTTCTTCAGTGTCTGACCAGTCCTCAGCTCTGAACTTGCTTTCACAGCTAGTGTGTTATAGTCATTTCAATCTTTGAGAATCTAAACTGCTGACCTATCGCTTGTTGAAACTGAGCCTTTAAGATGTCACAAATGTGTGCCAACAGAAAAAAAGCAATGCCAATGATAGTTTGTAGAAAAAAAACAGCAAAATATACTGTGTATATGTAATGCCTGTTAGGTCTCAGTTGCTACATTTACAAAATCGAAAACAAATCCGAATGTCAAGTCACATTTAAGTTAAGGAGCGTTTCCGAAGACTGATTCGGATCCTGCGTGCGTTAATTTATTCATGAGTTTTTTTTGGACAAAACAGATTAGAAAAGCAGATGGTGTGGTATCCAGTCAGAAAGGCTAAATGAAACAGGAGAAACGAGCAGCTTTGTAGGCCAGTGCGGTGAGTCATGCTGTGGAAAAAACCATTCAATCCAAATGTGTCTTTACCAACCACAAGCCCGGAGAGCTGGACTCACCCTGCTCTGCTAACATGTCGGCATGGGTTGTTTCATTCTTTTCTCACACACACATTTTCCTTCTTAATTTCCTCTTGTTTTCTTTTCTTTATTTCCTTTTCCAGTTTCCTTTTCTTACTTTCTCACCCTTTTCTTTGGTTGTTTTATTATTTCATATTTTCTTTCTTTTCTTCTACCTGTAATCCAGTCATTAATTCTTCATTCATTTTCTGTTTTTGTTTGTTCAATCTGTTAGTCTGACTGTGATTTTTTGGGTTGTTTTTTTTGTTATTTCTTTTCTATCATACTTTATCTTTCTGTTTCAGTTATTGTCTTTCTTTCTCTGACAGACTTACCTTCTCACCTGTCTTCTGTTCATTCACACACCTCTCTTCTAATGTCCATGTAATGTCTAAACACTGTATTTTAAACTTACTCCGTGCCCTACTTGTCTTTCTTCTACTGTATAGATCAAGTAAGATCAGCCAAGCGTTTGATAAAAATATCACAAATAAGAAAGTTGTATTGTTTTCAATATAGCAGGAAGAGATGATGGATGAATGTGTTAAATGTTGCATTTAAGGTGAATAAATTGTCACATTTAGTATAAAACATTACTGCAGCTACAATAAAGACAGAATCTGCTGTTTTTGCTTGTTGCATTTTACAGGGAATGACTGCTTCTCATAACATTGTTCGTTACTACATTCCTTTGTAATTTCTGCTTCATGTTGTCTTACTTGGTCAGAGCCACTACTGACTTTTAACAGCTCTTACTTATCTATTGCCTCGTACTTCTCTCATCCTATTCTTCTCACTTTTCAAACCCAGTTTTGTGACACATGGATTTATGGGAAAAGAAGTCTTCATTTTGAGAAACATGAAATACTTTTTAATTTGCGTGGGCGTGCATGACTAATAATATAATGTATTTCTTTAAAAGATCTATGTGGGCTCTAAAACATATCTTTCTAGTTGTTTTCCTCTTTAGTTCATATATTTTTGTCAGGGCAGAAAACCTTTTCATCAAATAACCACAATAGCTACTGGAGCCCATAATTCCCACAACATCCCAAAACAGCCACTCTCACTATTCTTCCACACAAAAGGCACAGTGACCACCACAAACACAATGTACCGCTTCTTGTGTGGTGGTTTGATGTAACCGTCTCTCTCTCTGCTGTCTCTTTGTGTTGGTTGGTTGGTGTGTCCCTCTCGGTATGTTTTGCCTGAGAGCTATATATGCATATGCAGTTAAAAAAAAAAAAAAAAAAAAAAAAGTTGATCTGTCTGGGTGAGTTTGACTTTGCCTTAACTGTCACTTCAGCATGTCCTCTGAGGCAGGACTGTTGTTATCAGCACAGCCAGAACACAAGTCCCTGAAAAGACAAACGTCAGTAGACTGTTCAAACTGACTGACTGTGCAGTTGTAGCTGTCCTTACTTCCTGCTGTTGAGAGCATTTTACGCAGACTAAATAAAACGAGCTGAAGAGAACAGATGGATTTTCTGGACAGTGATAAGAAGATATCAGTAATAACAATGGAAATAATTATATTATTGCTAATGCAAATCATATTTTCTCACGATTTTCATCTGACACACCATGTAGCCCAAAGCACACACACACACATCAACTAACACACGACATGAAAATTATAATAATCGAGCCGTGCATACAAGCCAATAGCAGTATTTTGCTGACACTGATTTCACGAGGGATAAAAAAAAAAAAAAACGCTCCCAGCAGGGCGGAGTTATTGCCTGAGAGCAGCAGTACAGCCAGAACTGCACACAGAATCAGTTAGATTCAGTAACCTTGACCCAGTTTCCAGGCAGTTCCACCCTCAGTAGCTGTACGTCGTGGCCCATCGTACTAATGGAGACCTTATTATAGTGATGGAGCTGAGACATTACAGGGGGAGGGAAGCGGGAGAGGTGTTGATGTGGGAGAAAAATGGAAACAGGAGAGAAGAGACGAGGAGGAGTGATAACACCTGAACCAATAGATGTTTGAAACGGGTAGAGAGGAGATGGACTGAGATGGGGGTGGGGGGGAGAGAAAGTGGGTCGACATCTTTTGGGAACATGACGACATGTCACGACATGTCTGTCACTGAAATATACACACGGGCTCGCACCATGACTACATTCACACATAGCTAAAAAAAAAAAGTATAGTAGTGCTAATCCTTCCATCAGATGTGATTTAGATCTGATGATTTCCATTGAGAATAGAACATAAAACCATATGGAGTCACATCTCTAAAGCATGATTGAACCACATGGATGATTTGCACAAATTAACCAACATACACCCTTGTGTGTTCATTTGGGCTGCAACTGATGATTATTTTCATTATCAATTATTTTACCAATTACTTGATAAAATGTCTTTTCTCTAAATCATCAGTATAATTTCCCAGAGATTAAAGTAACATCTCATTTTGTCTGAATGAAGAAGAATCTAAAAAAAAATCAGTTTACTATCATATATGACAAGGAAAAGTAACAAATCCCCACATTTTTGCTTGAAATATGACTGGTGATTAATCGATTATCAAAATAGTTGCCAATTAATTTCTAGTGTATCAACAAATCAAAAAATGTACTCATTGTTTCAGCTCTAATGCCAATACATAAGTTGATAAGTGTTGCTAGGTTGTATAAATAAGCACATCTTATATCATTCACATAAGACAAAAGCCAAAAATTGGAGTGTTTGGCTGAGCAGCATTAACATGGAGGACATAAAGACACAATAATAAAAAAGAAAGACAAAACCTGCCAAGTTCAGTTAAATATGATGAGGGCTAGAGCGTAGCTGCTGTGGGTTAGATACTTTAATAGATATTATCAGTCATCCAAAGAAATCGGACACAGTATATGCAGAAAATTGGAATAGAGCATGCAAGCCTCAGCGTGAACATTTGACAGAGTTTCCTCATGTCCGCACACACACACACACACACACACACTGGTCTGTCTGGCATCTCCATCACAGACTCAAATGTGCTCCTTTGTTGCTGAATATATGAGCTAAACACAACACTAAACCCACCAGAGTTAGAGATCTGTTCCCTTTGCTCATGTATCAAAGCACTGGAAGTCTCCATATAACACATTTTTGTATGTTTGGTGTAGATGGTATCAGTCCACATTATGTTGAGTATGCCTCTATAAGAGACAATAGACTAGCCTTCATTACACAACCCCCACAGTCATAGAATACATACATTACCAACAGCTAGTCATTCCTAATGGACACCAGACTAGTAAATCATGTCGACCCACTCCCATTTACTGGCCCCTCATTTAATTAATTCACAGCCCATCTAAATTACCATCTGTGGATCCAAGAAGGAGAAATTAAATTCATCAGCTTTGGGTTTTAGCCAGCATTTGCTCCTTCTATACCAGGAGGTTTTATAGCAGCAGACATCCTGAGGTTGCCCTGAGGAAGGCAATTACCACACTTACAGTAATTCATAAGCTGCCTCTCCGACATGGTTCTCAGTTAGTTAATCATTTGTCTACCAGCGATGAAGGATGTTTGTTCCTCTATGAGGTTACAACTGACAATAACTGGCACACAGTTTTACAAATGAACTAATTCCAAAAAATGAATAATAGTTTGTAAGGTTTGTGACTATATGAAACACAAACTGGGTACTAATTTGACAATATTGGATTACATTACATGTGAAACATCAGCTGACATACCCAGAGTGACTTAATGTGAGTGTTGTAGTAGAATAAACTTCACTTCCTAGAGTCACGTGGAGTACCAGCACTAATTGGTTTTTTCAATGTTGTGACACCGATATCAAGTTCTTAACTCTTAAAGGTGCAGTGTGTAGAATTTAGTGGCATCTAGCAGAACAGACTTGGCAGAAAAGTATGTTTTAATTAGTGTATAATCACCTAAAAACAAGAACCATTGTGTTTTCGTTACCTTAGAATGAGCCCGTCATATCTACGTAGGGGGCAGGTCCTCTTCCAGGGAGCCCACCATGTTGTACCGCCATCTTTCTACAGTAGCCCCGAACAGACAAACCAAACACCGGCTCTAGAGAGGGCCTTTTGCATTTTTTGTGAGTTTTGCAGCCACTGTAGGTTCTCCTACACGTTTTTCAGATAGCTGCAATCTGCAACCTCACCGCTAGATGCCACTAAATCCTACACACTGATCAATTTAAGTTTTGGTGTCTCAGATGTGTGTTTGGGCACTTTTAGAAATCTGAGTTGATTTTTAAGGTCATCCTTTTTAAGATTTTTTTGACATATTCGCAACAGCAGCCACACATTTCACAGCGGCCAAGACAGGCCAGCCTGATAAACTTGGCAGTAAATCAAGAGAGGGGGTTTTCCAGATTGGGCTGAGTCTGTCTGGCGGACTGCTGGACCTAGATCCTTTAATCAACCCTCTGGCCCAATGATTATCAACATTAATGCCCTGTGAATGCTCAGTGTGTGTGTATACCCAGGGCTTGCATCTTGCTGTGTTGGGTAACTTAATTTGTAGGGTGTGTGTGTGTGTGTGCGTGTGCGTGTGTGTGTGACCTGCTGTGTGCATTTGTAGCATATAAGTATGCACACAACCATGCTAGCACATTTGAATGTAACACCACTAATGTGTGAATGTGTGCATGTGTTGTGCAGGACAGGAGGAGGGTGAAGGGGGGGGGCAATTTGTGCCCATCCCTGCAGAGTGGATTAGCTCCTCCACCCCACCTCCCTCAACCCCAAGCTCTGTTCCATTAATCACCAATCAGGTCCCTGTTTTCATCCTGAGAATGACATACACTCAAATCTCCAAACAGACAGATCTGGCAACACTGCAGACCTGGCAGCCCACGAGGTAGTAAAGCCAGTCAGTGAGGAAATAGGCGCAGTGGTCGGTTGTTTGGGCATCTGTGTGTGTGTGTGTGTGTGTGTGCGTGACTGCTGACTGGTGGTATTAAGCGATAACACTCACACCTGGTATGTCAGTAGTAGTCAGATGGACAGATGGGATGAGCGGAGTCAGGTTGGGTTGTTGCCACCAATCTGGGCTGGACGGACGAAAAGAGATCTTCCTTTCTTTCTTTTTCTTCTTTTTATTCCATTCTTTTTCTTCTTCTGTTCATCTTAAAACACAGAGGAATGCTTCATATGCTAAACACACCTAAAGGTAACTAGCACTTTACTGTTTGACTTGCTTTTTGTTAGTATTTCTATGCAAAGAAGTCATTTAATCCCAGCATGATAAGAAGGGTAAATGTATTTGTTGAAATCATAGGTTGAAACTGATAGGGGAAAACATTTACAGCTGTTGTAAGCAACTGTTCAGTTTGCATGTAAGGATGATAATTAGATATTTATTCTGGCTTTACTTTCTCAACTACTTTGGTAATCATGCACTCCTGCTTCTCACACCTAAATTCTGCCATAGCCGACACACCCTTTTAGACTTTTGCAGTTCTGTGTTCTAGCAAACACAAAAAGGGGTCCAAAGAAATGTAAAATGCTGCAGTAACACCTAAGGGAGAGCAGTTTTACTACTATTAATGGTCTCTGCCCCTCCCGGTGTGCTACTTGGCTGCAGTCGGTGGGGGGTCTAGGCAGTATGTTTGGTGTGCGTGTACTGGTGTGTGCTTAGGAGAGCGAAATGTTGCTGATGAAGTGAATCTGGTATCTTTAGAGCAGAGCCATGCAGCATTGTCTTTGTCTGGAGACCATTGACTGAGGGTGGGGAGGGAGTGTGTTTCCTCAAGGTCGTTCCTGCTTCGCTACACCCGTTTTGCATATGTATGTGTGCGCACGTGTGCATCTGTGAATGAGTGCCGGCATCTTTGCTGCAAAAAACTGTACAATTTAGTCTGATTAGTAATCAAGTATTCATTCTTGAAAGTGGGGGAAAAAAATCTGACTGAGCTGAATTGAGTTTTCTATGCAGAATAGCTGCAATCTGATTATTCTGCTTTGTTTCAATACACTTTGTTAAAACAAAATAAGCTACACTCTTGATGGCAGAAAATTGGTTTAATTAAAAAAATGTATTTGGACTGAATATGAGGCTGAATGGATGTATTTTTTACAGTGTTGGCAAAAAGTGTAATCTGCAAAAGGAAATCTGCCAGCCATGCAGGTTCAGCCATGTGGTGTTTTTTTGACTATTTCGGTCTGTTGAAGGCTACATATTGTAACTCTTACTGATGCATTATAGTCTTTTACAGTCTGCATATTTTTCCTTTGTTATTAGAAGAAAAAACAACAGTGCTTGAAAGAAAATGTAATACTGGATGAGATTATTTTGTAAAATAGATATTTTTGCAGTGCAGTGTCCTCAAGCTGTTTGACCTTCCACTGTATTTTGATCTGATTCAGACATGGACACAACCTGGCACAGCAGTGGCCAGAAATCCCTCCAACATTTCCCACCCTGTCTAATTCATGTTGGCTGGTGAACTGCATGCTGGTGGTTGAGAACAGAAATAAATAACTGACCTCTATTTTATAAATTAGGTTAATGCCTTATTCACTCGATCCTCTCTGCTAACACAGGTACTATTGACTTTATTATGTGAGTGCAATATAAGCTTATTCAGCAGGTGAAAAGCCATGATGTTGGTTACACTTTCTTAGCTAACACATTGTTTTAGTGTGAAAGGTTCTTAAGGCTCTGGCTCTGAAATAAGTCAGGAAAGTGACACTTTCATTCAACTTGAACCTCAATCTTTCTTGGAAAGTGCTTTGCAGAAAACAAATATACAAACCCCTTGTACATTACTCTAGCGTAGGTTGAGCTATGAAGCATATTTTTCTTAGGAGGTTACACTGTAAAATGGAGCAAGATTGGTGAATTATTTATACTCAGACTGGAGGATATAATTAATACTCATCACCCCAGGTTCTCTGTAAGTGCTAACAGAGACACCTGCTGGAGAAATATCTACAATGCAATTGTGTGGCAGGTGGGGTTGTGATTTTAGTGACATATAGGACACATATAATATTTGTTCCCTTCAACAGCCCTTTAAAGTACAGCATCATTTAGCCGAATGATTTAATGTCACCCAATCCTGTGTTTTTTAATCTTTGTCTTATTTGAATGTTTCTGCAGAATAACTACCTGGTGTTTATGGCAGAGCTGTTTTGGTGGTTTGAGGTGGTCAAGCCGTCTTTTGTGAAACCAAGAAGTTTGGACAATGAAAACACAGGTAAGTCTTTTTCTGATCTCACAATATCATTGAAAGAATTTGTGGAAGTGGAAGTGGTAAATTAAGCAAGTTGTAGACATAGGTGTGTTATATCTGAAATATGCACAAAGTAAAGCACTTACGGGAATAAATGATGTATAATGACATGTATCTATTGAGAAAGCACAAACTGACAAGTTATCTTTTTTTTCACCTCAGAGCCCTTATCCTTGTTGAAGAATATGCCATCCATTCCCATTTCCAAGGCAACTAAGAGGAGCTTCATGGATAGACCCCCTAGTCCTGAAAGACCCAGGTATGTTATTCCAAAATTTAAGAACATATCTCATCGAATCCATGGTACTAAATTATACTTAATAAGACCAGCTTCTACAGCAAAACCCTTATCTGAATAAATTAAGGCTTAATAAATTAAGACTAGGAATATATATTATGTATAACACGTCTTTAATTTTCCCTCTTTCACTTTCTAGTTTGCCTCTGCGACCCCAGCCTCGAAACACAGGTGATTTTTTTTTCTGACTTACTTTCTAAATTTAGTGTTATAGAAGCTAATTCATTTTAGATATGCTGAGAAAAAAATGATTACAGTCGTATCTTCTTACATGTACATGTTGACAAATTGCATTATTAGAAAATATACCCAGATACACAGTACTTTACACCAAACCAAAATACTGGTTACATCAAAATATGATAATGTAAGACATGTAAGCAAAAAACATTGTTTAGATTCTTACTTTTCTTACTTCTTTACTTACATGTCATCCAGGAGATATCAAGAGGTCAACCTCAATGTCCTTTGTCGATGGCAACCTCGGTACCTGGCCCAAAGAGAAAAGGTTAGTAATACAGCAGTCCTCTCTCAGTGTTTCTTACCAAAAAATGTAATCTCTCAGAGCATTCCTTGTCCTGTAGGGATTAGGACAAGCATATTGTATTTACTTCTTTACAATAAATAATAAAAATTAAATAAAACAAAATAAAATAATAAAATGAAAATAAAATTTGTTAGCAGTACAAGTACATTTTGTTTTTGTTAGATTTTGTTACAGATTCTTGTCTCTTTTCTCAGGTCTGGGCCTTATGGAGTGTCTTTTGACATCCCCTTTGACAAAGAGGATTCTGCTCCTGGCCCTTTTTCCTCCACACGTGGTATGGTCAGGTCTGTCAGCACTGATGATGGTTCTGGTTTCAAGGTCCACCACCTGCCCCGTGGAATGAAGCGCAACTTGTCCTTCCAGCCAGTGAATGGCCAGAGCGTTGGCATTGAAGAGGAGGGTTGCCCAGACAGCCTAGCTGGTATGGGGCCTGAGAGGCGAGCCTTCCCCAATGGACATGGCAATATCTTGGCAACAGCTCCCTCCATGGAAGAGGCCCTGCAGATCATCCACAGCCCTAGCAGGCCCCCAGTGGAAGGGATCAACAATGGCTTCTTCCTACACAGTCAGAGCCACGGGGCTGGTGTTGGTGGCTTGGAGCCGGTGTCAGAGGTGGACTCCAAAGGGCCTCTGAGCACCACAGACACCACAGAGGTGGACACTGGTATCCATATCCAAACAGAAGACATGTTGGATGAGGATTCCTCTCTGAAAGACTGCTCTGTGAACATGGACTTGGATATGGACACGCCAAGCCCTTGCCCGAGCAGTCAGAGCAAATCCCCCTCAGGAGTAAAGATGACCAGTTTCGCCGAACAGAAGATGAAGAAGATCAATCCATCAGCGCCGGACTCAGGAAGAGGCAGCAGCAGCTCCCTGAAGACTACTCCAGAGGGCTCCGAGTTTGGTCTCCCATTATCTGTCTCCTGGGCCCCGACCCCTGAGCACAGCCCCGTCCATCAACAAACCACACCAACCTTCACTGCTCAAGCATCACCCACACCTGTACAACTTCCACCCAATGACCCCGCTCAGGTCATGGCTACAGAGATGGTTCAGCTGAGGATGCGGCTGGAGGAGAAACGGAAAGCCATCGAAGCACAGAAGAAGAAAGTGGAGGCCGCTTTTACAAGGCATCGGCAAAAGATGGGTCACTCTGCGTTTCTCAATGTGGTAAAGAGGAAAGGCGATGGGGCTGCTAGTGGAGAGGAAGGAGGGAAAATTGAGGGAGAAGGCAAGGCTTTAAGCACAAGTCCTACCTTTAAATTTGGGAGGAGCAAGGCCGACACACCTGACGGGGCAGAGCAAAGCAGCACAAGCTCTTGTTGGCAAAAGTCACCTGGTGGAGGAGAGGAGGGTGGGCAAAGCCCTGCTCAGCTAACCGAGGTGGATCTTTCTGAGTATACACGTTCTATTGAGAAACTCAACCATTCCTTAGCGTTCCTTCAGACTGAGATGCAGCGACTTGCTCAGCAGCAAGAAGTGATCATGGCCATGAGGGAGCAACAGCATCAGCAGGCGTGGGTCATCCCTCCTCCACATACAAACCCTTCGCCACAAAAACATAGCCGAGCCGTTACTCGATCCTCAGGACCCTCTTCCCCCGCTGACTCCCCTCGTTCCACCCACCGCTCTCCAACCAGCATCAAACGCAAATCTGCCTCCTTCCACTCACGCAATCCCCGCGCCACTCGACCCAGTGAGCTCAAGCTGGCCCCCTACAATCGAGTCCTTACTGCTCCGCAATCTGTCGACAGTATCCCGAGACTACGGCGGTTTTCTCCCTGCCAGCCCTTGGCAAGTTCCTTTGTTTACATGGGGGAGAAACCAGCAGCCACAAATCCAGAGACAGTAGCCTCAGATGGAGATAAAAATAAGGAGACAGATTCACTCCTTTCCCCTGAGAGGGAGCTCACCAGTATATGTGTAGCCAACTCACCCCCCAGCTCACCCAAACTACAGAGCAAAAGAGAACAAACAGAAGTAGATTCAAATGCCAAAACCCAGGAAGTCAAAGCTGACAGCCAGTCCAAGACCACTGACATGGAAACAGACAGCCAGAAAGCTGCTCAGAAGCCAAGTGTAGATATCAAACCTACAGTAGAGTCGTCATTCCCTGAGGTTCTGTCTCACCCTGTGGTAGAGACCTTTACAGTGACACCGACAGAGATCCCTCCCCAGCCAGAAGTCAAAAGCAGCTTGATTGAGGTTCCGCTGTCAGTCGTGAAGCCTCTGGAGGACCTGGCATTTGATGATGGTTTGGAGATGGAGCAAGGTACCGTGGAAGGCCAGGATGAGGAACAGAAGATATGCCGTGGCTTCTTCTTCAAGGTAGGCTGTTGTTTCAGAAAATGTTTGTCACTTTACTACACAAAGAATAAGTGAAACTTTCATTAAATTCATTTCACACAAGACGTTTGCCTGAAAATGTATCTGCTGAGGTTTCTTTACCTTGAAAAGCAGTGATATTATTCTTAAAGACAGCAATTACACTTTTGAACCTGCGGCAGCCGTATTTGTTTTTCTTAGGAAACTGTCTTGTTCCTAACATGATGATGATGAAGCGCTCAGGAAACATGCTGGCTGAACATAGAATCAGCTTTCCATTTATGGTTTGTAAGATTGCTTGCTAGCTGTGGTCTGGGCTTCGATGTAGGTCATAAAACTGGGGCTGCTGTGAATAATTCAGGCACAGCTGTGGAAATGTGGGGTTGAATAGATTGTGAGGGTGGAGAACGAGGGATGAGCAAGGAACGTTCACATTAAATAAAAGTCTAGATCAAATGGATTTGTATTGAATTAATCAGACTGGCAACAACTTAATTCAAATTAAAATTGTTCTTGCAATGGTTATATTTACAGTACATTCATACATATTCATGCAACTTACATTTTTTGCAGAGAGATATGGCCAAAACATATAAATTTATCCAGGAAAAAAATCTTGTGGTTCTTTAGTACAACACAATAATATAGAAACTGAATAATAGAAGAGTCTAGAAAGAATACAGTGATACTTTTACAGGCCTAGAAAAAACACTCAACCACTCTGTTGCCTCTACCAGCATTTTTTACCGTCTCATTTAATTATAGAAAGGGGAGATGACATTTCACAATAACCGCTCAAAGTTTTGGATTTTCTCATTCATTACATAAAATTAGATTAGTAAAAAGTATTTAAGGATACAATAATGCCACTCAGCTCAACTTCTTAATCTGTGTCACAACAGGTTTGTTAAATGAACAGCAGGTACAAAACAGTAAAATACAGCAAAATGTTCACTAAATGTTATTGATTTTCATTCTGTGTGAGGTGGCTGACTTTGTTTCCTAAATGTTTAAGGCGGATGGAAAGGCTGAGGAGAACATGGCTCAGAAGAGGGCAGCACTGCTGGAGAAAAGGTTGAGGAGGGAGAAGGAGAGCCAGCAGAGGAAGATGCAGCTGGAAGCTGAGCTGGAGCAAAAGAAGGAGGAAGCTCGGTATGGTCACACATCTGCAAAAGTCCATACAAAGTTTCAGAGCACACAGATATAGGAACGCCATCTATCATATATCTTTGCTGTCTTTTCTAATGTGATGAAATAATTCCACTTGTTTTGACTACAGTTAAGTAAGTATTTTTTTTGGAAAAACATGTAAATATCTTAAAACAAGACATACAAATTAGATAATTCAACCACTATCAGGAAAATGACCCTTGACTCATGCTCTTAAATAAAGTAATTTTGTGGTAGAAGTAAGTGTAAGTGTTACTGGCATCGTGGGTATTTCCACATATCTTCCTAAAAAAAGATTTTAAAGAGGTCATGGCATGATATCTCATTGAATCTTTTGAAGTATTTCTTATAATTTCTCTTGCTGTCCTTCCATCCCTCTGTTCTGTCTCTTCAGATTGAAAGCAGAGGAGGAGCGTGTCAGGAAGGAGGAGGACAAGGCGAGAAAAGAGTTCATCAAGCAGGAGTACCTCAGGAGGAAGCAGCTGAAGCTGATGGAGGACATGGACACCGTCATTAAACCTCGACCAGCTGGTGGGGCTAAACAGAGGCGGGGCCGACCCAAGTCTATCCATCGCGATAGCATGGACTCCCCCAAAACCCCTGTCAGAGCCGCCACAGGTAACCATGGAGACGACCCTCACACAGAGAGGTCAAGGTCATCCCATCTGTCAAATCTGTGTCCTGCTGCCACTTTGCTTTGTGCCACTGCAACTTATCAGATTCCTGACGTCTCCTCAAATAAGTTATTCTGGTTCTAATAACATCAAATTTAATTGTCTCGTTTGGTTAATTTGAGCTTTAAATTTGATGAATTAATTGAGATATTTGTATTGAGATTGGCATAGATATTGGATGATATAGATTTTGGGTCATAGCGACACCACATGATCTGTCTAATATCTAACAGGAAATAATATCAATCAATAATGTTTTTTGTGTTGTATCCGAAATCTATCAACCCCAAAATATAGAGCTTGGAATTTAACATGTTGACATCCTGAAGGAGCAATGCAATACCACTGTGTGCATTTGTATGGATTAATGTGTACATTTTACTATGTATTTCATAAGGTGAATTAATTAATATTTATGCATGTATTATTCATCATGTCTACATAATTTAGTGTATGATACTGAATTTGAGAGTTCTTTTTTTTTTTAGTCATAGCACTGAGACTGCATTGCTCTGTGACAGGGTTGGCACAAAACACAGTGGACAGCCTGCTCATGTTGTCATTCGTGGTGTCGGTGTAACCATGTTGTCGTGCTGTGCCCCATCTCGTTATCTCACATCCAGGTTCACGCCAACGTGTCTTTTCAGTCTCCAGCTTGTCCCTGGCTTCCCTCAACTTGGGAGACAGCGATAGTGTTCACTCTGAGAAGAGAGCGCCAAGGTGAGATTTTTATAAGTCTTTAAGTGCTGGTGTAACCTGTGTAATTAGTGGAATGTGTTTAGTAAGACATTATGAAAAAGGTCAAAGATAGAAGTCCACAAAATCTTTTAAGTGAAAAAAAAAGCCTGCAATTATTTGGCATCTTGCTCATGTTGGGAGTAAATCAACATTTAACTTGGCTCATTTGTAATTACAGACAGAGTTACTAAGCCACAGTAAATGAACAAGAATGAACAGAAAATTAGTGCAGTACATTTCTTCTTGGGTTCAAATCGATGATGTCGCAGCAGGTGTTTTGCCTCTAACAGCTGTTGTAAAACTCCTGCTGGGATATTACTGATCAGGGTGTGACCAAACATGTAGCATGCTGGAGATGCTCATGTTTTAACACTATTAAAAGACTGTGTGACCCCTGAGAACATTGACAACTTTTGACTAATTTTGTGTCTTTAACATTTCATTGTTCATGTGCTATAATCCTTATACTTTCTTACATTTTTGTCTTTTAAAAGCCAAACTGTCCAGACTAACTCCAGTCAACAGTTCTAACATTTTGTCCTGTATTCTTCCTATTTTCCTTCTTTTACTACTTTCTTTCCTGTTGTTTCACATATGTCAGAAGTGCTAGTTTAGCCGCTGGCAGTCTCTTCTACTTTCTGAGCTCTCCTAAACTGAGAAGGAGAAGGTTAGTTTCTGCTTGGCAGTAAAATCTTAAGGCGCTTCATGCTGTTCCAGGCACAATCCTGCACTGAAACCCTGTCCCCACACTGGGTTTTATTATGGATTGATCAAGCACTTAAAGGAGAAGCAACACATTTTTTCTTTTGTTTATAAAGACGCTCAAGACTAACTTGAGAGTACTAGTCTAATGCTACGCTTTTAGCAGCATCACCATCACCAAACAATTTATTTTTCCACTAACCCTTCCGCTGTGTCTTCCTCACCAATTCTCTTCACCAACACTCCTGATCTGGCTTTTTTACACCCAGTAGAACATCACAGTGAATGAATAAGCTTTGTTCAGAGCAATTCTGTAGAGTACATCCTGCATACTATAAAACAACCATCTTAATAAGTCATTTAACTCTACATTGTGTCTTCAAATCTGCCCATAACAAAAAATGACATCTTGAAACAAGTAGAGATATCCATCTTATTCAAGATACTAGTTATTTGGTGTCAGCTGTTCTCAAAACATGTGAAGATACATTGGATCCATATTTGATTTCCATATCATGTTGCCAGATTTGAGCCTTTTTGGAGCAATAAAAAGAATGCTTAAGTGACTTGTTAATTCGGAAAGTTTTGCACATGTACAAAATGCACTACAAGTACATTTGAGCAAAATTTGGCTTTAGTTGCTCTTACAGTACATTTTCCCTGCTCATCCACTTTTCACATATTTTTTTTAGGTGAAAAAGTTTGTTTTGCAAATGCATTACACTGTAATTACTGTGGAATAAGGAGTATTAGAAATATTATTGTTTATTACAGCACCAAAGTATACCAGTTACACATAAAGTAGTACCAGTCCAAAGAGCAACTAAATGCCAAGTGCTGCACTATAATTTATTGACCTATTTATTGACCCTAAATGCACCAGACTGCTTCACATCACTGCACTCACTGCCTGTGCTTGCAAGCTTTGCTGCTTTACTACTTACTGCAAGGATGAAGTATGACAAGCCCACTTAAAATCCTTGCTGTTGATGATCACATGAATTATTTGAGTGTGCTTTGTACTGCGTGCTGAAATAGTGCGCACACTTTCCTCCAAAAGTAACTGATAAATCTATGCAAACAAGATGTAGACAGAGTGGGGAAAATGACACCAGCCACCTGCCAAAAACTGGTGTTTTGCAATGGCTGCTAGGATACATTTTTTAAGATGGCTCTGTATTTCAAAATATCTAGTTGGCTTGTATATTAGTACAGTAGTTTATTGCCCTGCTTACAGTATAATTTGCTGAATTTGAAGGAGCAGCACCGATGCACATGGGTGATGTAATACTCTATATGTGTGTCCATGTGTGTATTTTCTAGGCCAGATTCTGCAGATGGCTTCCTGTCCCCAAGTCGCTCCAGCAGCAGGAATGGAGAAAAGGACTGGGAAAACGGATCCACAACCTCCTCCGTTACATCCAACACAGAGTACACTGGTAGGTCAGCTCAATACATCTCCTCTATGGTAGTGGTTTGTATTTGTTAAACTAGCAGACATTATACTATTATAAAGATGCTAAAAGCTAACATTAACTAATGTTAACATAACATGATAGACCTCAAGTTCTTAATTTACGTTGAGTTTAATTAAGATCTTCTTCTGTAATTTTTGTCTCTAGCTCAGCTGATATTGTAATACTGGAGGACTGTTTAGATTTTTATCTTTTTAACATTGTATTTTGTTTTTTGTCCAAAGTTGAGTTATCCTTTTTCCCCACTGTCTTCATGGTGGGATTGAATTGTTTCCTGCTGTGTGAGCAATTATTTCTCCTTTGAATGCTGCATCAAATTACTTTGATAGACTACTTAATAACCTATGAATACGCTACCAGTAGACCATCTTCATAAATGATTTATCAAAAGTAAGATTAAAAATAGGATGGGAAGTATTTTCTTTGACACGAGTGGAGTGGTTGCTATGACAACAGTCCAGTCCTGATGATCTCTCCTCTGTGCTCATTCAGGACCGAAGTTGTACAAGGAGCCCAGTGCCAAATCTAACAAGCACATCATCCAGAACGCCCTCTCCCACTGCTGCCTCGCTGGCAAGGTTAATGAGGGGCAAAAGAACAAGATCCTGGAGGTAACAACATTTTTGTCTTGGTTAATTCACTGGAGGGATGAGGGATGTCTTTACTGATGGGGCATACCACATACCTTCAACATCATGGCTTTATGTCTGACATGGGATCTCTTCCTACTTCTCCTATTGTTTTTTTATTGGTTTAAAATACAGGTACAGTACATAGACCTCCAAAAAAGCATATATGAAGTTAATTTCATTCCTTATTATTTTGAGGACAAAAATCATAGAGCATGAGTAGGACAGCAGTAGTCCAAAAAAACACCAAAAAAATCTCAATAGTATGGCCTTAATTTTTTTTTTTTTTCTTATGCGAATGCATTTCTGCAAAAAAGACTTCATCTCAGCACATTAAGAGTGGCATTATTAAGTCAAAAGTCAGCAAACTTTCTTTTTGAATAATAATACATGATCTGATAATACACAATCATAAGATTTCTTTTCATTGCTATGCCGATGATGCGCAACTTTATCTGTCTATAAAACCAGGAGCCACCAGCAGTCTGACTTCCTTTAAGAAGTGTCTAACAGATATCAAATGTTGGATGTCTAATAACTTCCTCCAAATCAATGAAGATAAATCCAAAATAATCCTATTCAGGTCATTAAACACATTAGATTTTAATGATACATTTGTGAATCTGGCCACCTCTGTCAAGCCTAGTGCCAGAAATTTAGAGTGATCATTGATTCCATTGATTATCATGTCAATAAGGTAATTCAGTCCTGTTTTTATCAACTTTGAATTGTTTCAAAAAATCAGATCATTTCTATCATTCTCTGACTTGGAGAAAGTTATTCATGCTTTAACTTTCTCAAGAATTGATTATTGTAATATCCATATCCAATGAGATTTTCCCCCTTCACTTTAACAGGAAATGGAGAAGTCAGAAGCCAACAACTTCTTGGTTTTGTTCAGAGATACCGGCTGCCAGTTCCGCTCACTCTACACTTACTGCCCCGAGACAGAGGAGATCAACAAGCTGGCAGGCATCGGCCCCAAGAGCATCACACGTAAGATGATCGACGGCCTCTACAAGTACAACTCGGACAAGAAGCAGTTCAGTCAGATACCAGCGAAGACCATGTCGGCCAGCGTGGACGCAGTGACGATCCATAGCCATCTCTGGCAAACCAAGAAGCCAGCCACCCCTAAAAAAGTAGTGCCTGCCCAGTCATAATGGAACTTGATACTCCAAACATCACCATCCCCCACCCCTCTAATGGAACACACCCATTTCAATTTGCACTTCACTGTATATATCCATGAAGATTCAAACACCTGCAATGCCAGTTAGATGAATGCATATTTGTCTTTTTTTGTTGTTTGTTTTTCCTCTCATCGCATTCCTGTCCATGTTTTTCCTACTTACTCTGGACTGGACAAGATAGGACTCAAAGATTATGAACAACTGGAATGTATGCCACTGTTGAAAAATTATGTAAATGCTTATCACTTATGTGTTTTGTAGAGATTACCATGTTTGAGTCAGTTTATGAAGGCATGTGTGAGTGTTGTTTTTGTTTCCTATGTGCCAAACGTCAAAAAAGAGACAGTATGAATGCTAGGACATTTTACTCAGTACACTGAAGCACTGAATGTTTATAATTCATGTACAGATTGATTTTAGTTTGCATTTTCCTGTTGATGTGTGGCCTTATGTGCGTTTTGTTTTAGCGTGTGATTGCAATGAGTTGATTGTAAAGCAGCGTATACGGAGGCTTTTTTTTTTTGTATTTGGAAGAACACTTTTTTTCTTCATCTCTGTGGGTAAAACAGTTTGTATATTAAGGTATGTAAAACTACAAAGGGCCAAAAAACTAATTGCATACAGCTAGTGTTAGCCACACAGTACATGTGTGTTCAACTCGACAAAGCCAAGCGGTTTCAGCTTTTTCAGAACCCTTTTTGAGAAAGTGATTTGTAAAGAATGCAGGACGTTACTCTAGATCACTGGTTCTCAACCTGTGGGTCAGGAAAACTGTAAAGAATCTGAGCTATAATGTATGATGTGTGAACAAGATATTTCTAAAATACAAATATGCTGTCATGTTTGTCATTGTGATAAATTCCTTTTTCTTGTGATATACATAAGTAGTTGCAACCTCAAGACTTATTCCAATAATTTAATGAAAATAATGGACAATGAAAATAAAAGTCATTCCTGTGTGGTCAGAGTTAAACCTGTTTGTTTACAAGTATGAATTGCTTCAGTTTTGGCTGTTGATAGCCAAAAAGGTTGAGAACCAGTGTTGTAGATTCCTTTGCTGCTGGTTCACAGCAGGTTTGTGAACAATAAAACAGCTCAGTATTATTTCTGTTTCATTTTGAATTGCTGCCTACTGCACTATGTAGGGTATTTGCAGTATATAATAATGTATAATCACGCTCTCACCCACCACTATCAGGAATATGACTGAAATCATATGAAGACATAATGACACCTAAGAAGTATTTCTATTTATGTCAGTATCAGGATTTAAAATCTGTGTATTAGTACTTTCTTGACAATTTTAGATTAACACTCATCTTAATAATGTCAGAACTCACAAAACTGTAACGTGCTTTTGGTAAAAGCGTCCACCAAGCACCAAATGTAAACATAGTGCACATGCAAAGTTTAGATTCCTGATAGGCTAAAAATCTCATGGTTGCATCTCAGCAAGTATTGCTATTATAACTAAACATTATCTGAAGAGCGTGTGTTAGTAGCCCTTAAATGCAACATGTCCTACATAGGCCAGAAATAATTTTGTTAGATTTCCTTTTTTTTTAACTTTAAGGAACATTCATTTTGCAAAATAATGCATGGCAGAACGAGGAAGATCCTTGTTGCTGCATACGGGTAGAGACTCACCACAGGGTTTCATTGGTGTCAGTATCATATTCCTTTTGCCACCAAATGTCTGAGTAAGACCATTTGCAGGTTCTCCAACAAAAACAAATCTGCTAACATGGTGCTTTGTTGTCAACTAGGGGGATAATTTAAGACCAAAAGAGAGCATGTACATGTCTTTGAAAATGTAATCTAGTATGACAGAGTAAATAAGTGTTTCTCTGTTGTTTATTGAAAAGGATCTGACCACAGAAAGCTCTGTCTGCCTGCTTTTGGCTGTTTAAGGCCAAGGTAAATGATTATTTAAACTGTAATGATATTGTACAGTGTGTTCATGTGAGCTCATACCTATTCACTATGATGACCTTGTTTTGTTTGTCAGACGCTGTGCTGTCATTCAACATATTGCTGAACATGTAGTTTCATTTTTGTTTCTTTTTTTTTTTCTTTTTTGCATTTAATAAAACTAAGCATGGCCTCAGCATTTATGTGGTGTTGATTGTGAAAACACGTCCTTATTTAAGAGTAGGAAAGGATATGTCAACAAGGAGAGACCATCTGTAAGAAAGAAGAAGAGGTAATAATATTTATGTTCTTTATATAGTTTTGATTCATAGAAATTATTGAGGAAATATAAGGATGGTCATGGCAGTTGACATGATTATGAATTGATTTTAATTATTATGGGGTGGCACATGAACCTTTAACCCTGCAACATCTTCTAGAAATATTAGTCTTATTTATTTATATCTGTAATTATTCTTTTCACCAGTTCACAGTAGACATATTGTTTAGTCAGTTAATATCATGGCTTTTGTGTGAGACAGGTAAATAAAGCACTTATTTTGGCAAAACAATTTCTAAGAGTAATGACTTGAGGCTACTTATATCACAATTATGTACAATTATGCAATATCCACATAAAAATGATACTATATCCTAACAACAGAGCAGGACCCAAAATTGACCCTTGTGGTACACCACAGCTGAAGTTAGCAGATATGAACCTACCTGCTGCAAGGTAAACTGATCAGAAAGATCTAAAATTGTTAATGACCGGACCAGTTATTGCAAGGTACAGTAGTTCATGACATGATCAAGTAAACTACTGACATCCAGAGTGACTATATTGTTGCACTGAGGTCCAGTTGGACTAAAATGGTAAGCTCGCCCCTTGCAATAAGCTTTACAATGATCAACACTTTCTATGATAAATTGTAGAGGTGTCAATCCACTCAAACTCAGTAACTATGTATTTTCACCAGTAGCCTACCACTCAGGCAAAACTGGTCAGTTCCAACAGTACTCTTTGGTTTCTGGGGGTCGGGGCAAATGAGCGTCTATGTATGCGGTGTGCACAGTTTTCGATTGGAATTTGGAGGCAACTGTATACACAACAGTAAGGCCCCTTTTTCGCAGCAGACATGTTGTTTTGTTATAGTATGAAAACCACAGACATTATAACATTAATTATGGCTTGTTTCTATTGTGTCCCAGTAACTGAACAGACTGACCAGAATTCATAGTTAAATGTAGGTTAGGAAAAAAAAAATCAAAAAAATTAACCACTGGCATGTCTGAAGAGAAAACAGAATACACAGTTTTTGTTTTTGTTTTCTTTATTGTTGTTTATTCAGTTATTTTAAAGAATATATTTACTAATGGTGCAAACACAACTGAAGTTATATAGTCTACCACCTTTTTAATTTCTCACTATCAGTTGAAGTTGCCATTGCTATGCTATAGGTGTATGGGATTAGATTTGTGTCATAAGAATTGAACAAAATCTCCCAGGCATCAGACAAAAAAATAATTGAAAATGAATAAAAATAAATTGAAAGCAAAAAATGACCTCAAAGGCAAAACTTACAATAAAACTTTTGTGGTCACTTTTTTCAGTTTTGCTGTGTAATTTTTCAGTTTCAGTTCTGACACAAAGGGCACGTGGGCGGGTGTTACAGGGCTGCGGCTCATTAGCCAATTACTTTTGAAGGGGACATATCAGACCATTGAAACTGAAAAATTCTGAACTGAAACTGAAAAGTTCAACAGTGAAACTAAAAAATTAAGCTGCGTGACGACAAAAGATTTACCTGTCAGTGAAAGAAAAGTGAAGAATATTGTAATCAAATATTTCACTCTTGAATCAAAAAAGTTTTGCATTATTTTTCACTTTCATTCCTTTTTTCTTTTTTTTTTGTTTGTTTGTTTTGATTCTTAGGAGATTTTTTTTCAATTAATAATTATGACCCACATTTTATCCCATATAGGTGTGACCACCGGGCGTCATCATCGCTACAGTTGATTGGTGGTTTGCGGCTGCGTCCGCATGGCAACCGTGAGCTGTGTACAAGAAATGAGATAGAAGGGAGCTTTCTGGAAACGTTGAACGGGATCACAACAGCAAAACCAGCTTCCTCCCCTCCCCTCCGTAGACAAGGTTACATTTGGAGATCGCAGACGGCGTGGAGCGGCTTTAATGCGGCGTGTTGTTGGCGCAGACTGACAGGTCAGGAGTTGGCATGCATTCACGGTGGCGTGTTAGCGTCACACAATGTGGTGTTGCACGATATCCTTCATATTGGAGAGAAAATTAATGACATCGTTGGCTGTTGTCCTGCATGTGTGTCCACATTGAGCTGCTGCTGTGTGTGTGTGTGTGTGTGTGTGTGTGTGTGTGTGTGTGTGTGTGTACGCTATGTCTGCTCAGATAAATAAGGTGTGTCTGAGCGCAGATAAAGTGCTGAGGCCGCAGACCCGCTGTCACATCCAGGAGTCAGGACCGGTGCTGGATGTTGTTTCTGTGTGCGGGGAGGGACAGGGCGGTGTCACCGGCTGCTCTGCCTCCAGCACACACACACACACACACACTGAGCCATCACTGCTTTCTCCATGCACATAGAGACACAGGCCATGCATCATGCGTCATGAAGAGCCTTTTGCACCTTAAATGTACTGTAGCCTTTATGATGTTGCAGTGATTCACCATTTACACGCCTGAACAAAAGAACTGCATCCTAATATGTATTATGATTATCATCAAACTATAAACCTTTATAGGAATATTATTGTGGTACCATATAAAATATCAAGTACAATAACCATTTCCAGTGCTCACTATAGAATCCAAACAAATCTCTTAAGGCTTCTCTACAGAAACATCACAGAAATACTAAAGTTTGGTGATAGTAGGCCACGGGAGAGTATAATAAATTTACTTAACTAATACTATAATATAGGCTCTTGTAGAAATGAATTATAGATGATAACATTTAGAACGTCAGGTCAATGTAGATACTGAGAAACCAGACACACTTGACATCCCTGTAGGAATATTAAAGTGACTGCTATAAACGTACATGCCAGCGGGTATCAATGTGGAATAGAAGTGTGCATGAGTATTTGTCAATGTTTATATCATTAACATTGATTTTAAACTGTTAAGCTGTCTGGTTACCCTGCCCTCTGGTTTCTCACACTTCTTTGTCTACACAATGATAGATAATGCTGAAATGCTGTATGAAAAACCTGCTTTGTATTAATTTTTAGTCAACAAATTACTTACCTGCCACAACTTCAGTGTCTCCTGTATCCAACAAAGAGCTTTGTTTTTGCTTTTTTTCAAAAACGTATGCGCACATACAGTAGATTTAGAGCCAGGCAACAACAACTTACATGAAAATAATGATACTGATGTGAGATTTCCGTAATTATTATCTCTAAGCTGTAACTATGACCGTGTTTCTACATGCCTAAAGAATGTTTGTTGGCTCCACAAATCAATTTAATCTTTATTTTTGGATGTAACAACAAGCTGGACAGTTTTAATATTCAGAGAAGTAGCATTTTTCTTAAACTGTGGACAACTTTAGAGCCAGTGTGCAAGCAACAGATTATGAACTACAAGCATAAGCATTTTAGGTATATTTTTATAATGAAAATAACGATTAGCTGCAGCTCTTTGTGTGACTTCTCTAGCAACATGCCTGTCTTCCCATACCTCTGAATGTATTCCAGCCAGCTGTAAGCTGCCACCACAGACCTGTAATCATGACGGCAGAGGAGACGATCAACATCAAGGAGGCAGAGGTGATCAAGCTGATCCTGGATTTCCTCAACTCCAGGAAGCTGCACATCAGCATGCTGGCCTTAGAGAAAGAGAGCGGCGTCATCAATGGACTTTATTCTGATGACATGCTCTTCCTCAGGTATGACAGTACAGCAGACTCATACTGTATGACAATTTTACATACGGTTGTCGTGGTCAGAGCTTCTCCAGATGCAGAGGTATTGATCAGGAATCGTGTGTTTACATCATTGTTGACAGACCTGATATTGGTGTTGGGGTTGGCTGCAGGCTTTTTCTTTGGCATTTTTAACTGTTCATTTACTGCTGTCAACAGGCAACTCATTCTGGACGGCCAGTGGGAGGAAGTGATGCAGTTTATTCAGCCTTTAGAAGGAATGGACAAGTTTGACAAGAGAAGGTGAGAGAAGCAATGTAGGAGTATTATTATTATTTAAAATCTGAAAGTTTAAGGAGCCATTGAAGGACAGCTCGTGTGAAATAGTCCCTTTATTAAATTTTGTTTTCTTGATGCATTATAAGAAGAACATGAGGTCTAATTGAAATGTTTCCCATTGAGTTAAAGTTTTCATTTGCCTGGGAATTGTCTTTAATTTCACTGCTACTGTGCTGATTATTGGTCTAAATTTCAAGTACAATATTAATTATGGAAGGATGATTCACTGGTGACTGGGCTGGATTTGCCAATAAAGCTGTGAGCCTGAGAACTAAATCAGGTCAAATCCCAGTACTATAGTGGCATGATCATGTCAAATTAGTGACAGCTTCTATTTCTCATCAACCTCCAAACAATTGTAGTCTCAACATAAATGAAGAATGGTTTTAAACTCAGTTCTCCAACCTAGTTAAATAACAGTTTATCAAAATAATTCAACCCCAGAAAGGCCACATGGAGTTTAATCAAGTCAACTGATTCAATTCAGTTCAATATAAACTACATTTCTTAATACAGATATTTGTGTTTCCAGGTTCCGCTACATCATTCTGAAGCAGAAGTTTCTTGAAGCTCTGTGTGTAAATAACGCCATGTCTGCTGCTGAAGACCCTCAGAATGTATGTATATATTTAGAACATTTGTATAAAGTATAAAGGAAAAGGTTATCATTGCAGCCAAATACTCACCAGTCCTGTATGAATTATCTGTGATCTCCAGCTGGAGCTCACCATGAAGGAGGCAGTCAAGTGCCTCCACAATCTGGAGGAGTTCTGTCCATCCAAAGAGGACTACAGCAAGCTGTGTCTCCTCCTCACGCTGCCACGCCTCACCCACCACGCCGAGTTCAAAGACTGGCACCCGAGCACGGCGCGCGTCCACTGCTTTGACGAGGCCTGCACTATGGTAGCTGAATTCATTCCAGCGGACAGGAAGCTGAGCGAGGCTGGATTCAGGGCGAGCGGGAACCGTCTCTTCCAACTGCTCATCAAAGGGATCCTTTATGAGTGCTGTGTTGAGTTCTGTCAGGTAATGTGACCCCTAAATTTTTAAAAGGTTACAAGGAATCTGCATTGGCTGCTCATATTGCAGTAAAAGGGTCTTGAACTTGGTGGCACCTCTACAAACTTCTATACTTATACAAGTTTTGAAACTTCCTGTGTGTGATTGCACTCTTACATTCATTTCAGAACCATCAAGGTTCCCACAAAAACACAATAATGTGAGTCTTAGTTGATGGTCTTAACCACACTGTTTCTGTTTTGCAGAGTAAAGCAACTGGTGAGGAGATCACAGAGGGCGAGGTGTTGCTCGGTGTGGATGTGCTCTGCGGGAACGGCTGTGATGAACTGGATTTGTCGCTGCTCTCCTGGCTGCAAAACCTCTCTCCCGGTGCCTTCTCATGCGCCTTCCAGCAGAAAACGCTCAACATCCACGTGGACCGGCTGGTGAAGCCCAGCAAGGCTGGCTATGCCGACCTCCTCACGCCCTTAATCAACCGCCTATCCCCCTGCCCTACCTCGCCCTTCCACCAGAGGCCTCATTCAGCCGACACCTACATGTCCAGATCCCTCAACCCAGCTCTGGACGGCCTGTCCCACGGCCTGGCAGCCCAGGACAAGAGAGGGATGGAGGCAAATATGAAGTCTGCCCTCAGTCGGAGCCTAGTGGAAAATAATGTGCATCAGCAGGATGATTCACCTGAGAGGTAAGAGTCAGAGAAGACCTGTGACACAGGATTTGTGTTTGATGTGCTGTCATAGCACACCTTCACTTAAAACTATAATGTCCCTGCATCACTGCACAGCAAACTGTATTTTCCTGTGAGTTACTTTCTAGCAATCATTTATCTTTCACAAATCTAAGCCACCTGAGTCTTAAAAAACATCATCACAGCAACATATAAATTGATCTGATAGTTTAACAAATGCTACAGTATTCTTAATATATCAATTACATGAATAATTCAAATTCAAAGATAGGAAAGCTAGACAGAGAGCTGATATCTGTACTTACCTACAATCATCTATGTGATTAAAAATATTTACATATAACATTATACTCATAAACCCCAAAACATAATTGCTTCTTAACTTGACTTCAGAAGTGAATTAATTGGCTAAATTATTTGGCGATCACCTGATTAATCCTTGATTACCAGCAAATAATCAATGAGATTACACACACACACATAATTATTCTCATTTTCACAAAGTTCATTGACTATGAGCTTTGACTTATTCACTGGTGTTTGCTAATTAACAAAACCCTATAAAACTACTTACATCTACTTCTACATATTAATATTTCTGTGAAAATTAAACTGTACGTCACCTTGATGTTTTGTCTTCCATGGAGGACTGAAATCAAAACAACCATTTTTTGCGCTGTCATCTGGGGTTTTATATACATTCACTGTTTAAGTTTTCTATTAGATTTTTTTACCTGCCATTTCACTTCAGCTCAATCTGAGCTTAAATTAATCGGTTGTATCACATTTTCCTGACTGTAGGAAGCATCCACAGGGGCTGGATGGCCCCAACACCACACGCACCCCTCTGACTCCTGGAAGAGATGGTGGTGCAGCCTGCGGCACAGAAACAAATGAGGTAATAAGAACTGCAGACTAAAAGCAGTGCCTTATGGTTTAAACATTATAGACCTTAGATAAACCATAGAACGATGATGAGCACAAAGACGTTTCAGGCAAGGAGGAATGGAGGTTCTCACCTTTGGTTGCTTAGGCTGAATTGGTTTCATGAATCTTATGAAGTCAGTAAAAACAAATAGCCAGGGTTATCTGTCTGGTCTCTTGAGTCAAAGTCTGTCTTCCCCCCATAGTCATTACTCCAGATTTAAAAGATTTAGAATAGATCCCCTCTGAACCCCTGAACCACATCGTCTCAATACCTCTACTGCCTCATAAATCTATCCCCAATTCTCTGCCACACCTGTCCACGGGACACTCACACCCTGCTGCCCCTGTCACCCTGGGTGGAGGTCATGGACAGAGGAGGCAGATAATCTGGTTTGATGTGCGGTCACACCCAAGATGGCCCGCTCGCCTCCATCATCGCTCATCTTTATGCATCGCAGTTCCCATCCACATGAGCAAAGCGTCTTGATATTGGATGTTTTGTGTGTGTATGTGTGTGTGTATGTGTGTGTGTGTATGAAAAGTGGTGAGATGAGATGAAGGGAGATATACTGTAGACCCGCTGGATATGATGAGGCCCTTGAAAACTTTTTATGGGGTTGATAATGGAGGACGAGGCCTTGGGAGTTGAAGAGTTGTAAGTAGTGTGTGTGTGCGTGTGCGTGTGTGTGTGTGTGTGTGTGTGTGTGTGTGTGGTAAAGAGCACTGCCAAGCTTTGAAGCAGAGTATACTGAAAGGCAATACTAACTAAGTAATAATTCAGGTTACAGGGTAAAGCAAATGATATCAGAATATTGCTTCAATATTGCTTTGTGTGCATGTGTCTGTTTGTCCAGCGGCATGACTCCACAGAGCACATACAGGAGTATTACAGGCAGCGACTCCGCGTGCAACAGCATCTGGAGCAGAAGCAGCAGCAGAGGCAGCTTTACCAGCAGATGCTGCTGGAGGGAGGAGTGAAGCCTCAAGACGGAGCCCAACACAACCTCACTGAGACCTTCCTCAGCAGGTAAGAAAGTGGCAAAATTAATTAATCTGGACAGTTGCAGGGAAGTTATAATTGGGATATTTAGAGCTGTAATTAACGATTACTTTCATCACTCATTAGTGCAGATTAATTTCTTGATCAGTCATTAATCAATTGGTCTGTAAATGGAAAATATTCATGTTTGAGAAGCTGGAACCATGTAATTTTGGGCATTTGTGCTTTAAAAAATTACTTTAAGCAAACATGATGCCCCCTTGTGGCTAAATATGGAAAATAAATATGTCTGTCTACATTGCTTTTTTTCAAAATTAAGCAAACTTATCACATAAAGAATCCACAATAACCCAAATTATTAATATCGTCAGACCACCAGCTGTTTCTGTTTATACCCATATTTTTTAATAATCATTCATTTTTGCCTTCCCAGTCTGATAAAGAGTAGTTTTCCTAAATTAAAGGGGATTTAAAACAATTCAAGATTTATATATAGATAGAAAATTTCATCATTCAATCACCTTAAGGGCACTCAGGGTTGATATTTCAGGAGATACATGGAATGAGAATCTGTTAAGTGGAAATTCTTTAATTAATAGCAGATATCAGCTAATGCAATACAAGGTTTCAGGCTTCGTTTCTCTGTTTGTTGAGACACAGATATCTGGTTTTTGTGTCTAGATCCATTCAGAAGTTGGAAGAGATGAATGTGGGCATCGACCACCGAGGAGATGAGGTGATGACACATCTGGGCCAGCAGTGCAACGGAGTGAAGAATAACAGCAGCAGTTCTAGTCCCAGGACCTCCAACACCCGCCACACACCAGACACCGGGCTGCCAAGAGAAAAACAAGGCGGGGTAAGCAGCAGCACCCCGTTAAGGACTGGGAGCCATGGCTTGCCGTCCCTCGGCGAGTCCCCGGTACCTACCAGTCAGAGGTAAGACCCTGCTGAGTTTCTGGTCATGTAGTGAATAATATCACTCCAAAACATTAACTTCTGAAAAAACAGTCTCATATTTGGTTTGAGTTTTAATAAGATATCACACGGCCAATTTAGAATAATGCTCAATAATTATATAATTTGATGTCACTAGTTATCTTAAAGCTGTCAGCCAAAAGTAATCACACTTCATTTTGATTTAATATTGATCAGTATGTATGAAACATGTTATTCTTGTGTTGCTCTGCAGCAAAATTCAGCTTTCTATTGATCATCTTTCTATGATTATGAAAAACTATGTCCAATAGTTATCTATGAAAAATGTTATGAGCCATGTTGTCAGATTTTTGATTTGCAAGTAGGTTGCACAGGTTTATAATTAATGTGTGTGTGTGTGTGTGTGTGTGTGTGTGTGTGTGTGTGTGTGTGTGTGTGTGCATCTATTGTGAACACTAGTGCTGAGAAGATCAGAGGGCCTGGTGCAACAGTTCAAGATGACTCCGGCTGTTCTGCGACACGTAGCGCAGCACAAGAGGTACAGCAAACTCACCACCAAAAATACCTGTCCAAGCTGGTGAAAATAAAATACAAAAAAAAATCTTGTCTGACCTGAATTTACTAAGGATAATTTTTCTGATCTTTGTTGTACAGCCAGGGAAGTCCAAGACACTGTTTGTCAAAGTGAGCACACTGGAGGACACGCAGGCGGTGCGTGCAGTGGCCTTCCATCCCTCTGGCTCACTCTATGCTGTCGGCTCCAACTCCAAAACCCTGAGAGTGTGCGCCTACCCCGACACACCGACTGCCAGGTACGAGCCATTTACATGACATATTCTTAAAACATGATATATCATTTGTCTATATAGGTCATAGATAATGGCTCAACGGAAAGTGTGTGTTGGAAAATTTGGTCATGCAAGGATAATCTTGACAGGCCAAAATGTGTTAACTTATGGTGGCTGTATGGTGATTATTATTATTTTAAATGTGCACACAGGTACACTGAGGATTTGTGCATCTTGGCAGCAATTTTGAACATGTGTTTTTGCTGACAGATTAATGTGCATGTCACTGCCATATTCTTAAAAGAAGAAGAATGTTGTTTTGTTTTGACAAAAATCAGAAAGGTGGCTGAATTAATTGTCTGAGCTTGACCAGAAGTTGCTTTTTTTTCCCCCCTAAAGATTTCATAGCATTTTAGATCTTCTGCCTTCCATCATAGTTCCTAATCTGTATTTTATTGACTCGCTCAGTGGTTCTGGTGCAGTCAAGCAGCCGGTGGTACGCTTCAGGAGGAACAAACACCATAAGGGCTCAATCTACTGTGTAGCCTGGAGCCACTGTGGACAACTGTTGGCCACTGGCTCCAATGATAAATACGTCAAGGTCCTGCCTTTCAATGCAGACAGCTGCAATGCCACAGGTACTATTTTATGTGCTTTAGTTTGCATGTGATGAGTAATTCCCTTCCACTCGCCTTATACAGGACATATCTATGTATGAATGATCATTGAGAGTAGCAGTTTTGTGTAACTTCTGTTTTATGTTTCTATCACCTACCTCAGTCCTTCTCGCCTTCACTGCTTCCTACTCGCGCAACTACCCATGAGCGCTTTGTGTGTCCAAAAATATGTTGTTTGTTAAAAATCCATCAGTATCACATTTTTCTACCTTGTTGCTGTTTTGATTTGGTAAAACTTGATGGTGCTTCAGAAATCCAGAACAAGTGGAATACAGGTTCAAGTCTCCTGATATTGAGGTGCATGTAACCCTCTATGTCTCCACCCCAAATGTGTGCTCTGATTCAGGCCCAGATCTGGAGTTCAGCATGCATGATGGTACCATCAGGGACCTGGCCTTCATGGAGGGCCCTGAGAGTGGAGGATCCATATTGATCAGTGCCGGGGCCGGAGACTGCAACATCTACACCACTGACTGTCAGAGAGGACAGGGCCTTCACGCCCTGAGTGGACACACTGGTACGCCTAGAACAGCTCTTTCCATGAAATTAAAAAAAAAAAAAATGTCTAGGGGTTTGAAAACAGTTTTTTATGTATCAGAAAGGGATTATCAGCAATCACATGACTTTCATAAATCTAAATAAACCATTTTTTCTAAATTGTTCCCTGATGAGACACTACCACTGAACTTTTAAGACCACAAGATCATTTTAATCACAGAACCAGAGCGTGTAAACACAACGATTCAGTACAGTATAATACATATTTATGACTTTACTATTGTTTGAACAGGTCACATTCTGACTCTATATACATGGGGAGGGTGGATGATCGCCTCTGGCTCCCAGGACAAGACCGTCCGTTTCTGGGACCTGCGGGTGCCCAGCTGTGTGCGGGTGGTGGGCACAACCCTGCATGGCACAGGTGAGTCACCTCTTGACTTTCATGGTGGGAAATAAACACTAACAGACAGGTAAATAGTGAACTCGGTAAACACAGGCTTTATTCTTGGTAAGCAAAGATGCTGAGTCAATACATTTTCCTTCATTTGGCTGAAAATCACTTGTACTACATTACAGGTTGGTGCTTGAAATTTGCAGCGAAATTTTCTGGATCTGAACTAAAGCTCATCTTTTATTCCTTGTTCACCTGCAAATCTAGCATGCAAATCTTCAAGTGAGATAAAAGAGTCCCTTGTTCTCTTGTTCTCAAGTTTAAATCTTAGGTAGATCAGCTGGTATAGCGGGCAGTTTTAAACTGCACCCAATCATAGCAAACATTTTTATTACCACTTTGGCTCACACAGGAAGTGCAGTGGCGTCAGTGGCGGTGGATCCCAGCGGCCGCCTGCTGGCCACCGGTCAGGAGGACAGCACCTGCATGTTGTACGACATCAGAGGAGGCCGCATAGTCCAGACATACTGCCCCCACAGCAGTGACATTCGCTCAGTGCGCTTCTCACCCGGAGCCCATCATCTCCTCACTGGATCCTACGACAACAAAATCATCATCAGTGACCTGCAAGGTAGCATCTTCTTTATAAACAGAGACAGAAACGAAATACAGATACACCCCACTCTCCCTCACTCAAAGTACTTTTGAACAGTGCTAACAACATGGAAATCAACATAAATATATAAATCAGCTGCATCAAGCTGGATCAGACTGAGTCAGGAGATTGCAATCAAATAAATCTGCATGGAGGGAAAAAAAGCACATGCTACATTTTGTTTAGTAAAAACAACCACAGTTCTGTAATTCGGACATTGCACAGTTCTGTAAGTAGCTTAATACAATGATCCACTGCAAACTGAACTGACAAGAATGAATAATTGGGAAAATTGGATGACTCCACAGTTCTGTTGTCCACAGTAATTGTTATCCCCTCCTCCTCTCACAACCACAAATGACACATCACCATACAACAAAGAGTACCAGTCAAAAGTGTGGAAGCACTTTCTCATTCAAGGGAATGGGAAGGTGTGTCCAAACATTTGACCGGTATTGTACTCTGAATTACCAAAATGTCAATTTGAAAAAAATAATTGATTTTGTGTCTTCTTACCTTCACATAATTTATTCAGCTTTCCCTCCATAATGGTCCCTTTTTTATCGACATTAAGATTTACAACTGTCACTGTTTGTTTGTCTCCATCCATACGTCTCATGTTCCAAGTTAAATCATTTCAGAAGATGTTTGTCTGCATGTGTAATCAATTTGTTATTCTAAAATTTACTTTGAAAGGCAATTAGATGCTGTCAAAATACACATGTAAATGTATTTATTGACTTTAATTGTGCCAGTAGTGATCCATGAGAACAGAAACACATTTGTTCCTCAAGTGTTACTTTTAAGCACCATCAGTTTAAGTGGTGAAACTCCATTTATAACTAATATAAGTAAGGATTAATGCAACTACAGTTATTAATGCAACATAATGCTTCTAGATTTAAGAGTTTGATGCCACTTTCTGCCAACCCTGTATGATATGTACGTAATTTTTTTTCTCTGACCCCAGGCGACCTAACAAAGCCACTCCCTCAGACGGTGGCAGGGGAACACTGGGACAAGGTGATCCAGTGTAGGTGGCACCCACATGACCGAACCTTCCTCTCCTCCTCTGCGGATCGAACTGTGGTCCTCTGGGCGTCAGGGCCCTGAAATACTCACCAGAGAAACACTGGTTACCAACAACAAAAGCACAGACAAGACAAGATGTGACATACACCCCGGCATGGGATGACAAACTGCTGCGGGGTGCGTGTGTGTTTGTGCGTGTATGCACACATACTGCGTGAATTAAGCTGTTTATATGTTGTTCAGTTTAAAGTGAGTGTGCATATGTGTGTGTGTGTATATAAACTGTGAGACAGACATGTTTTTAGGTGAAAATCCAATCACTTTAAAGATGACAGTCTATACATGGTAATGTGTGTGTGTGTGTGTGTGTGTGTGTTTGAATACTACTGTATATGTTGGTGTGAATCTGTGCCTGTGTGTGTGTGTTTAAGCAAACATTGCATTCTGGAAATATGTATATGGCTTTGCAGTTTGAGTGTAAAAAGTGAAAAATGAATTAAAGGACCAGTGTGTAAAATTTAGGGGGATCAATCAGCAGAATTAGAATATAATATTCATAAGTACGTTTTAATTAGTGTATAATCACCTGAAAATAAGAATTGTTGTATTTTTGTTACATTAGAATGAGCCCTTTATTTCTACAGAGGTTTCCACAGAGCCCGCCATCTTGCACCGCCATGTTTCTACGCTAGCTCAGAACAGACAAACCAAACACTGGCTCTAGAAAGGGCCCTCTGCGTTTTCTACTAGTTTTGCGACCATTGGTTCTCCTATATGCTTGGAAGGGGAGGGTGAAGGGAGTTGTATCCAGTTGGTTGCAATCTGTAGCCTCACCACTAGATGCCACTAAATCTTACACACTGGCCCTTTAAAGGGAAATTAAAAGAGCCTTTTGAAAATGCCATAAAAAGAGGAAACAGAGATATTTTAGTGTCAATGTTTCTATTCAGAATTCATGTGAAGTTAAATACTGCAATATTTAGGGTGTTATGTGTTTGCTTAATACTTTTCTGCTTCTAGCTTTAGAGCATAAAGATTAAATGGCAAAGATGTAGTTAGAACATAGCGGCGACCCATAATGCCTGTATTACAAGGCATGAGAAAGTTCACTGCAAGCACATTTTCAAGTTAGTTTAGTTCTTTTTGTCACAATACCAAAATTCATACTTGAGTCAGAAGGAGTTGTAAAATGGAGAGGTCAGTGGAGAAGAGATGTAGTTTTTGGTGAAACATTTCAACAAAAAATGTATTCAAAACACTAATGTTTGTACAGTAGGTGATGTCATGGTTGATAATAGTGGTAACTCCTCAGTCTTCACTGAAGGCAGTGACTTGGACTCCTTATGTTGTGGAAAGAAGCCACATTTGGTTATGCATAACATAATGTGCCTTTTTGTAACATTTGTAGAGATTTTTGGATGTGTGGATTAACTGAGAGATTTATTTATTTATTTGCAACTTTGTCTTAATATTTTTCCATATGCCTTGTCATGTGTACATTTTTGTAATGTCACTGTTATATAGAAAATGATCACCCATCTGCATTTGTGCACACTTTTATGAATTCTTAATGTTTTTTTTTTTTCCCTACATCTGTTATTACTGAAAAACCATCTGTGCAATAGAGAGTAATAAGAGCTTTACACTAATGTTGAAACTGCATTATGTTCAGGTTTGGTATTTGAGTGGTGAACAAAGTGATTTGCAGATCTGTCATAAACAAACAATTTCAGTGTTGAGTTTCACACAAACTAAATGGATAAATTGCAACATGGGAATTAATAAATGTTGGGTTGTTTTTTTTAGGAACCCGTTTTTGTGAATAATAAACAGATTGAGGGAAATTGAGCACAGTGAAAGCGAAGCACAACACAGTGCAGTTGTAAAAAGTGAGGGCAGGAGGAACAGCAGTTGTGGTAAGAGCTCCTCATGTCACATTACAAATGAGGTGATGATGCATGCAGTTGTTTCCCATGAAGCAACTTTTTTTAAACAGACATACAGAGGACGGGTTCATGAGAACAGATGGCTCCTGATGAAGTTTTGGGATGTAGTGTAAAATTTAAAATGGAACTGATTAATCTATTGTAACCAAACAGTCACTATCTCCTGATAAAAATGAGTAAAGGATTGATAAAAAAAAAATGTTTGCAGAATAAAGTTAAGACAGTAGTATTGGTGCACTTTATAGGAATGATGCTGTACTGTAGTGTGAATTGACAAATCTGGTTACATCATGACATGTTTATGAGTAAGAAGGATGTGATTTTTACTGACTGATGGACATGTGAGACAAGAGGGTGTGGCAGAGAGAATGTATGTGATAGGTTATCTATTCCATTGGTACTACAAACTCCACCAGGCCTAAGAGAAGTGGACGGAAATTCATCTTGGTACTATATGTGCTTTAACAATTTGAACCCTAATTCCTCTTAATTGTACCCTTGTATAGCTATAAAGTTACATTAAACATTTTTCACACCCTGTTGTACAACATATGTTCCAGATGTCTTCATCATGGTGTGTGGTTCACAATGACATATTCAGTGTTACTGAATATTCAAGGACAATGACTTGAACCTCTGTGGGTTTCAACAATGTGTAATGATTGATTGATTGATTGATTGATTGCCAAAGGGTCAATAGAATAAAATAATAAAATAGTGACTGTCTGATACCACATGTTGTTGTTGAAGTTGCATAAATAAGTTGACTGATGGAATAAAGATGCAAAGTGCCATCAAATGTGTTAAGCTGTTGTGTGTGTGTGTGTGTGTTTTGCCTGAAACACCCACACATTAAAATGGCATGTGTTTAAATTTTTCTAATGATTCTGCTGCATGTGAGGACCACACGTGTGCACACTGGTAGGTGCAAGTTACACACAGCTGCACACACATACATGTGTAGTGCAGGCCATACACAGAATCACTTTCCGCCCGCTTTTCCTATATTGCCTGTGTATTGGAGGACTGTCACTCAGCTACTTTTGAGATAACATGAAAAAATTTGAAGGAATAAGAGAAGCTCATGGAGAACATAAAGAGCAAGCGCAAGAGCTTAGAGAGAAATACGGTTGATAGAGGGATGAAGGTAACTGCAGAGAAGAGAGTGGGGGGAGGATTTACCATCACTCACATGCTGCGCTCGATCATTCCCTCTTTTGTGAGGTGGACAATGAGAGCCAGGGGTACAGGGCTTAAAAAGGATACGCTCACTGTTACAGCCAGCAACCCTGGAGAGACACCAACCAAGCCAGAGGTATCAGAAAAAAACTTGGACTTTCATAGAACCTGTAGTTTCTGTACTTTCTCAGGATGATACTATTTTCTGCGAGGGTTCAAAAGGCAACAGCTTAAAAACCTGCTTTTGGAGAAGAAGCTGAACTACTAAGAGAATGAAGAGAGGACGTTTGGAGATCTGTGCTTCTGTGTCTAGAAAAAAAGATTTTTACAGCTTAAAAACTGGGCGGGAAACCCCAGCATTTGTTTATCTTTCTTGACAAAACTGAACAGTCTTTGGAATTGAAATTTACAGATGTCATTTTGATGCGATTTTGCAAAAAAATTTTTTTTTTTTTTTTGGAGATCTGCTGCAACACTGCAGCGAGTTGAAATCTGTGTATGAAATCATTGGTTTCTGCCTGGTTGACAGAGAGCAACAGTGCTGACAGTTCAGTTGTTCAGTATTGGAAGATTAGTATGTGGTGCAGGGAGGGGAATTAGTGGTGAACAATGGCTCTGAACTGCCCAATAGGCAATCTTATTGTCATACAGCTGTTCTGGGTCAAGTACTTTGCTGGCTTCGACCAATTTGACAGCGTTTTGAAGAATGACTCTGTTTCTTATCTGACGTGAGGACATGTCTGATTGAATTTGAGAGTAAATGCCTTTATTATTATATTGCTTCATGAGGATCTTGTGTTAATACTTCTAAAACAAAAAATGACTTGTTTTTAAACTGTTACATTAGTTTCTTCTAGTGGTGGACATCTCATTTTGGAGTATTTACCAGTTTAAAAGATGTGGTAAATCTATTCTATGCAGTCTAAAACTTCAGTGAGCATCTTCACATAAACTGGCTCAGATATTAAAAGAAAGGCAGCAGGTTTGCGTTTTTTAATGGAGATATCAGGCCTTTCATTACAGATGTCTGGTTAATTTAGGCCTGCAGTACGTCCAGGAGGCTCAGTAACTTTAGGATTATCATGACCACTCTGACCTACAGTAATTGAGCTGATTTTCAGAGAGAATAGATGAGCATAGGTGTGCTGCTGATCCATTTAGGACATCCACATAGGCTATAGGTCATCATGAGCATGTGGTGTAAATTATCTACCTTTTCCCATCTTTCCTGAACAGTTGCTGCATGTTTAGGAGGACAGTACTTCCCTCAGCTTCTCCACGATGCTGTATACTCTAGCAGGAGGAGGCACGCTGTGCGGTTTGGCTGCCCTCGTGCTCCTCATCGTTTCTACAGCAACGGACTTCTGGATGCAGTATCGATACTCGGGTAGCTCAGCCAATCAGGGGCTTTGGAGGTTCTGCATCAACCACAAATGCCATGCCCATACCATAACTGTAGGTGAGTACATCAGAGGTGGCAATTGGATAAACTAAAGTTCTCATAAATGCCAACATGTTTGTGACTTAAGCTACCACTATCTGATATTTTGTGCCGATACCTCTACTACTATCCAATTAGTTATTTCTTTCAGTACTTCTAGTGAATTCACCAGTATGTGTGGATATTCTAAGTTGGCTTGGTATCTGATGTGTATTGCCTCTGAATAATCTTCTTGTCTGCAGCCTTCTGGGATGCGACTCGGGCCTTTATGTTGCTGGCGGTGCTGAGCTGCTTTGCTGGCGTGGTGCTCGGCCTGAGCGCTTTCACTAATGGCACCAAGAACAGGAGGGTCCGTACAGGAGGCATCGCTCTGGTCCTCTCAGGTAACACACAGAATGTCAGGAAGGCAAACCTGGTGTTTAAAGGACAGGCTCACAATATTTTTGCGCAGAATGAGGACTGTGGATTTTGTTCCCCATCTCTTCCACTGGTAGATGGTTAGGAGGGGATCTTTTAATGGCCAGTATGAACCAGAGGAATGATTACAGCAAGCAAAAACTGTTTCAATGTACATGTAGGCATGTGAGTATTATTTTAAGACAGACTGGAAAAAATGTGAAGCTAACCTTTAACCTTTACAGACTGTTCATGTTCTGACCCTTCACACTATCCCCTCATAATTAGTCTCTATACCAAATTTCTGAACCGCAAATCTTTTTTCCATTCATATATACCTTAGCAGTCATTAATAAATGAATGATAAATCCTTAATTAAGCTTTCAGAGAGCACATCATACTATATCATGGTCCAATGTTACATAAAAATGTGTATCAACTGCACAAAAATTTTTAAAAAGTTGAAATTTTTGTATGTTCTCAGTCACTTTAGGAGAAGTCATAAAATGTCAGGCTAAATGAAATGTGTTTCGGGTGTTTTTACTGCTATCATATATAAAAATAAGTCAAACTTGACCTGAACAGTATGTAAGAGTTAAGAGAGAGTGTCCTGTAAATTTATCCCGTAGATTTGTTCCAGATTTATCTGATTATAAACTGATTATAGACTTCTTGACAGCAGAGTGTTAAGAAATAAAATCAGCAGTTTTTACATAAACATATTACTATAATTTACATTTTCCTGTATTACACTGTTCAGCCTGTCTGGGACATATCTGGGATGAAAATAGGACCTTTAAATGGAAACTACCATAAATACAATGCGGTGAACATAAAATACGTACAGGCAAGTTGTATGGGTTGAGAAGTGAGCTAATTATATGAAATAAATTTAACCTGATCCTCCATTCTCAGGTTTTCTTGCTCTGTTGGCTCTTGCAATTTACACCGGAGTGACTGTCACTTTCTTTGGCAAACGCTTCTTGGACTGGCGCTTCTCCTGGTCCTACATCATAGGTTGGGTGGCCATAATTTTGGCTTTTGCAGCAGGTATTTATTCTATTTCATTTATTTTAGGAGCACAGGTATGTTTTTTGTGAGTGAACTGTGGGACCTGTAGTCACTGTCAGCACACTGGATAACATCATCCAAAAGACTTTAGAGTCTATCAATAATCTGAGGCGAATGATGTTACAGCTGAGCTACAAACCTCAATACTTTTTTGGTCCCCACCAAAATGTGTTTCATGGGACAAAAACTGTCAAATACTGAAAGTTGGCATTGAAGTTTTAGTTACATTCATAATCTTGTTTACATATTTTTTGATCTACTTCCTGATTTGAATCAAGATTTTGCCAATATTTGACCGTATTCTGTAAAATATTCTAAAGTAATATATACAATAGAACATTTTATCTGTAAAATACAGTAAATATTTGTATTTTTACAATTGTAAAATACAATGTTTCTTTTAAGTGTTTCATGTCAAAACAGATCTGTTGTTAAAACACAAATGAGCAAAAATCAATAGTTTTTTTTAAGCGAATTTCAGATCATCCGTTTTTTTTTAACTTCAATAGTGTGGTTTGCATTTCCTTTCTTGACATAAAATGATAATTATGAAGAATGGAACGTTTTTTTAAATTGTATTTGGAAATCACTGCAATACTTAACTTTCAGACAAAATAAAGACTTCTTCGGTTCACTTCTTCTTGTAGGTGTGTTCCAGCTCTGTGCTTACCAGCGGACCACTGCAGAACCTGCTCCTACAAGTGCCCAAGAGAGCTGAACAACATGAA
Source organism: Thunnus thynnus (assembly GCF_963924715.1). NCBI lineage: Eukaryota > Metazoa > Chordata > Actinopteri > Scombriformes > Scombridae > Thunnus > Thunnus thynnus. The sequence goes on along the minus strand of NC_089524.1, from coordinate 14,663,836 downwards.
CACACTGATTAGCACGAAGACTGTTGTAATGGATGTACTGCTGCTTTTGAGTATCTAGAATAAATAGAAATCATGGACTCTTGTGTGGTTTTTCTGACAACAAAAAATATCTTGACCCCAACAGTTAGGAAAATTTTCACTTTTTTTTTCTCTTTCTAGCACATCAGTTTTGACACATTACATTACACCACAGCAAATGCTCTCGTATCTTGTCATACCCAGGATAGAACCCCTACAACAAATCATTTGTTTGGCCATTGATCATTTTATGAAATAATTTCATCGTAATACTACTTTTAATTTGTGTGAATGAGCTACCGTTGATTTGAGGACATCTAAGAACCTGTAAAACTCCTGGGGTTGTGTGTGTCTAAGTGTCTAACACTGGTGTTATGCTGCAATGTCAGTATGTAAGATTATCCACTAGATGATGCTCTTGTGCAATATACAGAAGGCACAATACACCACTGCTGGATGAAAGCATGTGTGTCACAAAGTTCACTTTACTCACGCTCTCTTATCTGCGCTCACCAATAATGTTTCTAAATGCTGGTTATTGAACGGCTCCATTAGCCTGCTCGTTATCAGCTATGAGCATGTTCACATTAATGAGGCGCAGTTTGGCCAAATTGAGGAGACAAGATTCAATTATTGATCCCTTTGGGGAACTAAATTGCAACAGCAAATAGTAATATTTACTGATATTAAACATATCAGAATCTGTTTATTAGCCAAGTATGCAACCATACAGAGATTGTGTCTTGGGGTTTGCTCCCAAAAACGCAACAAAGAATAATAAAAATAGAACAAAAATAAGGTAATAATACTGATGAAATGTTAAAATTAAATTATAAATGTAAAATCTATTTACAGAAGGGAATAATAATAGTTTTGCATATATACAGTGGGGTCTAAAAGTCTGAGAACACATTGAAAATAATATTTTTATATAATATTTTCAAGTTAACCTGGAAATAATCAGAAAGTTTGAGGAGTCAGAAACATTTTAAAACACAAGAAGTTTATGACATATAAAATGAATAACAAATATTTCAGATTCTGCACTATTTCTAGGTCTGTAATCAAATTTAATCAAATTTGTGTTATCGACCAATTAACTCCTTTGCACAAGAGGTCAGATTTCCTTGAGTTGTATCCTTTCCATTGATTTAGATTTGATCTACTCTTCAGAGACTCCCTCAAGTAACTCAACTTGCAGCCGATGTTCAGCTGTTATAAATGTGGCTGTGCCTCAATTTATCAGCAGATCATTGCTAACTAAGTAGCGTTGTGATAGTGGGAAACTACGTGAAAGTGTCATAAGTCAAATTGTTATTCTAAGTAAAGAGGGGCTTTTTCTGAAATCATGGCTAGACTAAAGGTTTCTAGAAGGCAGTGCAGGAAACTCTAAAATGCTTTGCAGAAACTGAGTCAGTTGTATCCATTTTGCCTACTCTGGAGTTGGACACCTGCACTGAATTGACTACACCCAGACCAAGGAAGAGTACCACTCCATTCTTCAGAGACATGCTTTACCCTCTGCTTTGTATCTTTGTGGAGAAGGATTCAGACAGCAGCAGGATAATGACCCCAAACTCACCTCAAGCTTTGCAAGAACTACCTGAAGACAAAAGAAGATCAAGGAGTCCTGATTGTCATGGACTTTCTTCCACAGTCACCTGGGCTCAACTCCACTGAACATTTATGGGGGCACTTGAAGACTGAGAAAGCCAAGCATTCTGTGATATAACAAGAAGCTCTTTGGCACATTGTCAAATCATGCAGGGATAACACGGTTCATCAGGTTTTGCATAAACTTGTGGAGTCGATGCCAGCTCGAGTTCATGTTGTCATTAAAGCAAAAGCAGGACATAGCAAATACTGAGCTATTCTGAAATTCATGTACATTTTTCAAAGATTCAACTTTTCACTCAAATTGTTAAACTGATATTATCATTTGTAATGAAAAAAGAAATAGTATTACATTCTCAACAAATATTAAGTATCCTGACTCCTGACTGCTCTCAGACTTTTGGACCCCAAAATATATACAGTATATACACACACACATATATATACACACACACAGAGACAGAGAGAGAGAGAGAGAGAGAGAGAGAGAGAGAGAGAGAGAGAGAGAGAGAGAGAGAGAGAGAGAGAGAGAGAGAGAGAGAGAGAGAGAGAGAGAGAACTCTCTCTCTCTCTCGTTCATTTGAGAGAGAGAGAGAGAGAGAGAGAGAGAGAGAGAGAGAGAGAGAGAGAGAGAGAGAGAGAGAGAGAGAGAGAGAGAGAGATATTAGAATATATAGAATCTAAGCACACCTGCAGATTGATTAAAAAAGCAGCTGGTTATATATGTGTTAAAGGGGAACTGTTAACTTTACTCCACAGATTTTATACATCAGTTTTATGTCTTGGGGAATAACGTAACGTTACTACTGCATGTGTGGAAAAAAGTTTTATAAAACCCTTTTGTGGCTCCAGACGGAGCCGCATGAAGTCTCATAAATAACCTCAGTTGGGGTTGAAGACTAGGCCTACAAATCTGAAAAAGATCTGGAGTGATTCGAGGTGAGTTGCATTGTGGGCAATGTTGGCGCTAGACAAGGAAGATGAATACATAAAATATCTACGTAGTTATCTCTGGTTCTGCTACAGTTTTGATCCTTTGTGTTAAACTGTCGACCGTGAGTCCGACAATGTTACAGCAGTACAATGCTATTCAATGTATTCTTTTAAAACATACAGAGTTTTTTTATGAGGTTGACACGTAGGCCTTTAGGTATGTGTATTCAGATCTTAGGATATGAATCCATTAAACAGTCTGACGTGTGTTTGAATGTCACTGCTCCCTTAATCCATCAATTTAGACATTTAAATCCCTAATAAACTTTGGTGCAATAATGCATAATCTGTAATGTAAACACTTTATAGTATTTGCATTTATTAATGTCAACATTCTCAGATACTTTCCAGAATACTACCTTACAATTTACCTCAGACACTCCCAAACTTTACTTGAAGTTAATTTTCCGTTCATTTGATTAAGTCTTGTGTAAGTAACAGTAAAAAAAAAAAAAAAAAACCCAGAAAATACACAAATTTACTTCGCAACATTTGATTTATTTTGAACAATAGCAAAGCCATCTCACAGAGACTACTTTGAATTACACAGAATGCAAATAAATATATATAGGACCATAGTAGAATTAAGGACATTACAAAATTATTTACAACACTTTGAATAGTGCAAAACCACACAAATACTGCCCTCATCATTGAGATTCTTGCATTGAGTCCATTCGAGGACAGTGGATGTGTGTGCTGCCTCCTGGTGGAGGATTATAAGAACTGACAGTACTGTATACGGCAATGTTGACAAAAACCTTAGCTGAACAGATGTATACGACTCTCCTGAAATGAGATGTGGCAGAAGTAAACTCACTTGCTACATCTTGTCAAGAAGAGCTTCCACAACAAAGGTGATGTTAAGTCACTGAGATGTGGTGTGGGATATGCATTGTTAGTTTAAAAAGGTCATAAGAGGGTGAATAATGGAAAAGCGAGCATTCTGAGAAGCTGAATACAGTTATATCAGTTAATAAAGTCAAGTGAATCTTGATGAAAAGTAGTGTTCTCTCTCTCTCTCTCTCTCAAAGGGACGTTAGAGAAACCACCAAAGCCTAGATGAACAAAATGTGAACCCCATCACGAGCACTAGACTTTGAAATGACAAAAGAAAAGCTGAAAACCTAAAACCACGTGGCAGGTAGTGCCCACCACCCCTGAGTGAAAACAATTTAAAAAGAGGTCTTAGCACCGTCAGATACCACAGAACGCCAGTTTTGCCATTTCATCTCAAACCAATCATGGTGCCTTGGATTGTGACAGGCACAACACATTTTTAAAGTGCGCTCGCTCGCTTGAGCTATTCCTTCCACTCACAACTTTGTTTTTTTTTTTTTGTTTTTTTTTAAATTCGTACACAATTTCTTCCCCACAAATATCAAGCGCCATTTAAAAACAGCACACAAAGATAAATCACATTTTGCCATGCATAATAATTTGTTGCATATTGAAATTTTCTTTTTGGGACCACTCTTTTTTTTTTTTTGCTGTTGAAAACTTGGACCTTACTAGCAAATGTGGTTTCAAATTCTCCTCTTTTTCTGACCAGAGTGAGAACACATATACAGTATCAGTCAAGTGTCGATATCGCAGACACATGCATGAACATTAGAAATACATTATCGGTGCTACTTTAAATAACCTGAAAATTCTAGAAATGCCACTTGGTCCTCAAGAGGCTAGTCAAAGAGAGAGGTTTGTACTTCAACACATTGTGGTCATTTCTTTTCCTGGTAGACAGGTACATCAACAGAAATCTGAACCGGACAGAACTCAAATCTAGAAAAGCTGTACACAGAAAGACAACCTCCTCATGTCCTATCGTACTAAATATTTGTGCATTGATGATGCATTCATCCAGTAGAGACTGGAGGGAAAATAACCTCTGAGCATTGATCATTAAACAGGTTTAAATCATGCCAAAGACGAGGAAAAGTAATACTGCAATCACTGCTTGATTTGGAGAAAGAGAGAAAGGATAAAGACCATCAGGAGAGGATCAAGCCTCTTTGGGCTGATCTGAATTTTAGAGCTGAGACATCATCATTTCAACCCACAGCTGATTAAGGAAGATAGCCATCGAAGAGAAGTACCCAAAAGTTACTGAATATAAGGATAGAGACACGTTTGTTTATACTGCTGATAGATGGAAGGGTAAATAAGAGATAGAAAAATCATTTAAAAGTCATCTCTGTGCACTCATGCAAAAGTTGCGCACCGTGTGCATTTTGGCTATGCATAGCGCTACGTCTCCGATGTTGAGGTGCAATAATAAGCGCTACAGCTTGGCTAATGCTGATTGGTATAGCCCTGTTCAAACTGCATGCTCAGCGAGAAGAATACGTATGAAGGACAATGGATAACATAATTTCACAGATGTGGAACAGTTTCTGTCAGACAAGTGTCCCTAGTGTGGCACCTCGCTAAGTTAGAGCCGTTTGGCTTTGGTTTGAAATGACAGACACGCTGCAACCAGGCAGTGTGTGTATGCATTTTGGCTCGGCTCTGTGTGTGTATATAAGTCGTGGCATGTCCTTTACCTGCTGCACTAGGAGAAAGTATAGCCCTTCAAGTTAACAAGTTGTCTCTGAAATTGCACAGGGTTGGCCACTCTTCCTCTATCCAACAGTGTTTGGCCATGTTGGGAGCACAGTCTTGAGTACATTAACTTTCTCCCGCTGGGTTCTGCTGGAAAAAGGCCGAAGTAATCCTCCAATCACAAGTCAACCAATCTCTCCTTCACACATCGAGTGTTATGTGTCTTTGTGGTACCTGTGAAAAAGACGAAATGAAACCAGTTGAGTGTGGCATAACAAAAGCTCCCACTGAATACACATCTAACGACATTCAAGTGCTTAGTTACTGGCAGCAGGGCTACACCTTTTACAGGAATTGATGTGACCTGCTTCTTTGAAACAGAAGAAAGCCAGTTACGCAACACCGCAAACACCAGATTAGAGGTGATATCAATCTAGATATTTTAAGATATATTAGATAAGTATTACCTGCAAATATACATAACTACAACATGGCAACAGCAATGTATGCTTTTTGTAACATTCCTATTGAGATGGAAACACATCTGACAAATTAAGCAGTTTCTGTGCATGTTGTTCACTGCATTGTAGACAAGAGTATTAATGAAGCATCTTACTCCTCAAGCTGTAGCCATTTGCCTCAAATGATCATTACATCGTGTAAGTTATGCTTGAGGTGAATCAGATATGTTTGTTATTTTAGACCCTTGTGAAACTACAGGTCTGAAACCACTGGTTTGTTAAGAAAGGAGAATTATTGGAGAAAGAAGGTTGTCAGTCTTATGTTTTTTTCCAATCAGCTGAATTTGTCTTTAATTCAGACAACTTTTAGATACTATATGAGCTGCCTGCTTAACCCATGAATCTCTTTGGTGGCTGCAGTTTTAGGGGTGTTTTATGTAAGATTATGTTCATGAGAGAAAATAACCGACTGAAGAAAATACATCCGTCAAGAGAAACAGAGATACATAAGACTTCTTACCCGCTCTGTAAGGTGAACTCAGGCAGTGCACCTAAGGATGTCAACTGTTCCTCCAGGGCCACGATACGTAAACCGATGTAGCCTGAAGACAGCAGCAGCAGCACAATCCTGTAATATGAAGAAAATATGATCAGTCACATTTATTGCCTTTTCACTACTTCTTTAAAATCAGACTAACAAGTCATTTTAGTGCCAGGTGAACTGATTCCACTAACTGGAACTGCAATAAACTGCAATAAACAGCTCACTACCTTCACACTGTGGGCCAATTATATAAGCAGGCAGAAAAACAAGGCTTTAAAAGTGATACTCATGTTAACAAGTGAAAAACAAAGTTTAAAGAGACTGTTATGCGTTTCTTTTATTAGCTATCAAACACCAGTTTACAAAAACATATAAAAAGGTTGGCAGGCTATGATCATCATGTAATGAGATTCTACAAGATCACCCGGTTTTTCTAACTACCAGGACAGGTTTCTGAGATTCTTCAACCTTTCCTTTAAGGAGTGTGACTTTGACAGTGAGAAGCAGATTTAGATTAACACACAGGAAGATAAAGCATCGGATTAAGGGAGAGGGGAGGGTGGGAGGGAGGAGAAGACAGAACAGACCAGAAAGGAAGCGCTACTTACAATATCAAGTAAATGAAGAGTAGGGTGTTGAGGGTGCTGGCCTCTCTCTGAACCAGCAGGGACTTGGCCTTCTCAGTCACATTCCAAACCCACGATCCACCTGAAGCAGGGAAAGGAAATGTGGGGATAGCATAAATATCAATGTCATGTTGGTAATTTGTACCCTTGTTTTTTTCCCCCCTCAATGTGTTTTATTTGTCTACAGTATCATGCATATTTTGTCAACATTTGAAGAGAGTGAGATGCAAAATGAAGCTGAGAGAAAACAGAAAAATGATCTCAAAATTATGAAAACCATGATGATTAAAAAAAAGAAATGGTGGATTACTCTGCATTTTTACAAGCTTTCAAACAGACATTTTCCAACTAACACTTTCTAAATTTGTATCTGTGTATGGATCATAAGACACTTTACACCGCAGGCCCCTAAAGTGCTTAAAATGAAAGTCAGTAGTCTACCAGGTGCTTTGCTAATTAAACTAGCCAATCACAGCCAGTTCTCCTTTGCTATTGACTTCTGTTAACTGCCGAACAACTGTGTGGGTGTGTGTTTTATTACCTGATACTGACAGTTCCTCAGAAGACGAACTATCACTCTGCTGCATGTGCGTGCTCCTGAAAGTGGAGTCATTTCCATTAGGCACTGCCTCTGAAGGAGGAATGAAGAGAGAGAGAGAGAGAAAAGAAATCAATGTTAGACTGCTATTAGACCTTGGACTCTATGTGTCAGTTGCCTGGAACAGAACTGGGAAAAAGAGATAACAGCACCAAAACAACAACTGTCAACAGCTGATGATTAGGATTTCTTTCCACTGAAATAAACATCCCAATAGAGGCTACAATACATCAAGAGTAACTTAAAATTTGAATTTCCTCTTAACATTTCTTTACCACGCATGATCATTCTAGGTACAGGTAATATTTTTATACTACTTGTATTACCTAGCATGTAAACATAAAATAAAAGGGACTGGTGTTGACCTCTCACCTCTGAGTGGTCTGTGCAGAGGCTGGTCCTGTAATAACTGTGACTCAGAGCCATCAAACTGGTCAAAGCTGTCGTCCAGACTGGACTGACTGGAGTTCTGTCAAGACAAGAGACAAAGGAATACAGTCAGAAATTACTTACTAGGTTTGAAGTTTTTGTTAACTTGTCCAAATAGCAGGTGCATCTCATAACTCATCTATATGCACAATTCTGTGCATATAGATGAGTCACTCAGCAATATAGAAGAAGAAGACTCTTACCACAAGTTTGCTCTTGTCAAAGCTGTTCTCAGCTGAGGAGAAGACAGGGCTACTATTTGGGCTGGTGTCCTGTAACAGAAAGAAATATTTAGCTTGTATGTATCAAAAACTAATTTTTTGCCTATTAGCTGATGTGCTTATTAGGAAGTCAGTCAGACAACAGACACAGTGCATATCTGAGAACCTTTAACATTTGACCTGAACCACTCACCTCTAACTGAGGAGATACTGAACGCAGCAGTTGATAACATGATTCTCTGTTCCGCAACGACACAAACAGGTACTGAACAATAAGAGGGAAAAGAAAAAAAAAACAGAATATTAGCCACCATAAAATACACGCAGTCAGTGATCAGATTATATGTACTGTAAGGCAAAGTTCAATGTGGTCCAACAAGGCTCCCGATTGTATGGGCTTATCAAATATTTATTAAGATGGGGTTGTGTGGGGCTGGAGGTGAGAAACTTACCTTTTCTCCTTCTGTGGTCCGGATTGACAAGGCATTGGGTACGAGCAAAGCTGTGTTCTGCTTCTTCACTATGCGGATGCAGGAAACTGGAATCACTACCTGCGAGAGCACACAGCCACACAGAAAATATTTTATTTTTTCCAAGATTAAAATTATGACAAAAAAAGTATTTATAATAAATAAAAAATACTGATGTCAACAAATTTAGGAATGGATGTTAAGATTTTAAAGTAAAAATCAAAGCCAGATGGAATGAGGAGCAAGGCTGAGCTACCTTAGTGTCCTTGAGCAGAACTGAGGAGTAGAAACAGGCGTTGCTGTCAGTGATGTACAGCCGACCATGGTAGGGCACTTCCTTCTGCAGGGCACAGATGTATGCTACAAAAGGAGGGGGAGCACACACACTTTTAGTTTTATACATTTCTTTAATTGATCAAGTCATTCTTTCTCTTTCATTTCTGTCTACCTACCGTGTATTAAGTCTTCGCTCTCGGGAATGTCTGGAAACAACTTGTGGAATGTCTTGTTGTGCTTTATGAAACTCTAGAAGAGAGAAGAGAAAATTGCACATAGGAATGTAAATCAAGAAACAGGACACTTCAAATGATAAGTAGACAGTACTGGACTGTGTTGGCTCGAGAGCACAAATGAGTGAGTAGTTTGAGGCCACATAAACATTCACTTAAGACAAAAATCAATAGTATGGTGTACTGAAAATATCAAAAATGTTTGTTCTTACACCTGAAGAGACCATTTTATTTCCTCAAATACATAAATTAAAGTTAAGGTGGACTTACGCTTTGTGTGCCAGTGCCCTCCGTCCTCTCAAAACCTTTGCTGTCAACCTCAAAGGTCTGTGACCTGCAGAAACAGAAAAGGAAGTCTGTGGTTTCAGTGTCTGTGAGAAAATACAACTGGACTGCAAACTGCAACACTATACTGTGTATGTATTTTCAAACCTACTACGACTGTTAGAAATAGGCAGAGCTTCAATAACATGAGAAAACGAGTTATGTTGCTGTTTAAAAGTAAACAACGCACCAGCCAGCGGTCAAAAATGTAGTTTCCTGACATATATGTACTTATGTCGACAACAGAGGTACACATTATTTAACTTGAAAGCATCATACGACTCAGATACCTTATCCTTAAAAAGCAATAAAGATGGCGTCACTGCATAGTCTAAAGTTAATCAAAGGTGATTTTAACCTAAAATGTAACTGGTGGCTGTTTTCTCATGTTTGCATCACAGAGTTGCTTAAGTAACGTAGGAGAGTGTGTTCACACTGACCAATCTATCTTTTTTCCCTACTTCACTAAAGATTGGTTAGATTATATGGCTAAAAGTGGTTTGGTGATCACTCTGCCATGTAGGCAGCAGAAGAGAGAAAAAAATTCTCTTCACACTAATAAAAATCACTAATCTATTTCAAACATCTGAATCATGTGAGAGGACAGTCAGTCTACAACTGCGGTGCAGTCATGAGTGTTTCACGACTTAACAACAGCTGACAGCTGGTTCAGGTCTTGTGATGCGTGTTCAGAATAGCTGCGAGTCTCCTCTACATCAAATGTTTCATTTTACGCATTTCTAGACTGTGGAATATTTTTTTATTCCATCTATTAAAACTTTTAAACAGTCTGCAGGTTTCATTAGATTTTAGATTTAAAATGGAACAGTTTTACAACCTGAAATATATGTGAAAGTCATATAATCTCTCAGCAGGTATAGATCTGTGTAATTGAGCTGATAGTCACAGGGAAACGGCTTATCAAGAAATATTTTAGATATTTTGAGGCCTTTTCCACATCCTGCAGACATCTTGTGACTTGTGAAAGACTTGTGAGTCTTACCTGATGGCTACTTGTCTGGTGAGGGTTTTTTGCTGTTGCTGGATCTCGAGCTCGGCAGCCTCCAGGCTCAAGGCTTTCCTGGTCTCCAGCTTCTTGATGCTGCCATTGCTTAAACTGCTCCTGCTTTTCTTCACTTTGGCTGGCAGCCCGCCACCACTGCTCTCTACTGGGTAGTTGCTGGACATCGGAAAAGAAGCAGGACTTTAGCAACATGCAAAAAAAACAGAATCACTTTCATGTGCATACACAATAAGCACGTAGAAATGAGTTTTGAGTTCTTGCAAAGAGATCAACTTGATACACGGACCCAAGACACCTACTGATAAAGCTCGTCAACCTCTGCACATTCAAAAATAGCACGACTCTACAGCAGAAATTTCACAGTAAGATCACAGATGATTCATAGAGAAAGGCTACTGATCAGAAGATTAAAATAAAACCAGAAGACGTCAACATCAACCAATTTCTCCCACATCTTTAAGCGTCTCTGCAAAGACGCCTGTCACTATCTCCTGTATTCTGCTGAGTGTTATCATCTAGCACCACAGAACAACCAGAGACAGACTGATAGCTCAAGTTCTCTGCATTTTAGCAGCACATATCAGACTTCACATCGACCATTTGGTTGCTTCGAGTTCAAAATCACCATATTAGGTCTTATTCATTGACGAAATCGCTCCATTTCTACGAAAAGTTACGGCTATGTTGTGACTGGATTGACATTTCACAGACAAAAAGGGCTTATCTTTATGATGTGTTGGACAAGGTTGTTCTTTTCCAGATCAGAACGCTATATTGATAGCAGTTGCGTCAGAGCTCTGACTGCGGCTGTATAATTACACCTACTAGCCTGTTTACGAGCTGAGCGACGTAGGGCTCATATTCTAAAACTGACAAGCCTCTCTGAGTATGCCCTTTCAATAGACTGTAAAAGACAAACATTAAAAGGAAAGGTTGCAGGATTCACTACAGCCAGAGAAGAAATGTGCCACAAATTCAATAAAAGAGACTAAATCATAACACAAGACAAAACTTAGTGTCAGAGTAAATCCCCAGTGAAAAAAAATCCTGAAACAAACAACAACAAAAAAAACCCAAACAACCTTGACTTATCACAGCTGCTTAAAAAACAACAACAACAAAAACCACCTTACCTGGTAAATTTAAATCTCTTTGATGAACGAAAACTCATATACCTACTGACAGTAGGCATTTCCTTTTTTTAAAAGAAAAAAAAATAATCCAAACGCTTTATTCTCTAGAAGTTATATTCACTGGCCTCACTCCATCAATGCTGGGAAGTTAAAAAAAAACCAAAAAAAAACCCCCACCAAAATAATAAAACACTAACCCTAACCCAAAAACAAGTTTTATAGTCCCCTTAATGTTCTAAATGTGTGGTACAAAATGAGTTTTTGTGGTAGTTAAGCTACGGTTCTGTACCACATCCTGCCAGAAAAAACTGTTGCTGTGTTGTTATATGAATGTGCTGGCAAAGAGGAAGCCACTTTGTGCCGAGAATGGTGTGACACTCCGTAGTGGGTGACGTCAAACTCAACCACTCCCCCAGATTCAAACAGGCATGAAAGAGTCGAGCGTACACAATCTCTCCTCATGCACATGCGCACACACACACACACACAAAAAGCAAAACACAGGCAGTAACATGTTGAAGAAAAAAAAAAAAAAAGGCCCATCCCTTAAAATCTTCCACTGACAAACATTATCCAATATCAAAATCCTTTCTTGTTGGGATTTGTTCTGGGAGGTGAGGAAGGTGCAGAGACTTTTTCAAAAAAAAAAAAAACAGCTCTGTTTGTGAGACGGACATTAAAATACTTGTGAGGTGCTCAGACTGGCCCATCTGGCCTGATCTAGGAGTGGTGCGTTTGCTATGTCTCCCTTGAGGCAATGAATCTAATCAAGGAGGTAGAGGAACAACATAAAGACTCTCCCTTAATCTCACTCAAAATGTTAAAAACTATGTTGAAAGAAGTCAAATATTTGAAAAAAAAACTGGCTGCACAATATTAAAATAAATATTATTTTCAGTGCATCCTTAAGATTCCTGATGGAGTCGTTTGTCCTACTTTATTTGAACCTGTCAGTAACCCTTGACTCATATTTGGACTATTTCTCTTTCGTGTCACCTGAGTAATTGGGGTAAAGGTCAGAAGGAAAAAGAAAAACGTGAACTGCGGCTTCAGCTCAATGTCTACTCTGTCATTAGGCTTGACTGCATTACCCGAGTGAAGCGAAAGTTAAAAGGTGGCGGGTTAATTTCAGCTGTAGCTTGTTGCTTTCTTTACTCCAGACACTTCAGCAGGTATCCAACCATAATACAGACATCCTGTTATATTCTTAGATATAAACACTTAGGATATGAAAGTATCCAAAAGCAGCTAGTTATGTTTGGATAAACCAGCTACTGAGACTTATATTAAGACAACAATCCCAGAATCATCACTAAATCATTGACTAAGTGTCTGCCTGTGCTCACCTGACCTATTTCCACTTGACAGAGTGTTACAGTAACACGGCAATAGAGGCAATATTCAAAGGCTATTAAATGTTTGAATTTCCCAACAACTTCCGCTCTGTACTTACGACTAACCGTAACCATTAACAAGATCCAGCTGATAGAATTTCCTGTAACACTCAGGAAGCCACTAGCGCCTATCTGTTGTTTGAGTAGGGCATTATCTATATTTACAAGAACACTGTATGGAAAAAAACTATAACTTCAGGTTTAGGGTGGTTGTTTCTCCACAGATGCTTATCTTGTGCTCCAACACTGTTTTGAGCATAGAAAACTGCATTCCTTGGTGATGCTGTCACTGAAAGGTAATGGTATTATTCAGATGACAATTATCTGAACCCTCGTAAGCATGTCTCTGCAGTTTAGGTCAATACACACAAATAGTCTGGCACTCAGACATCTGATGTACTATATATAGTGTTCCAGGAAATATTGCCATTGTAACTATACTGTCAGGTTAAAAAGTACTGTTTAGAAACAGGAACAGCCCTGACAAAAATAAAAGTAATAATGAAATTGAAAATGCAATGATATAAAAATCTGTTATCTACTAGTGAAACATTCACATATATTTGCCATATGTTTACATGCCAAGCTTATAAAGATTGTGTCAATGGATTAAAGAGAGTCTAACAGCCTATAAAAATGTTCAAGGCCAAAGCCATCAAGAGTGGACATGCGCATGGCAGTAGCCAGTATGAAAAAGTGGAGTCACCAAAAGGTAACAACATAGGAAAAACATCACAATCAAATGACCTATGTGCTACATCAATCTGCTGTTTCTTGATGATCGCATTCACATTTACAACATTAGAGGTGGCCTATATAAAATGAGTAAGCAATGGGCAGGCAGAGGCCTTGAGCTCTGACCTACTTCCTTGTTGAAGCACCATCTCATACTACCTGGCCCAGTCAATGCTGGTTCTAGTTTGAGGCCAAGGATAGGCATATCAAATTATCTGCAGCGGTGGATTAACATGGGCATGCATGAGGTAATAGGGGCATGTTTATCTGGACTCACTCCAGAGTGGAGGATAACAAGCACAAACAAGAACATCGCATGATGTGGCATGTTCTGTGAAATATACATAACGGACATACACATTACAGTTGATGTATTTTTTTTTAATCTGCATTTGTTCTGGTTGACCAAACAAAATCACTTCATCACAGAATCTTGATGGTCATTAGCTCAGATCTGTGACCACTGCTATGCCAGCACGTTTTCCTGGACTCACAAAGTAATCTTTGAGAAAACAACAAATCAACTGAACTTTTTGCAGACCCAGGGGCTGTTGATCACAAAAAAAAACTAATCTAATTTGAAGCACAGATATGAGACTGAATTGGACATGACATGTCTGGCAATGCCTTGGCTTTAAAAAAAAAAACAAAAAACAAAAAACTTAGCCTTTCAAGATTCTTTCCCACAGGCTGGTGGAAGAAAACATGCAGCCAGCCCTAATTTTAAAATACAGGGAAAACACAGACAACCAATGGGCCAACATTTACTCAAATATTAATCAAGTCAGCCCTGCCTTATCTGAGACACAGTTTGAGAAGCAATGGCCGATACAAGTAACTAGATACATTTTCTTGCCTCACCTTCCCAGATCCTCAGAGCAATAAGAATCAGCCACAGCACCCTGGCGGTTCAACAAGCTTTTCCCTTTCTCCATGACTGACCAAGTTTTCCCTTCACCTTTTCCACAAAAGCTCTACAAAGCTTGTAGCCACCGTTGCTAAAGACAGCCAAATGACAGAGAATGGCAGTCGCACCTTTTGCACTTAGACCCCAAGCAGTGACTGCCAAATGTAATGGGTGCAAAGGTCTTTTTTTACTGCAACAGTTTAAAACACGCAAGAACTGAACATGAGCATAGTACCTGAAATATAAAGTGAGAGAGACAAAAACAAAGGCAGGGGCGAAAAGAAAGGGAAGTAGCAAAGAAAAGAATGGTTGGGTTTCAAGCTCAAAATGCCCTCCTGAGTTTTGTCTTTTCTGATGCAGTCTCAGCCTGTGTTGTTGTGGAAAAAGGTTAACAATTATTAACAGTAGGAGGTAGATGGTGGAAATGTGGGGGGTGAGAGACATGTTGCTAGGTTATTCTCAGTTTAAAAAGCCCTTACAACATACAACATTCAATGGCCTGTTCTCATTAACAACAAGGAGATGGCTTTAAAAGCTGCCAATACAATGTGCTTGACAATAGTAAGCCCATACCCTTTGTGGAGGGTGTAAAAGGGGCCATAGCACACAAGAATTTTTGTATTTGAATGGGGGAGAAAAGGAGAAAATCTCAGGAGCTGCAACAATAATAATAATAAAAAAAAGTAATAAAAATCTAGTAAACTGTAAATGTAGCAGACCCTTGTTTCATTCACAAATCTCAGCTGAGAGCCACTGTTCATCATTAGGCTATTCCTACACCTCTGACATCACCCTCCAAGAAACGCAATCAGATAGATGAAGTCCAGCTGCACTTAGTCACCACATATCATTCCTTACCTCTCTTGTCTAACCACCACCTGCCACCGTAACCACTTGGGGCTGGGCAAGAGAAATGCTGTCGGACGGCTGTGTTATAAATAGTGCCATAATCAAAAATGGCATAGGTTTGATCCTCGCTTCAGGCATGTGGCCTCTCAAGGTGCTTGAGCGCAACAATGAACTTCCTGATCACCAACAGACTAGTTGTGTTACGGAACGTAGTTAATCCATATATATCCCCCCCCCTCGGTTTGGCACACATCTAAACTGTGGATTAATTGCAAAATTTAAATTTAAAATTTAAATTTTAATTTAATAATTGCAAAGTAAACAAACTTCTGTAGCTACAATTCATGGACAGACAGTGTGTTGCTAACATGGATTTTGAAAAGCAACAACCAAACCAGCATTTAACGGGTCCAAAGTGACATTTTCAGGTACGTTTACATTCTGTTTAATGTGCTCCAGCTGAGCAGCTCATTAGCTATGTAGTTGCTAACTGACATTAGCGGTGCACTGTTCCTTAAATCCAGTATTCACTTCTCACATCTCTTATCCTGACTGCACAGGGTCATTTCCTTAACCTCTTCTGAGATGATGGTAAGATTTCACAACATATAGATCAATAGGAACGCTGTATTTCTACCATTTACCTCACGATTGTCGCAATAAAAGATAAAATAGTTGCCACCGTGAAATGGGTTTATCTATTACTCCAACTGGACTTCCTAGATCAAATTTCAGTTTTAACTTGGGGCTGTCGCTTAGTTGCCTGTGTAGCAACATAGGTTACTCTTTTTGGCCTGGCCAGCTAAATAAATACGGAATATAATGTGATCATTCTGTATATCTGCATCATAATGCCTGCCAGTTGAACTAAAGGTGATATATTTCATCACTTATTTACCTCATACAATAAATTACAACATACAATGCTTGTGTACATACTGTACTTTATGAGCTTTTCTGAGCAGTAATTCTTCCCCGTGTTTGTCGATCTTCATTTTATCAACAGTTAGGACTTGCACAATACTTATGACTTCACGCTATCACAATAGCCACATTCATCTTTGTTCTAAAAATAACTCATATTATATTATGTGCAAAAATGTTAGCTGATAATTTGATGAAATATGTAGGGCATTTATGTGGCACTGTAGACGTGGTGGTGACAGTAAACTGAGTTGTTGCTGTTGGGGGTGACAGTCTAAACATTTAGACATGCATATGCTGCTGATACTCTCCCTAGTATTATGTCAAACAGGGTAGAATATTGTTTTTTTCTGCTCAATGACCTACAATTCATTTTATCTACACTAAACTTATAAACAATAACAAGATGGCTTAATGTATGCAAATTCACTGGAAAGGAGCTTTGACTGAGGCAGAGGCTAACTCTCTAGCCCTGGACATTTCCAACCAGCAAAAGAAGTCCTCTGGGTATAGAGTTATGATGCTTTCATTTGCCGTCTTGGGTGAGACAGATGATCCCAAAGGTCCTGCTGCAGACGTCAGCAGGGCTGCAGTGCTAGTTCCCTTAGACAAAAATGCTTCTGTAAGAAATGCTTACGTCTAAGCTACAGCCAACATTACTACCGTGACAAAATGAGTCCCAGGCTCACATGTGAGGCTGAGAAAAGTTTAATTTGCATGAAATCTCTGAGAATTTGCGGGACCAAATAGTGTGAGAGCACCATCTCCTGGATAGCCGTGGATAATTTTTCTACATGTGAACTGCTGATTCTCTATCAACCAATCAAAACTAGTTTATTTCAAAGCAAAACAACCACGTGTTGTAGCGGTGCTTTATTAAGCCAAATGGGACTGTTTGGATGTTGAAGTTTTTGCAAAACAAACCAGTCCAGTAACTTCAACAAAACCACATATTACAACCACTTTATGATAACTAAGTAACAAATAAATCATTTTCAAATTGAAAAAATTAAAGGCAACACAAAATATTATTTTGGGATGGACTGAAAGTGATTATGTGTCTGCTTGTACAGTATGCAAGTGTGCACGCGTGTGAGCTTCAATAGAGCAGTCAGGAGGGGCAGGGAATCGAGCCAGTGGTCATGGTAAAAAAAAAAAACACACAGCCTCAGGCGCTCTGCCAGGGCTCAGTCTGCAGGAAAACTGTGCGTGTGTGTGTGCCAAGTGGAACACAGAGTGTGTCTGTGTGCATGTGTCACAGAGTGAGCATGCGTGTGTTTAAGTGGGAAGTCATGTGGCCCTGCGCACGCAGCATCTCCCTCCACTTCCTCTGTGCTAACTGGGCACAGAGACAGAGAAGGTCTTTCTTCAAGGCGTCTCAGAGTACTCTCAGTGACCAGGCATGTGAGCAAGGGGGATTGTGTGGTGCGGTGGTGGTGGTGGCTGGAAAATCCCACCTGATTTTCAAATCAAACGGTAGGCCACTCTACTGTATACAAGGGTGGCTGGGATTTAATCTTCAGTAAAATTTTGTTGATCTCAGCTTGATATCCAAAACTATTTCATGTGCCAAAGCTATTTCCAAATGAATGGCAGTTTCACTAATACTACTGAAAATCTGGTACAATCCAGTTTACGGCTGAAAAACTTTTACCCATCTTAACTTTCTAGATGATCTTATATACCATATAGCAGAGAGAGATTCATCCATGTACCATTGAGGGCAAAGTGTATACAGATCTACAGGACTAAAGCAGGCTCACCTGCTGCATCACCTGTCCTTGAGTACTTCTGATCCCATAGTTAATCTGGTTAGGTTACACATCACAAATTTGATTAGATAAGGTGTTGATTTTTTTTCATCATAGTGTTTTAAATCAGAATTTCTATCATACCAAACATTATTTGGCTGTTAAAAGCTGAGCGAAACACTGACATGTTTTTTTAGATAAGCACGCATAAGGACTCGTGTCTAAAATGAGCCTGAGCCATTACAACTAACTACATCTGGTGGAATTCACCAGGCTACTGCGAGTACCAGAAGGTGAAAGAGGAAAGGAGAATATAGCCTTTTTTCTTTACTCTGTTACAAGAGCAGAGTGGTCATTAGCACTAGCCTGACAGAGGCAACACATAGCTTCGACTGTGACCAGCTGGTTAGTATGAAACCCTTCATTTAAGCGATAAAAGTCCTGCAGATGTGGTTTTCATCCTCTAACTTTGGCTTTTCCTCTACGCCTGCAGCACATCTCATAATTTAGACTTACACAATCTTCACTACCCACAGCAGGCAGCTAAGCTCTTTCCTGGGAGCATCTTCCTGGAGCCAACAGGACGCCTGAAAGGCTGCCCCACCCAGCCTATTCCAGGATCCTCCAACTCTGCAAGCTTTGCAGTAATACCAGATTCTTCCCTATTACAACAAGGCATTTCAAATTCTTGTGACTGTGTGCACTGCAAACCTGCATGCAAAGCAAATTATAATGAGCTAGCAAGTAGCTGTTCCGTTTTAGAGGCATGAAGTGTATTAGTTTGCTACTTTCAACTACTTTGTTACTCTTCAACACAATATTTATATTTCTTGGCATTTTCAACGTCATTAGGTATAGTTAGGCTGCATATACAGAGAGGAGTAGAGAGACTATTAGTAGAGAGGAGAGGGAATGACTATTGTTGGAAGTTGCATTTACACCATCAGAGCCTGACACTGCCACAACACTCTCATATATGTATGTGCCTGTGTTGTGGAAACAGATAATCACCCCACATACCATACTACAGACACACCATCACTGTGCTGATAACCAGGAGGCAAAGTCTGATTGGCACAGGGCTCGTGCACTCCAGCAAATGGCTATCTATGGGGAGGAAAGTGAAAGACAAAGCTCAGAGGACGAGGAGTCCTAACAGTGAGATACCAGGAGCGTTTATATAACACCATGTACCACCTGTGGTCGACTCATGGGGGCTAAAAATAGACTTTTCTGAGAAAACATAGACTTGCTCTCCCCATGGGTGACATGTGTATGTGTGTTTCCCTGGGGTGGGGGGAGAAACAAAATATGTGAGGAAGTGTGTGAGTGAATGTGGTATATACGCATAAATGCGTCTCTGCTCTAGATCTCAATAGGACTGGACTGTCTGTGAACAACAAATGGTGAGGCCAATCTGACCCACTTAGGCCAGTGGATGAAGTCATGAAGTCATGAAGTCATGATTTCTGAGCAGCAGGCATAAGAGATTAAGAGCCGACCAGATCTGGACTAGCTTTTCCTTTAGGCCACTCTACCTCATGTACTGCTGTTTGTTTACGCTGCCTGGAATAGATTAGCCAGCTACTAGACACAAACAACAAACACAATACAACATGTTGTAGGGAAAATGTGGATCAACTTTTATGTTGTTTTTGTTCTTGGAAATGTGCTCAATGAGAAAAGAAACAAAAGATTACAAGTGAAATCCCCTGCAGCTGTGTGTTAACAGTACAAGTTCTTAACCGGAAGCCAAATATGAAAGCACAGCATTTTGACTTGACAATTCTCACCCATAGACATACTCCCCACATACCTGGCCAGCAGCCTGTTTTCAAAAGAGTGAAAAACATCCTGTGATGCTGCTGGACACATCGCCAGTGATGTTCCTTTGATAACGAACAGCTGAATACATGACTAAGCAAACGACGACGAATATTGAGCGTAATGTTAATACGTGTAATCTACACACGTAGATTACACATCATCTCTAGTATGGGTTGTGCTAATGTAGCTAACGTGATGCTCCCAACAGCCACTGTTTACAACTGCCGAGTGTATTTGTAACTCGGAGGCCAACAATTACTCTGTTTACTGTTTTATTTCAATGTCAGTGACTGTAAATGATTGTGACACAGTAAATTAGCTGGAAATAATTTAGTTAAATGCCAGCGTATCTTCGGCCAGGCGGACGGCTAACCATGCTAGCATCTATCTACTGACAGACGTACCGTTATTCTTCACTCAAATTACGTACATTACAGACATTAAATTAATTCAGAGAAACATTTTTGCCCTATTCCGTGATAGAGAGTACACAAACGTGACATAGAACAGTTACATTTTTATCGGAAAGGCTGTTGATAGCAAATAAACGTTAACCGTTAGCACCCACACAGTTAATGATGCTCACCGGCAGATAGCAGTTCAGCTAGCCACATTCATTCCTCTTACCTCTCTTTCATGAAGTGCTTGATTCTGACGATGGCCTTCTCGTCGATCTTCCTGAGGAAGGTTTTCAACCTCTCTCTCTTATTTTCGAGCATTCTTCCCTCAGCCAGTGGTGGTCGGTTCGTGTGGAATCGACGCTCCACGCCAAACTCTACTGTTCTTGTTTGGCTTCTGCTTTTTTTTTCTCTCTCTCTCCTCACTTCATCTACGACTGATTAAGATAATGAGCTTAAATCGGACCAAGTCAAGTGACCAATCAGCGTCGACGACGACCAGGGAAAAAACGGTCATGTCAGCCTTGTCATCCAATCAAAACAGGATAGTTGGATAAGATCGACCGCCCATTACCTTATATGGTTTTTGGGTTGTTCCTTATTTTCAGACCATAGAAGGTTGGGCGTGTGTTATTATTGTACTTGCTTGGTCTTTATAATCAATAATTTACATATGGTTTTAACATTGCACGTGTGTGCAGCATAGAGAATACACTCTGTGGCCTAACAGTAGTGCGCTAATGTGCCACATCACACTAAACTGACTCCACAACAGAAAATAACTGTTCTGGTAGGCTACATTAGGGTGGGGCTGTAGCTAATGTTGTTTTACATACTGTTTAACATCCCCAAACAGAAGGCTGAATTTTATTATATACACTTTCTACTGACAATAATAAAAAATAGCACACATCCATCTGAATAACTGCTACTGTAAATTCTCTTAAATACAACAATACACATAGGCACAATAAATCACTATTTCATAAAAATGTACTAAGTCTTTTGTTTGAATGAGCTACAAAAGCTGGCAGCTTGTACCGTTAAAAATTGAAAGTGAATGCCATGAATTACAATGAAATCAATGCGCATTTATTTGAGTTCTCATGAAGGGAAGCAGAAGCCAGTGACTCAGAAAGCTAGTCAACTTCTCAGTTGGTGGCTTTCACTCTGATGTCAAAGCATGAATCCCTTTATCTCAGACCAGCATTGTACAAGCAGCTAATGAAGGGCCATGTCTCTCACCTCCCCCCTCATTGAGAAAAAGGCAACAACTGCAGCAACAAATGGTAAAATCACACACCTACTGAACAATCAGCAGCCCAAGGCCATTAGACCAAAGTTTAGACCGAGTCCAAGTCATTATATAGTCACAATGGATGACTTGTGTGTTGCTTGTGACTACCTTTTGTATTTAAAAAAAGGTTTTTTTTTAATCTGAAAAGCTTTGGTGTGAGTTTCTTGTCACAGCAAGTATTCAGCTAAATATTCTCATATGTCCTTGAGACTGTGTGAGTTTCTGTAGCTGGCCCTGACCTTTGATCTCCACGTGAGGTGTGAGGCGGTGTCCCTTGTAAAAAATAAATGAGAGATTATAGCATTGCTGGTGGAGAAAGATGTTCTGGACATTTTAATAGTTAAAATTCATTTGAAAGGTTATAAGTTATTATATTGATTAACAACATCTTACAACCTGGATTTACTAAAACTTTTCAGAAATGGTTCAAAACAAAATAGCATAGTTATCAAGCTATAAACGCTGCTTTTGTTACTTTTTCAAATATTTATACCCCGGATATACATTTTTTAACAATACTATTTCAAGAATGACATTCTTAGGGAGACTGACTATATTAATCAATTGAATAATTGTCCCAGAATGTTTCCTGATGTCATTAATTCGTCACATCATGACAAATCAGTGAGTTACCCTGAAAACACAGTCCCCCTTGATTTCAACAAAGCCCTTATGAGAGTATTTCGCCACGGTATTGACAGAGACCTTGAAAGCATTTAAAAAGATAAACTACCTATCAGGTAGCAGTTTAGAGCAGTGGGATTGCACAAATCTCAGCCCTGAGAGCTTTTTTTTTTTCTCACCAGGCAGCTCAGATGCCACCACGCCACCAGGAACAGAGGAGGCAGTGTATTGGCACATGACACAGCAAACACACCACCCTCACACAATCTGGCCTTCGCCAGCCAGCCCCCAGTCTTCCCTTCCGTCTCCTCTGCCAGGAAACAAAAGCAGATAGAGAGGAGGAAACCACGCTTCATTGGAAGTATGTGATGCAATGAGGGGGTGTAGAGGTAAGTAGGCAATAACAGGCTTTTCTGTGTTGACTCACCAGGGTGAGGTACAGATTAATAAGTGGTGAACTACTCAAGAACCCTGGACTTACAAAAGCCCCAGCTTCATTGTGTCTCATTTGGTTTGTGGTAATTAACCCAAAGTGGTTTGGGGGAATATAGCCCATGAACAATATCATCTGAAATGGTAAAGGCATTATGGTGGGTTCTGTGTTATTACTTCTAACCTTGAGGCCCTGTTTTGTAGAGGCTATATGTCAAAATCCCCTTCTGGGTTAATCCGACCATAGTCAGTGTTAAACTGCATTTTTAATGTAAATAACTATCATCTATATTTTTGAATAATGTAACATATTATTTGGTTGACTAGTAAATGGTAACTACCCTCAAACATTAGGCTCATGATGAGCCAGCAAAATTGTATTTCCTCTCCCCATTTTTGATGAGTTTGAGCCAAATTACACTTAACTATAATTGAGAACTTGAGCTTATTTTGGTTGTACTACAGTAATTCCAAGAAAAATATTAAATTAATACAATCTGTACTGCATATACTGTCCAACTGTCTGGATGTGACCAGCCAGACTTGACATGTGACAGCATGAGAGGTTTGTCAGGTGTAATGCAGAGGGGAAGTATAACAGAGAATCGAACACTGTGAAATGAAATGACAGTGAAAATAGCGGAAGTGAGTCCAGTTACCATTTGTACGACGTGTCATTACTGTCAGCACAGCATACCACCAGTGCTGATGGGAAGTTGTATGTCCAAAATGTCAACTTTTCAGGAAAATAGCAAATGTGAAAATTGAATACAAGAAACGTGTTATTTAGTCTTTGTAAATGCTTTTAGTGCTATAAGACCACACATTATTCTAATATTGACATTCTGAGTCTTCAAGCCTGCTACTCACCCTTCTAAATAACTTAACATAATTTCAACATTATTGGAAAAAAACATATCAATGCCAATGAGCTGAGAGGCTCAAAGAAGGGGTATTTTTGCAAACAAAAAAGAAAATCATATTTGCTCTTTTTATTATCATACATACAGAAATCACTGTAGAGTCAGGACCCTGTGGCTGGCAGTTGTGGTTATGAATCGTGTATGTTTCATTTTCATGTAAAGCTGCTGAACAAGTTTCAGTTTTATGTGCATTAATTCCTACAGATTAGACTTTGTCTTTTGATTTTCTACAAAATCTGAGCCAGTATCTTGACCCATACTGAATCAATAGCTTAATGTTATACATTTCAGACAGAAGAGGAATGGTATACTTTTCAAAAAAATATAATTGTAAGAGTGTAGATAAATCAATGTCCAAATATTTCAGAAAATACAGAATATGGTCTTCATGCCTCTAGAGGCAACTTTTAGTTAAATCAACTTTATTTCCTTTATGAGTCAGTAATCAATGAAGGTCTTTAAGATTTAGGCGGATGTCCTTATGAAGTGGGCAACTGCTACTTTGGAAAGTAACAACAACAAATCAATGTCCCCCTCTGTTCAGAAAATCTTATGATAGCTGAGTTTGAACAAAATATTTCTGAGTCACACATCTGGGAATTCATCACCTGAGAATATTTCTCTCAGAGATGTTGCCTAACTCAGATATCTGTTTGCTTTAAAAAAAAAAAATAGATAGAGATTATCATGTATATCTCTGCTGTCTTTGCTTAGATGACTGCCATTATCTGTTGCAAAAGGAATGTTTTTCCAGAAAGATCCTTATTATCAGTAGCTGGAGTAAACACTCTGTCCTTGGGAGGCTAGCAACACCTTGGCCTGAAAAAAACAAGGCTATGACGCACAGACTGCCGCAGCCACAAACGTTACAGCACAGGTGTGTAGGAATGCTTATGAAGCAGGCTAAAAAGGGACATCACAATCTGTATACCCATCGCTTAGTATTATACTTAGACATGACATACAGTAACAGTATTACTCAGTATTACTCAGTACCACACATGTCAGAATTCAAATGTCAGAAATGTCTGAGAGAAATAAATAGCTGGAGGAATTTCTTAAAAAAGCAAAACACTATGTTTTGGTAGCATACACCCAAATGTTCACATTGTCAATGTAATTGATAAGAAATATTTTATCTATTTGAGTGTCTCAGGCCTTGTTTTGGTATGAATACATACCATGCATCTAGTTTGGAAAGAATCTTTGTGTGATGGGAATCACAATGCTGGTTACAAATTCCCAGCTGGCATTTTAAAATGCAATTTTTGTGGAATTTCCACATCTGAAAGAGAGACAGATGGTTTTTTGTGCCCTGTCAAAAACACTTCCCTGATTTGCACATGAGTAATTCACCACATGGAACAAAGTGAGACAAATAAAATTGTTAAGGGCAACAGATCACCATGAACAAAACGGTATTATGTTGGTTAAATCACACTGTTGCTTGTGTTTGCCTGTTTATCCACTATTTAAAAAACTTACAAAATTGACAAAATTAAAATTTAAAAAATGCAATTATACACAGAAAGTGATCTTTCTCTCCCTGTCCTGTCTATTGAGGCACCTAGTTGAGCTTCGAGTCAGCTGATGAGTGGAGATTCCCTTACAAAGCTATCTTTGTCTTTTATCTTTGCTATCTTTGTCTGGTATTTTGAGGACATTTGTGTGACATTATGTAATTATGCAGTACTTCAGCATTCTTGCTATTATTTGTGACTATACAGTGTATTAGTCATTTTGTACCAAGTTATGATATCCACCATTTCATAAAAGGGATGTTTACTCTTTCATATCTAATTAGAGCACAATTATATTAATTGTAATCTGTTTTTACATAATAATGACTTCCAAAATAGGTACAAGGCAGATATACATTGCACTGTTCTAAGAGCTTTTTAAATAAGATATCAGGGCCTTACAGTTAATTGTACATACATTTTAGTACAGTAAAGTAAAACATTGATATTCCAAAAACCTTGCCAGTTTAAGAAGCATGAATTAAACATCTGTTTATCAGCCTAAACTGGCATCCTGTGTATCTGTGGGCTTTCTGTGGGGTCAAAAAGGTCAGTCATCACCAAGGATTCACCCCAGCAACAGGCTATTTCATTCAGTGAAGCCAGGAGAGGGGGTGGGGGTGGGGGGGTACCTTACTGCTGACCCAAAGATATCATCTTACCTGTAACACTGGGACATTGTCTGTGGCCATCTCTGAGCGGCCCACTTTGGAAATCATTTTGTAGATATGCTGGGCATTTTCACACTTCAGAGGGATGTTCACACATTCAGGATCAGGATGTGTGTTCAGCATCTCTCACAGCTTGACTGATATGGGGGCTTAGAGTCTTAACCGTGTCATGTTTAAAAAGAAACCTTTACCTGATGTGTTTTGTTTGTGTTCTCTATGCGTGAGCTGCCAGAGGCTCAGGTGTAACACATACAACCCGACTCAAGGGGTGTTGGGTTTCTACCCAGTAGGGTCTGGCTGGCCTCCTCCAGCTACTGTTACCAGGCTATTCTCATCACTAATTCATCTGCGCTCTTCACCCAAAGCTCTGGGCGGCTGGTTGGTTGGGTGGTTGGTCGGCTAAGCAGGGGGAAGGACAGTGTTGCTCTCTCTGCCAGAGCAGTGCACCACCAGGGTTCCTAGAGGAGGAACACACCTGAGCCGGGGCCGATGCAGAACGGGGAGGTTATGAGCCCGCGGGACTCCAAAGCAGCAGGGGCTGAGGCCATGGAGGAAGAGAAGGCCCAGAACCAAAATCAAGGGTGTGCGGAGCCCACAGCGCCTCCGCTTCCTCCTCCTTCACCACCACCACCAGGGCCACCAGAATACCCAAGACCCAGGCTAATTTTTCACACCCAGCTGGCTCATGGAAGTCCCACAGGCCGCATCCATGGATTCACCAACGTCAAGGAGCTGTATGCCAAGATTGCCGAAGTGTTCAATATCTCTCCCTCAGAGGTACAAAACAAAACTGGCTACAGTATGCATGCAACATGATTACATACTGGCATTTAAAGTTACGTTGAAAATAATCAAAATTTAAAAAATGCTTTATTCCCTTGCAATTCTTGTCTGGTAGGCCAGCTGCAAATAGGTGTTAGGTTTCCACTCTAGGCTGGTTTCCATGATACCATATTGAAGATCATTTGCCGTCGCTACTGTCTGCCAGACTTTGTACTCATCTGTGTCTTGACCAGGATCAATAATGGAGACAAATTATAATGTTCTGTAGTCAGTAAACACCACACACGATAATTGACAGTGATGGAAAAGAATTTATCTTTGAAAGTTACTCAATTAACAAAGAAGGGTACAAGAAAAGATAATGAGAGCTTAGTCACACTGCTGCAAATATCATGAAAATTCCAATCCATTTGAACAATTACCGCTAAATACTGTACCTTTTTTCCTGATTAATTGGAAATAATTAGATTCTGTAATTATCAGCATTACGTTTAGCAGTGCTACATTTTAGCTCAAACAATACCAAAGATAAAATAGTCAAAAACTCAAGTAAAAACCATGGCACACCAGTGATTTAGTGTTAAAGCAGCAGAGGCTTTTACTCCTTTGTCCTCAGTTTGTAATGCAGGCTTTCTGTTTTGAAACAACTCACTGAATTATCTGTGCTTTAGACACATTAAATAATGTATTTCAGGTAATAGGCTTTTCCAAAATGTTTATACATTATCGGATTAAACTATCCTTTTATAGCGCTACAGGATCTAAATTGCCGTTTGCAGCTGCTCACAAGGCCAGAATCCTTGGGAGATGAAATGTTCTCACTAAATCTTTAGTAGGTCAGGGCTAGCCAAACTATACTGCAGCCTGATGCTCAGTGATAAACACAACACACAGGTTGTCTGAGGTAGACTTCCGTGTAGTTATCATGGAAAGAGTCATCAGCCGGATACACCTAATTTTTGTATCTCAAACAAACATTTAGATGATATTTGTCCAGAGCAGCTAGAAATAGACACAACAAGGAAAGTCATCAGGAAATATGTTGAGGGAAATTGAAATTTTAAGAAAAACTAAGGCTTTTCACAGTCAATCAATTTTCTGTCTTGTGCTTGTGCATGTTTTGCACTTTACTATAATGAACTGAAAAATAAATCATGACTGAGAATATTTACATGTCATCTCTGCAAGTTACTGTCTGAAATGTTAAAATGCAGTCTGTTGTATGTGCAGATCAATATTATATGAACACGATAAACTATAAAAACATTGGAACTCAATTCAAATTTTAAGTAAATATGATGATCGGCATGTATACCGCTGTTCTGCAGCGGTTTCCTGTATATTATGGTAACACATCCAGCAACAGAACAATAAATATTCAACACTAACCTTATCTAATACTTATCAGTACCGTTATGAAGGCCACCGTGTGGCTTTCCTATGTACATTCCATAGCAGCTAACCTTGATAATCTTATCAGGAAAACACCAGGCATGTATCTTTCAGGTTGGACTGTTTCATTATGTTACACAAGACTGCCTTCCAAAATGCTATGTGCTTAATATTTCTCTATTTCTTTCTTTTTTTTAATTTTTTTTAGAAAGAACTGTCGACTGATGTTCATTAAGATATCATATTAGGATATCACAGTACCTTAAACAACAGTTTAACGTCCACCTTTGATGTCACATTTGCACTCTAAACATTCACCTGACACTTGTATCAACTGGAGTTTACACATTCTGTATGTAACTCTCAGACACTTTTGGAAACTATACATTGATTTGAATGCATTTGTCTGTCTATATGTGTCAGCCCTGTGGTAGTTTGGCGCCCTACTCGGATTATAGACTGTCCAGTTTGTGCTGGGATAATCTCCAGCCATCCTGAAAGAATAAACAGTTTAGATACCCATTGGATAGATTACTATTAATAGTGAGCAATGCAATGGTTTGAGCCTCTCACTGTAATGATTATGTAACAATAAATAGTAAAAATTATTATTTTTTAAACATTTATACTGACTTTTTCTGTGTTGTTTAATTGAAAAAAAAAACATGAGATAGTGAGATAGTGAGAAGTTCAATTGTTTTTTGACCTCCTGTGGACTGAAAAGCAGCAGCATACAGATCTAGCTGTTACAGCTAGATGACACAGCAAGACCTTGGACCGCAGTCAGACTGTTGTACTTGCCAAGAGAATCACTATGAGCAATATCTAACAGGAACTGCGCCAAGTCAGATAACAGTTGACCGAGGTTATCTTGAATTTCCGTTATGATTACACAGTTAAACTTGAACTTGAACTTTAGGCCTCCAAATGAAAGTTTAACACAGGAAATTGTACAAACAAAGCCAATTATATTTATAAATTATAAAGGAGCCCTAAATGTGATAAGTAAGCACTTGCATTAAAACAAACTTTGTTAGAAAAAAAAAAACTTTTTCCAAGAAATACCCTGTGACTAGGATGTTAGCAGAGTAGCCTATAGTTGGAAGAGATCTTAATGTTATCAGAGTCACAGGTTTAATCCTGCAATATCAAATGTGCAAATGCAGCTCTTTAAGACACATATGCTATAATACATGGCTGTTATAATAGATGTTATGATCCTGAAATGTGGTCACATTTGATTACTTATTTTCTGACATGCTTTTGAATAAAAGCAATTGTCTTGAATGTGTATTGCTGACAGCTATTTATTGTATTTTTTTAAAAGCAACAACTGTTTGTTGTTTAAGCACTTCACTTGTGAAACAAACAAAAAATTTATCTTGTCTGTGCATTAAAAATTATTATTATTATTATTGTTATATTATTAATGTAATTTTAGGTTTGAATGTAGAAATATACAAAACCTCTTAATGAGTTCATGGATGAGCTCATAACAAAATGGCCACACTTGCCAAACCAAATTTATTTGGCTCTATCGCCCTCTGCTGCTCAATCTATATACAGCACAGCTAGAGATATTTGTGAAACATTTTCTTTTACTGTAAATGATGGAAGCTGAAAATGAAACACCAGGGCATCATGTCACAGGATTACAACAGAAGTTCATAGTCACCTTGTAATATTGTCTGTATAATCATCTTTGATTACATGTAATGGAAATAAGCAAGGGATTACTGTTGTCTTCCAAAACATGTTTTCTTTTTATAAAAAGGCCACAGATGATCTGCCTATATATATGAACAACTGTATCCACTCATAGTTTACACCAAAAACAAGTTGAAGTAAATTCTTTGGCCATATAACTGACATTAATTTGAATAGTAGGGTAGCATTTTTTTCTAATGCAACAATGCATAAATATTTATGTCTCAAAAGAGTATTTGTGGTGTTCATGGAAGCTGCTAATCAATACTACACTTCTATAACCCCATTTAAATGGCACACTACTAAAATAAAGCTAACTTTCCATCAGTGCCATTATCATTTCCTTCCTTCATATTCTCAGCTGCCATTTACATTATCTTTTTAGAGACACTGGAAAATGTTTTAGTTGTTTTTTGTTTCTTCAACAAAGATGCTTACCCTCAACCTTCCAGTTGTAAGATATATTGAAGATGTAAGTTATTAATATTTTTATATATAGTCTTTAGTATTATACAACAAATGCTCTTCATACAGTGATTTTACTACTGTAAAAAGAAAGGATTACGGAGACCTGAACTATTTTACTGTAGAGTGTTGGTGTCATATCATGTATCGCAATATTAGATAATATCTTTCTAAAGTTCATAATGTTCATTTTTATTGACTATATGTCACAGCAGTGTTGATTAAATTCTGTGATATCTTTTGGAGTCATAGTGTGTGGCGCTGTTATATTGGATTATTTTATATTTGGGGGTATTAATGGTGTTTCACTTTCATGATATTGGATTCGCATATGTTCATAATAGAAACAACAAAACATTTGGTCCATCTCTGCTTTTCAGATCCTTTTCTGCACCCTTAACTCCCATAAAGTGGACATGCAGAAGCTACTGGGGGGACAGATCGGACTGGAAGACTTTATCTTCGCCCACGTCAGAGGGGAGACCAAGGAGGTGGAGGTGACAAAGACAGAGGACGCCTTAGGCCTCACCATCACAGACAATGGAGCTGGATATGCTTTCATTAAGGTGAAGAGCAGTGAACTGACATTGTCATGAAATCTCATTTGAATTTCTTGTTGGCAATGGAAAAATTCTGTGTTTTTGCTGTAGAAGAATAACCAGGACAACTTCCAGTGAAATAGCCGGAGCCTCTAGAGTCTAACCTTTCAGTCCTTTTTGTTAAGAGGCTACTTTAAAGCAATTATCTATAATTCATTGTCAAATAAAGGATTAAGGGTTTAGTTTGTAGCACTCAAATTATGATTTACATTACATGCACTCTTTAACTCGAAAATACCTTTATAGGATCATTCACATTAGAAGAAATATTAAATGAAAACTCTTAGATTTTTATTTTCCAAAGTGAAAATGTATTTTGAAAAGGGTGAATTCAACTATCACATTCTCCAACTTCAATCTGTTTCCTCCAGAGAATAAAGGAAGGCAGCACCATAGACCGACTGAAGTCGGTATGTGTTGGTGACCACATCGAGGCCATCAATGACCAGAGCATTGTCGGGTGTCGGCACTACGAGGTTGCCAAGATGCTAAAAGAGCAACCGAGAGGCATACCCTTCACTCTCCGTCTGGTTGGCCCCAAGAAAGCCTTTGGTAAGTGGAAAATATTTGATATAGCTATTACAGTCATGTGGCAGAACAGATGGAAAATAGGAATACAGCACAAAACCTTTAGTATTAAAAATGGCAGTTTAAAGAGAACATAATAGAGAACATAATAATATTTAATTATTTGTTTTCGAAAAGCTGACATACCAGGTAGTTAGGGTTCACCTTGTAGTACCAACTATTGTTTCGGTATGTTTTGAATTGCTTTCAGGTAACATTGTCCAATTAAATTAATTTGGTTTGGTGCTAAATATACAACCCTCTAGCAGGAAAAACAAATGGTGCAAAACAAGAAAAGATATTTGCAAATACTATTCATAAAGCATCCCTGGGTATACTGTAAATCGAATCCTATTAACATGGTTTGAATGAAAACAAGCAGGACTCTTGATTTCGAGAACCAGAAGGCAAATCTACTAGAATATGAGAAAGAGGAAAGTTATCCTTTTGTTTCTTTGGCACACCTAAGAATCAGTAGTGTGAATTAAATTGTTGGGCTGTGATTCATAACACTGACATTTAATATCATTAGAGCCAAGAGCTGCCCCAGGTGATTTTTCTTTATGACAAAAGTGTCCATGCAAGGTAAAGCGCCAACATCTAAGTGGAACTAACCAGAAGCCCCGCTCTGTTGTCCACAGTTAGATAAAAGAAGTAGATGGATTTCAACATTCCTTAATAAATATGAAGATTAAACAGGAACAGTTTAGAAATTACTGTCAATCTGCCAACGAGTCTGGAAAAGTTGTTAGACCCGGCAGCTACAATTAATTGACCACTATTACAGTGGTGGTTGTTAAGCCTCAGCCAGAAGAATCTTGTGTGACAGTACATGTTTAAAAGCGGCTGTGCAGGGATAAGTATGGGTCAGTTGGGGTTTGATTTTGTAAATAATATGAAAAGTGCCACCGGTGACAAGACTAGAGTAAGCACTACAGAGAAAGAAAATAAATCTTTTTGGTTGTCGGTAAACAGAGTTATTTTTCTTAGACTGGGTTTTGATATTTCAGGAAGAAAATAAGTAGTTGGGAAATACTTTTCTCAAAAAAGATATATGCAGTTGTTTGGAAATCAACTCCTCAAATTCAGTTACTGAAATGAATTTTCATTTCCAATCATGCACAGGCAAAATGAAAAAGGCTTTGAGGGATTTTCCATCTCATTGCAACCACAGGAAAAACTAAAGCTCTTTGAAAATTGGATACTGTAGAGCATGTATTTGCATGCAGAAAAGAAACAAACTTAGCCTTTCATAGGGACACAGAAACATCCTGGTTTGGGTTACACACACATGTTTGTCTAGACCACTTAAACAGCTGGAGAATGTTGACTTCAATGTTGACTTACAATAATTCCTTGCAGGCTTGCCCTAATCTTAACCCTAATCACAACCATTAAACCAACCTTAACCCCAAAACCAAGCCCTAAAAACAAATGGTCAACAACAGTGTATGTAACAGTGTGAACACCAGTCAAATATGATCATTACACTTATATATAGAGAGAGATAGACAGAGAGAGAGAGAGAGAGAGAGAGAGAGAGAGAGAGAGAGAGAGAGAGAGAGAGAGAGAGAGAGAGAGAGACAGCTCCAAATGTACCTGCTGAATTTTTCCTGTTGCTGGAGAGCTTCAAAGCCACTTTCATTTACATGTCAGACATTTATAAACAGGTTCATAAGTTTATCTGCTATTATATTACTAATTATTAGGTGACATCAACTAGACTGTTTCAACTTCCTCTTGATGATGACCTCTTACACAGAGCACATTTTGCATTTTGACTGCACCTTTGACCTTTCATTTAGGGACAGTCCCTTTCACTATGACGGTGTCATTCTCCATTTTCCTTTCCAAGAAATGTTTATCTGTCAATCCACTCAAAAGTGCATCAGGAGCCTTATTTATTGCTTTTGTTTTAGTCACATTTAAAGGAAAGAAGGAAGTCTCCTCCTATGAGTGAATAGGGCTGGAGCCGACGACAACCTTGCTTATCAGACAGGAAACTAAATCCATGACCGGCGAACTGACTTCCTGTTAGACAATCAGTATCTCTTAGTAAATTGTTTATGCAACGACTGATGTTAATGAAAGAAAGCTGTCATTGAAAAGTGGGAGTGCCAATAGGATTATATCATCTTTATGGTCCTAAATGTCCTAAATATTAGCCAAAGAGAATCCTAGCTGATACACAGAGTAACAGTAATTTACATTCAAAATTCAAGAGAACGTTGCTGTCTCCAACAACATAATTAGAGTAGCAATTGTATACTGCATGTCTCGCAAAACAACATCCCAGTGATGAACTTTGAATCCCTGATTTAAAGAGAAAAGTGTAACACTTTGGTGAAAGTTGTGAGTGAGGAGGAGAAACACCTACACATACAGCAGTGGAGAAAATACGCTTTAATAGAGGTTTGACTGTCAGGTTTTAAGACCACACAAAGTAACTTAAAGAGTAGCTACATACAATAGTTGTTTCCTGAGTATCAGTCACAAGCACTGATTGACATAGCTGATGTTGACCCTTGACCTCTCCCAGGACACTACTGGGTTCCTTTGGAATTAGTAGTGCATAATCCTAAGCAGAGATGTGTATTTTCACACAGACCCAAGGGTTTTGTGTTTTTAAAATAGCTCTTTGAGAATCATGTCTACATGTCATATAAGGGCAGTGATGATGTGGTATTATTTTCCTGTGACAGCTGATTCACAGTAGCCAACTTCACTGTTAACACAAAGGTATTAGGCTTACCAGTTAAATGGGCAACAGATGGATTAGAAATCCATGACTCACATTCAGTCTAATGCTGAGCTCATTTTCTTCCTTTAATGGAACTGTTGAACTTTTAAATTGTTACTAAGGAACACACTGATAATAGCAACATGACGACGTGATTGGCTCCAACACTGTTCTTTCGAAGAGGATGAAACATAGGAAACATCAAAGCAAAATATACACTGGACTTGCACCACTTCATCACACATCATTTATTTAAACAATATTTTATGAAACTAGCAACAGTAGTGGGGTGTCCTCAGGTAAACTGAACATGAATAACAGACTATCCAGTTAAAAATGACGGTGCACACATCAGAACAAGGAAATATGAATTATAGCGCACTGCTTTGGTCTCTGCTAAATGTGTTCTTCCCAAGGTAAATACTCTGTGTTGTGTAGGAAGTGATGTGTGGGAGTTTTTAAATAGTGCCACCTGCAGAAACTTAAATATCATATGTGGAAAGAGACAGGTGACCACTAGAAAGTACAGTGCTGTGTAAAGACATGTCACAAGTAAGTAGATAAAAATCCCACAGATTGTCTCTTCAAATTGGATTAATTATATCATTCTGTGTGTGTGGTTAGATATGATCGGAATGAGGACCAGAGCGCCAAAATCCAATGAGGGCAAGATGGTGAACGGGAGGGAGACTCTGCGTCTTCGCTCCAAGGGTGCTGCGACAGTTCAGGAAGTGGTTAGTTTCACATGCTCTGCCGGACAATGACCACTTAACTTCCTGATGTACTCAGATAATGACGTGTTTCCATGCACATATTTACTCCTACTCATGTATTTTTTTTATGAATTTGCAGAAATGTCCTCTTATAGCTGATTATATAATTTTTATCTTGTCTTGAACACCCTTTGATTTGTGCTGTGCAGATGATAAAAACCATAATTCCCAAGCTGAATAATAGAGAACTAACATGACCTGAACTGAACTGAAATGAACCAGAAACCCTAGTTGGTCTCAGCCACACATAAACTAACAAGCACACAATATCCGTTATTCCCCACCCAACAGTGTCTCTTAGCATCGGTGGAGTTGACCCTGTACACAAAGTGGTTCTCACTTCCTTCGTTTTGATGTAGGATGTTTCACATTACACAGAGCTGCGATGTTGACCTGTAGACTCCTTCACTTAGAGGAAGTTAACACCACTCACTGAGGTTTTTTTTTATAATCATCTATAAACTGATGTATTTATATAACATAAAGACAAGTCATAAAATAATAGCACAAGACATTCTTGGCTCTAACATGTTTTGGCGTGAGAAGAGAAGCTCTCATAAAGCCTCCATCACCATATTTAGAACATAAACACCGGTGAAATTCCAAACAGCTCTGTATTTTCCTGTCTTCCTTGCCAGCAGAATGAGTTTGAGGAACAGGCCACCAAGAAAGTGGACGACCTGCTAGAGAGCTACATGGGCATCAGGGATTTAGAGCTAGGTAAGACCACACACTAATACATGTGTCATTAAAAAATGATCTTTTTGCCCACGTTTGGATAAAGGGAAGTGAGCTAGTGCTGAATGGATGTTCACAAAGAGGTTACAGTGGTCACAGTGGGTTGTAATAGACAGGCAAACTGTCTGCGTTGCATCACTGTCTCTCTGGCAAGCTGGGATAGACTCACCTCAACCGTGAGACAAAGCAAAGGAAAATTCCTCCTCACGTATCACCACAAATCATCTATGATAGATGGCGTATACTTGACTATTTTTGATGCACATTTCCTCCTTTCTCACACTTTTGACCTTTAAATTGACTTCAACTAGTGAATTATTGCATTTCTGGGAATGCTGAGTTTTTGGTTTTGAATGTTTGTTAGTGGAGGAAGTGGGGGAAGTTGAAAATGAAGAATAAAAATGAATTTATTGTGTGTCAAAACAGAAGGGTGTCTTCTCCCTGTTGGACATCCGGGAACAATCAGGAATATGAGTGGGACACATACCATAGGCTTACTTAACATTTCTTATGATTTGAGCTTGCCCTTTCTCAGACTTTCAAGGCCAACAGGTTATCAGTTTCTCAATCAGATCCTCAGTCTTGTTGTTTGGTTGGAATAGATCCTATAAAAACATGTATGTTTACCTAATATGATTCACTTTTATGGCAGTTACAGAATGATTTTTAACAAATTTCTGTTGCTGAGCACAGTATACACTATATACAGTAATACATCAGCATCCAGGTCATCCTTACACTCAGATAACGTAAGACAGATATAAATCTGGTTTGCATACAAACTCCTTTTGAGGACATATCAGTGTATTAATGAGAGCTGATCCAAATTGTCTGACACAGCCTTCAGCTGGAGATCACATTTCTTTATTTGTCATGCATATCTTCATCAGGTTTGCTGATTGACCAGGAAACTGACACTGAAAAGACCAATGCATCATAATTCATTTGGGGAGTCACCCACAGTTATCCCTTTATTGACAAAAATCAGAGAAAATTAAATGTGTGTATCCCTTTTTCTCTGCAGCAACCACCATTGTGGAAGCGGGCAAAGACAAAAAGAACCCTGATGACTTTGCAGAAGCCTTGGACTCGGTTCTGGGAGATTTTGCTTTTCCTGATGTGTTTTTGTTTGATGTCTGGGGAGCTATTGGAGACGTCAAGAATGGCAGAATCTAGGTAATTACTGTAAACCAAAGACAGAGAGAGAGCGAGAGCTCTGTGCCCTGGTACATCCAGCTGAAAAAAACAAACAGCGTAGAAGCATTTAAAGTTGCCTTCTCAGTCCTTGCATACATTTTCAATCACTTACTTTTAAACCATGACAGGAATTAATTCAACCATTTCCTTTCGAACAGTCTGTGTCTGTAGGCACATCATCATGTTTTACTGAGATTTTGATAAATCTTTACATTATTATGGTAAATAAACATAACATAGAAAATTGCAGTGCAGTTTTTAAATAAGTTGCTTGCTATGAAATCAAATGCTGAAATTAATGTTTACTATGCAGGCCTTTAGCTGGTGATCTTGCTCAGAGTGAAAATTGTGATGGTAAAATAAGATTGTTTACCAAAATACAGTCTTATTCTCATACATAACAAATATTTCCACTTCCATAATATCATCATAATTGGTATTTACTTTAAAAAAAAGTTTATGAAATTTTGAATGGCTCATTCTCGATACTTGTAGCCCCTCATGTAAAAGATATGTAAATAATCTATCAGG
Source organism: Thunnus thynnus (assembly GCF_963924715.1). Classification (NCBI taxonomy): domain Eukaryota; kingdom Metazoa; phylum Chordata; class Actinopteri; order Scombriformes; family Scombridae; genus Thunnus; species Thunnus thynnus. The sequence continues at coordinate 14,626,587 of NC_089524.1, read as the reverse complement.
AAACAGTGCAAAAGTACAAACCACTGAACAATCAGTCAGTCATCTTAGAATCCAGGAAGTTAGATAAGCTGCAATTAACCTTTTTCCTCAGATGAAAAGCTACCGAGAAAAACAGAAGAACAAAGCCACATTTCTGGTCCATCTGAAAGTCAGAATGTATCACTTCTCCGCTAATAATACTGGTATTCATGCCAGCAATCTGCATGTATGATATATTTTATGACATATAAAGAATCATTAAGTGTAAAAATGATATAAACATTTTTGCAAGCAGGTTTTTTTTTTAATTGGCTAAGTTTTTTTTTTTTTCAATTTAAGGAAACTGGCCCAAAGTTATTAAAACATTTCAATTTAAATACTCTCAAATATTAATAATAATCTGAAGGCATTAACCAGGTCTTTTCTCTGAAAATGGAATCATCACAGAATGAAAGTAAATGGGACAATCTCCAGTTGAAAGGTAATTACAAACAGGAACCCAACCCATAATTTCCCATGATAAAAATAGAAAATAAAGCTAGCTTGCGTGCATATAAAGCATTCCCTTTGAGTTCCTTACCTTGATTTTGCCTAAAACAAATGAAGGTCTTCATATTGACACATTCTCAGTTGCTTCCCACTTCTGCCACGTGTTAGAAAACTTTGCTGGTTTGTTTCAAAGACAGAATGTAAATATAATAGTTGTAGTTGTTATACTTCACTATCATTGTTCTTAATTCTGATGTGCTGCTCTCATTTTCTGTCCCTGCATTGGGGCTATTTACTGCAAAAAGAGGGAAGCATTAAACTATTATACATGTTGGGGTTTGACAGTTATACGTTTTCTGGCTCACCAAACAATGTAAACAAGGTATGAAATCATATTCTTTGACATATCTGTGTTTACATGCAAGCAAGTCAACAATGAACTGCCAAATTTCAAAATGTGTCTCGATTTCACTCATTCTGGCAAGATTGTTCTCAGCTACATCAGTATTTATCTGAAAGTGATGTTTTGTTTTGACACTTTGTATATGATTGCACCTCTTTATGAAGACCTGAAAATGGTAAAATTGTAATAAAATGGTTGAAATCATAGTTGTCAAGTACTTGTGAGTTTAACAGAAAAGCCCATTTCACCAGTTTTCTTTTTAAAGATTATTTTTTTCTAGTTTTTATTTTTGACAGACAGTGCAAAGAGACAGGAAACAGTGAGATAGAGAGAGGGGTATGGCATGCAGTAAGGGTCCCCTGGCTGGGATTTGAGCCGTGGACATCACGGATATATGGTATGCACCATTAGGCCACCAGGGTGCCCCTTATCAGTGATTCTCAGCATTTTACTGTTCCTTTATTTACAATCACATGCCATTTTAAAAAAAAATCAAAGACATTCAACATTTACACTTCATTTTCACAGTTACAATTTAGCTAAATCTGTTGTGGTGACATTGGACAAATTATCAGACTGGATTTGAATTATGTAGCAACTATACATAATCAAATCCACACTTCCGGTTTATTGTTATCATAAACTCTGAGAGGCAGAGATGCTCTGGAGGCAGACATTATAACAGTTTTACTATCACTGGACTGAGGCCTGGAGAAAAGACAGGAAAATGAAAGGGAAACTGATTCATTATGGACTGAAATTTGCAATTTAGCCATACTATCCTGTGTCTGTCTTGCTGGTTAGCAACGCTTATTCTTATTCCAACTGTGCTCTGAAAAGCTGCAATTATTTTGAATTCTCCTGCCTCCTGAGCAAATCTACATCGAAGAAATATTCGCACAAGTAATATCCTTGAAACCAAGGTAGGCAAACACATACACCAGTACTCTCTCCAGGTGGAAATATTGGACTTCAATACATTTGAACTCCTCTGATAATTCACTTGATTCAAAGACAAACAAGACAACTGAATAAGCCTGTTGTTAAAGGATCAGCACAAACAAGTATTTTCCCACTAACCCTTATTTATACTTAACCTTTGTCACTTAACATATTTTCTCACTTTAAGACACGTTTCAGTCACATATCACTTTAAAATTGGCTTTAGCAGCACAAACTAATTGCCATTTATTTCCAATATAGAAATCCCAGATGTGGCTATCTCAAAACCTGAGCAAATAAAACTAATTGCTTAACACTGATGCCGGGATCAGACTACACAAATTCAGCCTGACTTTGAATGGGGCGTGTAGTGAGACATAATTGATGAACAGTGATGTGGCATCTGGGATGCCCCATGACACCCCAACAAAAAGTCAAGCATGTCAGATTTTTTTGTATTTTCCTGCCTAGTGTGACATCTCCTACAATGTGTCTCTTGACGTTGACCAATAGGATAACAGAGTGCTCTCTGGCGCACATATGTACACACCGACACAGAAAGTCAAAGCTGTCCAGCGACTGTGTGGCCCAAGGTGAGCCGTATTTAGTGTCCCAGATACCGGGGAGAGCAGCGGCTCATCTCCTCTTTGACTTTCTGTGTCGGTGTTCACATGTGTGCACCAGAGAGCACTTCAGTTATTGCAATTGTGAAACCACCTGACATTAAAACATATCTTTGTATCTTCATTTACAAGAGTATACAATTCCCAAATCCCAATCATTTTTTCCTCCACGAGACCTTCTGTTTACATACAGTGAGCCTGGTAGCTTTATGTAATGTTCCTGACATGTTAACACATTTGTTACCTGAAGCTCTTTTTGAAGGATAGACGGCTCACACTGCCCTCTTTGTGACACCCAGGAACGGGTCCACAATCTTTCTTTTCTTTTTGGAACACAAGACTAGCATCGCACATGCACGCTTCTGTAGCCATGATTGACAATTTCTTGACCCTCCTTCCCAACCACCTATGAACTCCCGCAAGGTTGTGAATATTGATTGGTCGGGGTCATACTTGTAGTGTTGCCAGTCTCCCGACCAAGACACGGCAAGAATTTATGGCACTATGATTGCCTAATCTGACATGGTGACCATCATGAAAGACAAAAATATCATGTAGTCTGATCTCGGCATAATAATGGTAAGTGAGAAAATATGCTTTCTGAAATTTTCATGAACTAACTGTTCAGTGGGAGGGTTTGAAATTAGGAGAACCACACTACACCAGTGAGTGATAAGTGAAATACCTACAAAACAAGTAACATATTCCTATAATGATGTGATATATTTATATAACACTATCAAAGACAGCAGGCAACTTAAATCCTCTGAAGACAACAATTACACTTTGTCACTTAAATGACTGACTTTTATATCAGTAATACTGAACAGCTAATGTGAGGCATTATTTTTTTAGGGATTTCAAACTATGTATGCAGACACTGTCACCTTCAATGCAACATAATACATCTCAAACAAATATTGATCGAACATTTTTTGGTCTCATTTCTGAAATTGACAGTAAAAAGATTTTTTCCTACGACTGACAATATCAACACTGCATTTTCATGGTCTGTGCCTATATTCAAGATTTCATTTGTTACAACAATCACGTCCTCATTGGCCTTCACTTCATTTTCCAGACAAGCATGCAGGGTGAAACAGAGGATCCCTTTTAGGGATACTGAAAAAAAGTTAGTAACCAAACATTTCAAAGTCTTGAAAGTTTGGTTTGATCTGCATGCATCATTAAAACCTTGAATACATAGAATATATGTACATGGTCTCAAATTGGAAATTGTACAAGAGGTTTCAGGGAAATTTAAGCAATATTTCATTTTGGTGGAAACATTTTCACTTTTAAGTACCTTTACAAGATCAGCAGAAGTCAGTTTTCAGTATTAGACGCTCTTGGGATCCACTGTTCCACCGTTATCATCAACATTTAAGGCCATCCCCCAAATTTCTGGTAAATACTTTCAAGAATGGAACAATACCTGAACAGTACTTGAAATGTTGAGGCAGAAAACATTGTCAAATAATTCTACCTGTCTAATGTTATGCTCAAGAGCATCTGAGCAGAGTGTGCATGTGCTTAATCAATATCCTGAATGACTACAGAATGCCCCTATTCACTTTAACAAGATATTTTTAACTGCAATATCATAAAAGCACTTGATAAAGTAATGCATGCAGAGAGAGCATTCATGAAGATAATTTTAAAGAGGACATAATATGCACATTTTCAGGTCTATATTTTTATCGTGGGGCTCTAATGGAAAATCTTTGCATCATTTACAGTAAAAAAAACTCCTTATTTATCTTGTACTGGCCCTTTATACAGCCCCTCAGTTCAGCCTAAACAAGCAGTTTAGTTTCTGTCTCTTTAAGGCCCCTGTCCTGATGAGCCTGCTCTTTTCTTCTATCAGCTACTTAAATGGTAGTAATAGGATTTCGCTTCTTTTTCCCCATTCATTACTCGAATTATAAACTTCTTAAATATATCCGTACATGTTCGAATCCGATTGGACGGCTGTTTGTGGGCATGCGCCAACAATCTGACGTCAGTTTGATGTGGAAGTAGAAATTTTTTTACACACGTTCCCCAACATAGACAACTGACATTATAACAGTATGTAAATGACAGAAAATCACAAAAAGCATTTTATGTCCCCTTTAAATCGGTCTTATTTGACCTCAGTGCTAAATAGTGGTTATAGGAACTGTTTTTTATGAAGAGATTACATCTTTGATCCCTGGTAAGTGTCCAATCAGACCATGCTTGACAAAGTGTCGTTAATACTGAAAACATTTCAGTGGTATTCAATAGCATAACAATGTTTAATCCTTTCAGGTTTAAGGTGCAATCTTGCTGCTTATCCTGGTCACAGTCAACAGGAAAACTCAGAGAGCAGAACACATACAGAAACCCCAATGGCGTCATGCAATCTCAACTCAAATCACATTCATGGAGAAGGAGGAGGTGGTTTCAAGATAGATGGGGGTGTTACATTTGCTTTCCCAGTCTCTCCTGTTTCATCCGAGCCCAGGGTGCTTCCAAGTGAAGAGCGTGTGAACCTGCGAATGGTGTCGCTAAAAGACGGGTACAAGGTCATGATGGAGCCCCGGGACCAGTTAAGCCGGGGGTAGATTCTCTGAAGGACTGCCCTGCGAAACAGGATGTATACCCAGGGGTCCAGGATTTGGTTCCAGGTGGCGAAGCGTAGCCATAGCAGTAGGTATTTGACCTGGAGATGACCTCTGGATAAAACAGTTTGTGCAATAAAGATCTGGTGGTGGGGTGATTGAAGGGGGGGGGGGGGGGGTAGGAACAGAGATGGAGGGATCAGGGAAAGGGAAGAAAGAAATGATAGATGAAGAGAAATGGAAGTGTTAAAGAGAAGAAATCAAACAGTTGCAAAGGAGAAAAGAAGAAAATTACAACAGGCAGCAAATTAAAGTTGAAAAGAGAGAACGAGAAGGAGAGATCAGAAATAAGGAGTGAGGGGGAAAAGATGAAATTGGTTACTATTGCAAATGCACATGGACACACACATATGTTTAAAGTCTACTCAGGGAAAGCCTTGGCTAATTTTGCTATGGCCCTCCTGAGGCAGTGGCTGCTGCAACATAATTATCCCCTTTAGTAAAGCAGCAGCATTTTATGTGAGGAATAGCCTTATTAGCATAGTCTAACAGTCTTGTGGGGTCTAAACATGCTAACAAGCTCCTCTAGAAATGACAAATTGGCTTATTGTTGTATCTATTCCAAATTCAGCTGGTGTCTACCTCTGACTCCTCTATGTGTTGTGTCCAAGCAGTACATGTAAAACAGTTATCTAAATCCACTTTATAGTGCAAGTCACTATTGCATGCAAGTACACATTCCTGTTGAGATGAAATACAATCACAGTTTTACTTAGGCAAACTTTTCTCAAAGGCAGAGGTGCTCCAAGGGCAGAAAGAACCACATTTTCCCAGGGTTCAAATTAGTCTAGTACCATCAGTAGTAACTTCCACTTTCAAAGAAGGAATTCATGGCATTCATGGTCTTGCTAACTTGCAAGGAGGCTATTTTGAGCTCTCAATGTAAACTAGGCTTGACTGTAGATAACTCACTGTAGCTAAATTGCATTTCTCAGGGGTTTTAAATTACTGAGCCTGAATAACTTTTGAAGTTTTATTCTTATATGTGAGATTATTTTTGCAGCTCTGCTTCTAAGAAATGTTTTTGTAAATAAAACTACAATCTGTAGATTGTTATGCTATGATGGTTTTGATGAGAAAGCATCTGTGTTAGTTTCAGGGAATGAAAGCAGGCATGACAAATAGTTGAAACTACTTAAGTGAAATGTTTAGTAATTGACTTGGAATGGAATGAAGTGTACATGGCAGCAGCAAACCAAGATGGGAAACTGGCTGCATGATGAAGCATGCTTCCAATGATACTGGGAATGTATTGGAAGCTGCAAGGCATGGTGTAGACTGTGACGCACATGGTTGGCATGGTTTTATCCGCAGGACATGTTGAGGTAACCGGCCAACCACGGCACAATGTTAATTTTGGGATAAGCAGTGACTATGGAGAAGCTGTGTTATTGTTACAACCGTTCAGTGTTTTTGTTTTACTTTTTACTCGCCTTAGTAGGGACCCTTGCCACATGATGTATATCCAGGGGTCTAATATCTGATTCCAGGTGGCCATTCGTATGCAGGACAAAACGGTGACTGCGTTTACGGGATCAGCAGTCACAGCGCTCATCAGAATATACATCTGTGTAGAGTGCCACACAACTGAGGTTATACAGAGCTACAGTAAAATATTTGCTCCATTCAGAAGGCTTAACCTTCTGTTCATAACTGTGAGTAGCTCAAAATACTGGTAATGAATTTGAAGTCCTTATGTATAAAATGTGACTTTCGGATTTTGGTGACTCAAGAGGTAGTATCAAAAATGACCCTGCTGTAGACTGCAATATTTGTTTCAATGAATCAACTGAAAGCAGCACATAGACTGCACAAGTTATAACTGAGATTGTCACTTTTATACCCAATAAACCTCATTACAATAATTAGAAAGGTGCCATGATTGTATAATAATGTACACATAGGGGCTTTAAGTTTATTCTTTTCACCATATGACAGACCCATCCATCACATAATGGAGAATGGGTTTGTCATGGAGGTATCAATTGGCACTTCATTCCCCTCAATCAATTTCTAAGACACTATAGAAGGTGGGTTTAATGGATGGAGTGGTTGGAGTCAATTCTTGATGTTGCTTCTACAACTATGTTTTTAATACTATAACGGCTGAACAATTAGCAGGAAAACTACAACTTGGGTTTTAATGTTGTTACTATGGCTATTGGTTCTATTGGCTATGATAACATTACTCACTCAAGTAATTGCTGAGATCTCAGAAGGTGGCAATATTTTTTTTTTAAAATAGGTCCAACAGAAACTGGGGGGTTGTTTTCAACCAAGTGGCAACAACCACGGCTTGAGACTGAAGCCAGTGCAGAAATACTTTAAAGTGCAATTCCACCGACGGCCACTAGATCCCTGGCTCCAACTGACTCCAATTCAAAAGCGTCAACTTCTCTTTAGGAATACTAAGTCAATTTTTTTCAACAAGTCATTATGGTTTCAATTGCTAAATTTGGGCCTTCTAATAAGTGGAAATTATTGTTCAGTTAAAGGTATGATATGTAATTATTCCACATTAAAATGTCTAAAAACAACTAGACCTATGTTATATGAGTTGTGTACTTACATTATCCCAAATGTTCCAATTTTCAAACCCAGAGAAATCTGTAATTTAATCAAAGTAACGGACCGTTTCATTTGGTCGCATGTCAATGGCGTCATACCTCCTCTACCAAAGAGTAAACACGCACAAGATGCATACGGCGGCGCTGTGTTTGTCCGCTACAATGGCGTCTACCAAAGAGTAACTTAAACACATACAAGATAATACATCGGCATTGTGGTTGTTCCACAGAAACTGTTATAAATTGACTTTTATTCAGTTTTAAGCCACATTTTCATGATAAATTTAGGTTGCTTTTAACTATATCTTTTAGCCAGAAGAAGGATTTTAGTCATTGGACGTCTGGATCTTAAGTTATCCGAGAAATAAACTGGGAAAACATTAGCAGCAGCTTGGCAAACAGCCCCTCCAGGAAGTACAGTGGTCACCAAACATCAGAGAAATATTGATTTTTTAGGTGAAACAGCTTCAATCAGTATTTTTAACAATTTTAATCTGCGTATACGTTCATCTTTAAGAGAGGAGGAGACCTCTGCGGATAATTCGGCTCCCGGGAGAAACCGGCCGAACGTCTGGATCTAAAGTTATGAGAGAAATAAACCGAACAAGTGTTAGCAGCAGCTTGGCTAACAGCCCGCACCGGACATCTGGTGGTTGCAGTACATCGTCGGAGAAACACTGATTTTTTTAGGTTAAACTGCTTTATTCAGTGTTTTTACCTGTGATCTCTGGGTCCATTTGTTCTGGAGAGGAGAAGACCTCTGCGGGTAATTCGGCTCCCGGTAAAAACATCTCGAATGATTAACACTGGAGTAATCCTATCCCGGGGAAGCTGGTTATTTAACAACGAAGACAACAACTCCAATGATCCCTTGCTACTTCATACCGTCATCACACTCCGTCTTTTGTTATTGTCATGGTTATTGTTTTGATTGAGAGACCCCTAGCGGCTGAAATTACATATTGTGTGTTAAAGAAGATTTTAAGACTTATAGTACCTTTGATGTTTGCCATGTGGGCGTTGATTGACAGTTCACTCACCTGCTGCTCTCCCCAGTTCTGGGACTCCAATGTAAACTAATGGGTGACGTTACACCTTGCTACGTCCATCTTTATATACAGTCTGTTTTCAACCGTTATATTTTTCTGAATGCTCTTGTTTGTTGCCCTGTTGGGCTTTTTTTTAGTGATGTTGCCACATTATCAGCAATTACATTTGTGAGTGCAATGTTTTCATAACTGACAGAACCGTTAGCCAAGCTACAAAAGGTAAAATCCAAGTTCTTTTCCTTTAAAGGCACTAGTTTCCCTCATGCTCTATAGCTGATATGTGTCATCTCAACTAGGGCATTAAGGTGCCCTCTGATCACTAGAGAGCTTTCAGATCAGCTAGTTAGGAGGTTTGGAAGAAATGAAGCATGTAGAGGGGAAGCAGAGAAAAGGAGCTTAGGGCCTTTTGATGCCTCATTATAGTTCAAACAGTTGAAGGGCAGCACTGATAACAAAAAGAGCTGGATAGATAGGGTCAGGACTGGGTGCTTTCAGATACCTGAGCGACATTTCTCACATTGTAATTTGGTGGGGACTGTTATTCATTGTGCCTTGCAATATCATCAGTGAATGTATTTTTAACTTACCATTAACCACCTCACGAGTGATGTTGTGCCATGGACACTTTTACCTCAAACTTCAGATTGTCAGAACATATGGTTTAAAATGTTTTCTTCACTTTTTACTTTTCTGGTTTATAGTTATACCTAAAGGGGTTTACAGTCAAATTAGTTGTCAACAGTGTACACAATGTAAAGATATATATAGGAAAACCAAAAAATTGAGTTAACAGATATCCCGCTTCTGCCAGCAGCTGAAGAGGGCACCCTCGCCTGTGGGTCTTATCACCACACAACACACACACTGTCACAGACCACATTTTACAGTTACAGAGGCACACACTTATTTACACAGGTTGAAACAGTGCAAGAGACTTTCCTGTGATGCTTAACAATAAACTCCAAGTGCTCCATTTATTTTGCAACTTTAGGTTGGTTGGCTCAGGGTGGTCCTCAGAGAAAGAGTGGTGATGCAGATGAATTTGTTTTGTATAATAATTAGAACTGGAAATGGTATTATATGAAAGTTTTTTTTTGAAAGGAGATTGTCATGCAGATATTGCAAGGCACAATGAATAACAGTGAATTCATGTTTAAGTATCTCTATATCAACCTTGCTGTATGCCACATTTTCATGTGAAAATAGCAAACGCAGGGTTACAAACAGACATAAGGGCAAACTTACCAGGAGGGGGCACCAGCAGATAGAAGCTATGACCATGATCAGGATAAGCTGCAACATCATCTCCACTTCATGGTCTCGGCGACGCTGGGTACTGTCCTGTCCACAGCAAACCTTGATCAGGGTCACCACGCTCACGGTGTTCAATAAAAATGACACAGCGATGGACGTCAACCCAACCAGTGAGAAGAGCAGGGAGAAGGCCAGGTCATTTCCCTCAGAGCTGATGTTGAAAAAACACCAGGAACCGGGCATCTGCATGTGGTAGCTCCCAACGCCCAATAGGGGCAGCAAAGCTATGCAACCAGCGATCAACCACACCATCAGCACCATGGAGACTGTCCGGCCCTTTGGCATGCTGGTGGAGCGTGCAAATGGAAGGTTGATGCCAATGAAGCGTTCCACGGCCATGGCAGCACCAAGCAGCAGAGGGCACAATCCATAAAAGACCATGGACATGCCCATGAAGTTGCAGAAGTGGCAGTTCGGGTCTATCTGTCGCCAATTGAAGTGCGTGACATGGAAGGAGACCACAATGGAGCCTGTGACCAGAAGACCCATGAAGTCAGTGACCACCAGGCCACCCAGGAAGATAAGGAAGAAGGATCGTGATCGGCTATGTGTCCGCCGGAAAGACTTTATGAGAACTACGAAGGCGATGAGGTTGGAGGTAAGACCCAAAAAGCTGAAAATGGATGAGAAGTAGGCTGAGGCGATGGAAGGGGAGTCCTCGAATGGAGGGCTGTTGATGGAGTAGCAGAGTGGGGGGGTGTTGTTGGTGAGTGGTGGGACAGAGGCATTCATGATGGCCAGCTGGTGTGGGGTTGTTGATTTCAGATGACTCAGAGATGGAAAGACAATACCAGTGTGAGGAATTTCATTTCACTCTTCAACCTCAATCCTCAACCTAAATAATGAAAAGAGAAAAGTTAAATTTGAAGACATTCCTCATCATAAGAAATATAGTTTCCAGCATTGGAGTGAACACTGAATATACACAAAATGCATAGAAACATACAGGACAAAATGAAAAAAAAAAAAAAAAGGAAAGAGCAACACAAAAATTGGCTTGCACAGATTTGAATTTCATTCTAAATGGTACAAATACAACTCTTTATTCAAGCTGCGCATATTAGTTCAACACTACCGCAGCTGAAAATTGGTTTCTAGCTATCAATTTTCTATACCTGCTGATTTCAGAAGCCCATCCTTGCAAGAATACGCATACACATCACAGTATGTGGCTTAAAAATTTAAAGGATAATTCCAGTTTGGTAAATGTGGGTTTTATTTATAATTTTGCTATTATTTGTATTTGTTATGATTACATGGTAGTCACCAAACTATTTGCTGAGATCCACAAAAGTAGTAAATGAGATGCAATTAACCCAATTCTTTCATTCTTTAAGTGCATTTTCAGGATGGTTTGCAGGGTTTTCCCTAGGTTTCTGTACTGTGGTTGTGGGGGGTGGGGCGTTTGGCTGGGGGTTAGGATTAGTTAGCTAGCTGTAGGGATGGGTGTCATTAAGATTTTTTCTTTCTTGTTTTTCAATACCAAAGTATTTGGGGGGACAGTCAGCATGCCTGCACCCAACTGAAATCATGTTCCTGTGGCTAAGCTGTCTTCTGTCCTCCTCCCTCTGCCGCTGATGGGCTGATAGGTCCTGCTGGTAGAGAGAGGAGGGGCTGGTTTGAAGGGGGATTGCCATCTAAGCCTTATGTTTCTATTGCTTCCAGTCACATATTTATTAAGTACGTCAGCATTTTGTTTTGGGTTTACTTAAAACAACTGGTTACCTTGGGCTTATCTTAGAAATTACCCAAACATATTCATGAAGGTTTTTGTTTGTTTTGTTTTTTTAAACCTAGGCTACAGCCATATTGACCACTACATTACAGGCTTATATGACACTACACATTATGGCAAAGAAAATACTTTTAAACAGTGATGATCTAACTCAGACAATACTGTCAAAACACACTAAATAATTGCTAACACTGAGCCAAAGGAAGAGTAGAATACAAGTGGTAATATTCTACCCACAACACAGTACTGAATGCATCGACTTAATGATTTACAGTCATTCTCCTTCCTTTTGTGTATATTGTATAGCATATAACACAGGCACCCACTCAGACCTCTTTATTTGTCATTAAGTGCTTGTCAATACTGTGTATTGACGAGTAAAGCTCTTACCATGTAAGAGCTCTTACCATGTAAGAGCTTTACTCCAAATGAACCAAACATGGTGTGTTATTTATTGAATGAAAGAAAGACTTCCAAAAATGCAATTATAATGAATCAGTAGCCAAACATTTATGCAAGAAAGGCATTAGAAAAAAAAAAAAGTAGTTATTTATTTGTATGGGCCTTAATTATTTTACAGATGATTGCTTGATAGAGCGCACAAATGTGTAAACAATCCATATAAAATGAAAACACAACACAACACAACAGCACTCCCAGCCTACAAGGGCAAGGAAAAACTCCCTGAAACCTAAAAACTAGAGAGAAATTGGAAGAAATCTTGGAAAGGCACCACAAGACAGTGGATCCAGTGTTTCTGGTTGGCTTGTGTGCAATAAGTGCTGAGTGGACACTAGCAGTAACTTTAGCTGTCAGACATTATCAGGTCAGTAGGAGGACAGAGACAGGGGTAGCAGCTAGGGGTGGAGAGCTTCCGGCCGATACACCCTTCCCATCAACATCTGCAGTGCCTGCAATGGTGAGGCCCCACCTGTAAAAGAGGCAGGTCTCTTCAGAAGTAGCATTTCAAATTTCAGCGGGTAGGGTGTTCTAGTCCAATAAGAGAATACCCTAGATCCCGATTTCCTATTAACAGGCCAGCATTTTGTGCGAGTAAGGCTCTAGATCGTATGTTCCTCCTCCTCGATTGTTGTCAGAAAACTTCAGGTCCTGTGCCAGTGTACATGCTGGACAATAGAATTCCTGCTCCAATTGTGGTCTCCCAACACAAATCCAATGGAACCATAGACTACATGTTGTACACTGAATTTGAGGAGAAGCATGACAGTAGATAAGTGATACATTTGTAAGCAAACAGAACTGTCACTTTATTCTTACCCAGTCATCATGCTAATTTTAATTTCTACCTGGAGTTTGACATGCATTCCCAAATGCTCTGGGTAGTCCTGACAAGTTTTCTAAACACATTGCACATATCTAATTAATTTCTCAATGGCACCTTAATGCATATGGTGATACATTGACAGAAAAAAAAAAAAAAAAAAAAACTTAATCAGTGACCAGTCTACAAGCCATTTCCCTCCTCAACTGAGTGATGGCATCAGTGCTGAAATCCAGCACCCCACCACTTGGGAGAAGCTCTGTAAACTATACAAGAAACAGTACAATCAGTAATATTCAATAGCTGTATTCAACAAAGGGTCAGTTGCACTCATAGCTTGCAGACAAATGCCCCACAGGATGTTGAGTCTTGCTGACACGGATGGATTATTGTATCACAAGTCCACTGTGACATGCGGATGTGTTTGTGTCTTAACAATTGAGAACACTCTGGAATTAAATATATAAATATTTCCATAAGTGTCACAGAAATATGGAGCAATAATGCACTCACCCATTTTGTGATGTCTGCTTTCATACCAGGCCAGTAATACTGTTGAAGGATTGCATGCATAGCCTTTTTACTCCACACTGAGCTCCAAGAGCACTGGCATGAAACTCCAGAAAGATGCTTTGTGCTTCATGTGGAGTACGAACTACTTTCGCGAGATGATGCTGCTGCTCATGGTGCTTTCTGTGGCAGTCGTAATAAAAGTTCCCCATCTAGGGATTACATTGCCATAAACATTGAAATTACTTTTAAAAATTCAATAACGCAATCATTCAATGCTGTTGTGTGGTTTGCCTTATTAATTGGTAACTCTCTGCCCTTAATTTAAGAATGTAACACTGATTTTTGGTGGACTTTGGAGGGTAGATGTTTTTCAGCTTTAAGTCAAAGATTTCCTTAACTTTCCCAGGGTCCATCGCTGCTTCCTTTACCTGCTACTAATCCACTATTCAGTTGCCCATTTGATTGACTTTTTGATTGTTTGCTAGCTACTTAGTATTTTCTACTGAGCAAAAGTCCTACCTGCCCCATTCTCCTTTTATACTCATTCTCCTGTGCCAGATGTTGATGATTACTTAATTGCTTGATCCTGACTATAGTCTGAACATAATTTAGAAAAAGTGGACATTATACATTTGAAAAGCATGGTAATAGAAATGTTTAGGTATTTTCTAAGAGAAGCCGAAGGTAACCAGCTGTTTAAAGTAAACCCAAAACAAAATGATACCTGCATGCTGATGTAATTTACTGATATGTGACAGAAATGGACAAACAGCATTAATGAGCATTTAGTTGTCGTCAACTCCAGTAAAACATTAAGTTTCACTTCACTTGGTTCACACTCTCCACCTCTCTGCTCTGCTTGGGCACTGCAAAATTACATCATGCACAATAGTGTCAATGTCTATATTTGTAGAATATGACAGACATAAAAAAAAAATATTTTTTTAGCTCAACACATCCTGTATCTGTTTTTGTATCTGTCTAAACTACATATAAATGAAATGAAACATTCCATCATTGATGGCAATTATCAAAGTCAAACTCTATACAAAGATAGGGCTGGCAGTAGCAGCACAGCAGCGGCAATGCTGTCTGTGTGGACACTGCAGCCGCAGCAGTTCAGTGACGCACACGCGCTGCGCAGGTAGAGGTAGGCAGTGTTATAATTGTAGGGAAATCCCAGGTTTGTCCAGTAACTACTAATCCTTACAGGGTTATGGCTGTGCTCTTCCCTCTGAGGTACACAGGACCATATAAATATGACTGCAGTCAATGTCACAGCTCACATACAGCAAGTACATAAAACCATCGCAAACACATGCAGACAGTGACAGCATTAGAGATGGAAAGTGACACAGAGACCGAAATAGACAGAGTAGGAGAGCTGGCATATCCTGGCAGGAAACGCAGTTATGTTCTGACAGAGACACTAACAGGAAATAAACAGAGTCACAGCCAGTTCATGATGCTTTCCTCAGGGATCTGTCCCCTAAATATATGGGTCGTTATGTGACTTCATCGCAAAGTTGGACAGTGAAGTGAAATCTAATATGGGCAATGAATAATAATCTTTTTTTATTAAACAAAATGCTGTTTGATGGCATATCATGTGGATATTGATATCCCGTTATCTCAAAGTCAATCCTATACAGTATGATCAAGTCAGAAAATGTACCATGTGAGAGAAAGGTTTAACTGCAAAACACATAACCTTTTTAAAATTCAGATAGTATAGTCTATAATGTATATCAATTTTACTTGATATACCAACTATGTCTTTGTTCACTATTAAAAAATGCGTAGTACATCCCATCTTACCCTGGATAGACACACATAGCTAATCACAAAGATTATAATCAAACTGAAGGCTTAAATTCCTGTGAGCATCCTGACACTCATTCTGTCAGTGTATGGAGGGCGTAAGGTCAGCATACTTTAGGTGTTCTATGCATATAAGTGTGATGTTTTTCAAGATATAATTAAACTAAAAAGAAAGGTGGAGTTGGTAACTGCATCAGCAAAAAGAGCAAAGAATTAATATTAGGAAAGTAAATGAGAGGTAATACAAAGAATTTCCCCAATGTTATCCAGAGAAATAAATAAAAGGAATCTGCTTCTGTTCATGAACTGTGCTCATAGTGAAGAAAATATGGAGAAGAATAAAACTGAAAACTGTATTGGACAATTTTGTACGTTGGTGACAGTGTATGAGAATTTAATATAGAATATTAAATTCGATACCCAGAAATTGTGCCATAAAGTCCTATGCAGTATTTTCCTGCATATGGCATTTTGTCATTTGTCCAAACATTTTCCTGTTGTCTATTAGCTTGCACGGTTTAACCCAAAAGCACAGGAAATTAACCAGAGAGGGTAACAAGTTTAGTAACTTGATCTCAACAGCAGAGGCATTTTAGAATGATACACAAGACTTTATTTTATTAGCTGATGTTTTGGCACAGCCGTCTGTCATTTTAATGCGCCTCCATTTGTGCATCAGGTTACAACTTTTGTGCCTGCTCTCACATTTTCCTGTAGTATTAGTGTGTAATTTAGAGAAACTGAAGATAAACCAGGGGGAAAGCATCCCTTTAAATTGATTAACTTTTGACCCAATGCATAATAATGTGCAAAGATGCAATTGAGCATTGCATGCTTTCATGTGCTCAGTGTAGCACACACACTGGTAGTCTTCTAGGAAAAAAGAAAAAAACAAAACAAAACAAAAAAACACATCTGACAGTTCAACTGCGCCACACACAAAAAAAAAGAAAAAAAAAAAAAGCTTGCCCCACTCTTCAATTTATTCCTCAAAAAAGGGACAAACAGCAAATCTACCCACAATGGGGAAAAATGATGGCTGCTGCCTCTCAACTCCAGGTCCTTAAAAAAACAATAAAAAACAAAACTTAACTACCTCAAATTTAATAGCCCTTAAGCAGTTACTAAAATTACTGTAAACAAAGGTTTAAACCCTTTCCAGATGGGACTGGTGATGTAGTTAGTGGGAACTTCATACATGCCTAATTTGGGGAAAAGGCCTCAGCTTCTGCTTTGTGATGAATGTATTTGTACCAAGTCTTTCTTTCTCCTTTTCCTCTTTTTTCTTTCTTGCTTTATAATTGAGCAAACAAAAAATAAATTGCACACAAAACACAAATTACAGCTGAAATTAGACTATGGTTTGTTTGCGTTGTAAAGTTTCTTGCCCTACTTAACATGATAGCAATTTTGCTGTGGTTTTACTTCACAGATGAGGCAGATTCACCCCTGGGTTAAAATCACTGACAGACTTGAAAATGTTTACAAATCACTGGGCATCCCCATTACATTAATTTCAGGAGCAACCAATTATCTTTGATTCTATTCTGGCATTAACAAAGTGGGCACAACTTTAAAAGAAACATCCTGTTATATGTATATTTTATATATATGTGAAATAAATGTTCACATTGCACATTGTTCAAATGGTACCAATGGTTTGAGAATATATGATTCATCATACGCGATAGCTTTGAGATCAGGTTTTTTGTCTAACTGGCACATTTTTGAAAAGCAGAAAACTTAAGATATATGAAGTAAGATGAAACCTTTGTGTCTCCTGCTCAGAGATCACTACACTATTATCATGAGAATTTTAAGAGGAGACAGACGGTGCATGGCGCCAAGAGTGACCCTGAAAACCTTTTGAGTAAGCCATTAGCCAAAAGTGCCTGTTAGCATAGAATCAATATGTCATATTTAAAATTGTGTCACTGAGGCGGGCAAATGGTTGCCTATTCAAATTACTGAGAAACTACAGAAACTTAAATTGTGCAGTAGGTATATGGTCCAAAAGAGTCTTTAAAAGAAAAACTTCCATGAAACAAGTCCCTTCAAATGATGTTTGTGTTAAGAAATATGCAGTACTTGTACTCTGGACAACACATTCTCATAATCAATAGTATAGGTCTAAAATTCAGCCAGCAAAAAAACCCCCCAAAAAAACACCTATTGTTTACACCTACGAACTGTGGTCTCCTGCAGTAAAGTCCACTTTTTCCATGTAACCATCTAGCCACCCACTGCTGGATGCTGCTGGATGGCGTAAATGTAACTATAGGTCATTTTTGCCGGCCTGAACTTTAGACCTATACTGTTTTTCTTGTGAGCAAGGGCTGACTCTGGAATAATCTGCTGTCCAAACAACACCCAGTCGATTAGTATTGGGGCTATGAGGCTCTATTTGCCATGTTCATACTACAAACCTCTTAAACACAAGTGCATTACACTGAGGAATAAATATTATGGGAGATCATAAAAACAAGAAGAAGATGAAGATGATCAACTCAAAGGAATCTGAGGGTCTGCACTGATATCAATGAACGATTAAAGTGATTCTGGGTTCATGCTCTCCATGAAGTAAACAAATGAAACACAGACATCCCAGCCTCTTGGTTTAACTTAGTTAAGAAAGAGCCAGAATATAACTGGTGTAATATAACTGGTTTGTGCTGTATGATATCTGTAGTCTTACAGATGTCAGGAGACATGTAACCAGTTCAGTATATGCTGTGCTATGCTGCAAAAGAACCTTTTGTCCTTTTCTTCAACTTTGCCTCTGGAAATCAGTATGTGGCCTCATTACACATTAAACTTGTAGTTTAATTCATTTTTGTGACTTGATTTTCTGTGATAGTAACTTTCAGTTCCTGTGGAGAAAGTGTGGACTCTAGGGGTTTATGCCTGATTAATTTAACATTCATAATTTCACGTTTATCCAAAGATATAGAGAAATGAGAGTTGCACAGCTGCAGCAACCAACTATCCCTGCTGTCTGATCATACAAAAAATGCTGCAAAGTTGTATTTGATGCTGACAAGTAGGCAGGTGTACATTTTTACAGACACATCTAGGTAGAAATACGCCAGGTCAAACAGCCTGGATTGGAAGTCTATTTGATTCAGCCTAACCTAAATTAATTTTTCAAGTTTTATGCTACACCAGTTGTATGGGTCACAAAGCAGTGGCCAACACCCTGACACTGTGCTGCTGTCCTTTCTGACTTTCAGAGTTAGGGAGGTACCCTCTGCAACTGTGTGAAAACAAACCTTTCCAAAAGTCTGGGGTCAAAGGTTCAAGCTGATTGAACAGTTGATATGTACAGACAGAACTGATTCCTGAACATTGGCCAATGTGGGTTTCATGTGGTTTCAATATTTAGTTGAAGAACATTTGGCATAGACATGTTCTTGAGCTTGGTAGAGTTTGAATGATTACTCTAAAATGGTGAAACAATGTTCTGTTATTACATAATAGCAATCACAAGTCTGTGTTTGTCCACATTTAATTAGTTCTGAGCTGATTTACTGCATCTTCCTTTGAACAGGCCTCAGTATATCCATACTTACAATTAACAATCAGGAAATTATGAAGACGAGAAGTTAACATTTAAAACATTTACAAAATGATAGCAACAAAATGAAACCAAACAATTAGTTAAAGCTGACAATATGTAACTTCTACTGGGTGCCCTTACAAATGAGTGTAATATAAAACTCCTATTTATCATGATATACTATATATATATATATAAATTATTATAATAAATGTACAAGGGTAGGGTAGGTTGATAAAAAAAATATCACAGCCAAAGTTGCTATGGTTACTAGGTAAACTCATTCATGATACCCACTGTTCCTCTGAAGTTTAAGCTTTCGTTTTTCTCCATGTGGATGTGAAGTGTATATAATTAGAAACAACATGCTATTGACAAATGCTATGGAAGTTTAAGTAATGAAGATATTTCTTACCATTACAGAGCTTTCAAGGACCAAATTAACTCTCAGCTGGAAAGTTTGTACTGCTCCATCCAGACCATCTCTCTGCTCTTGTAATAATAATGATGACAAAACCTACAATAATCACAGGAAAAAGTAGGGAAACAGGTAACCAAGTCCTCTCTGGTGGAAAAAAAAGAGAAAAAGTACAGCAGGCTTTTAATAATAACCCCCAGACATCTCCACTCCCTTTCCCCTGCTGTGTCCTCTCTTGCAGCAGTTGAGACACTCATCTCTCCCCCTCCAGTCGTGCTTCCTTTTGCTCCCCTCACCCCTCCCCGGAAGACAGAGGGGGAAGGGCGCTGGGTCGACACTCCACAGGAATTTAGCAGGAATTCAGAATAACTGACAGTAAAGTTGAGTAAAGTTGTAAAGATGATATGTCAATACACTAAACATGTAAGGATAAGTGGAGCTACAGCAGTTGGCATTATAATTAAAGAAAAGAAGGGTATACCAGTGAAAAAGCAGTCTATATTTCTAGTGAAAATCAATGTGGCAAGACTTTGGTTGACATGAGACATTAACACATTGGAGTAATCATCCTCATTTGAGGATACACTATTAGATTCAAGACACAGTGGGAAAAGTTGGTCATGCCATCAACAGATGTTGAGAATATAGAATCAGACCTTAATTCAGCTCACATAACCTCTTTAGGAAGACATATGCTGTGCAGATGTGGATCATGGCTGCCAAAAGCACAGACCTTTGAATCAGTTACAAAGAGGATCTACAAGAGCACAGCAGAAATGAAAGTAAAAGAGAAAGGTAGGAACAAGAGTAATGATGATAAAAGCTATATAACTGCTGTTTTCTTGGCTGATGCTTATGCACTGTCCCACAGATACATTGAGTAGACTGTTAGCAATACGTGCATCAGTAATCATTAAGTAAACAGTCCTAAATAATTGTCCAACATTTTGGTTAATATGATGATTTCCTTTCTTTCTGAGACGTAGATGAAAAGATCAGCACCACCCTCAAGTCTTGCATTAAGTACAGATTAAGTATTAGCTTAGCCCAGCATAATGACTGGAAGCAGGGAGAAAACGGCTACAGTTAGTAGTAGTTCAAAAACTATATATGTAACCAGAGCTGGAAATTAACACCTGCCAACTGCAGGCGAAAATTAACTATAGGGGGTAACATTGTAAAGTTACTAGCCAACTTGGCTAGTGATGAATCAAGCTCTAAATATCACTACATTTGATTGAAGCAGGCTGCAGAAACAATCTTCCTTTTCCTTAGTCCTTATCCTACATTTCCCATGAACACTATGTTGTGATGTGTAATACACTCACTGGCTTGGAGGTAGCATATGGTAGAATTGACTGTGCAAGTATGCAAACTGAAGCGTTATAGCCTACATTTTAGTGTAACTTATGGTAGGGCTGC
This sequence comes from Thunnus thynnus, assembly GCF_963924715.1. NCBI lineage: Eukaryota > Metazoa > Chordata > Actinopteri > Scombriformes > Scombridae > Thunnus > Thunnus thynnus. The sequence goes on along the minus strand of NC_089524.1, from coordinate 14,605,829 downwards.
AGCCTCTCTGTCCTCTTCTCTGCTTTCTGTGTCCGTGTTTGACAGGCAGGGCTCAGCTCCTACACACACACGCAGAGCAGATAGCAGAGCAGAGAAGTGGAGACAGTGAACAAGGTGAAGTGAAGATAATGTTTTACTCGAGTTGACTACAATTATGCTTGTTACTGTAACTGTGTGTTGAGACTACCGGCAACAAAGCAACAGGCTACAAATCATTTTCAATGGAAACCGGTGACATGAAGCTACAAACTGATGCCCGACACTTGTCACTGCGTGACGTGCTACAAATCAAAGTTGAATTGACCTCAACTTTTTTTCCAGCACATATTTTCATTTTTCAACTGCTTTGTATATCATCCACCACCGGTATGTTTTACACAACCACGGAGCGCTGGTTAAGATCATAGCAAATTGTTATGAACAATCTAGAACCAGAGCTGTCTGTATGTAACCTAACTGTTAAGCTTAGTTTGTAATGTGTATTAAAATATTGCAAGTTCTTGTAAACTTAGCTGCTGCTGGCCGAGACAGCAACCCCTCCTCCTGAAGGACAGAGGATGTCCGTGTTCTTCATTCTTTCTGACTTCACTCAGTATTTTGATCTCAGAAATATTTTATTGACATTTTAGATTTGCTTCCAGGCACATATGAGTTTATATAGGTGACTTTGTGGCTCTACAAAAAATATTTAGTAATATTTAAAATATAAATCACTTCTAATCCTGTTCTGAATTTATTCATTTTGAAAATGCAATTCTTAAGTAATGAAAAAGAACCCATAACAGTATCTATACTGAGCACTGGACTGATAAGTAGTATTATCAAAGTGGTAATAACTATGGGGTTAGAGGAATGCTGTCTGGGTTTAAATGGGAGACTGCTATATACCAGGGCTTTTAGGGATGAGGAATGAAGAGTTAGCTTCTAGATGAATCCAATTATTATCTGTGTCTGAAGTCCAGGGTGCAAATTTGTGCACGTCAGCGGTCCAGTAATATGATTGAAAATTTGGTAGACTGAGTCCCCCCTGTAACCTCCCACTCTGGAGCAGAGAATTATAAACTTAGCTGCTTGGGGTTTTATCCTCCCATATAAAATTTGAAATTATTGAGTCCAGTTGACGAAAAAAAGTGTTCTACCTGCTAGAGAGAGGGGTAGGTTGTTCCATCTCTGTCGATCAGTTTTCAATTTTGTTGTTAGGACTGTAAACTTTTCTTGGTGCTAGATCATTTGAAGGGAATACTAGTTTGGGGTATTTTCTGGGCCAACTGATTAATAGGAAAGCATTTGCTTCTCTGTATGTTTAACTTGTACCCAGAGAAGGTGCCAAAGGATTCAAGAGTAGCTAAAATATGTGTTATGGAGCCCATTGGATATGAAAACATAAAGGAGCAGGTCATCTGCATACAAGGATGCTTTGTGCTTCACCTCTTTCAATACCTGAAAACAACTTATTAGCTTTAAGAGCAATTGCCATTACCACTTTGAAAATTTGGCAACAAATTAGGCAACAGTTCGGCTGGCTTTCTCTGCCCCCATCTACAACAATCAACTCTTTCAACCAGTCAAGACCAATCAAGATTTGCCATTTGGTGCAGACAAGGCCTATCCTGCCTGGGGGACCTTTATGTTGATGGCCTGTTTGCTAGCTTTATACAATTATGCTCCACATTCAACCTTCAGCACTCTTTGTTTAGGTATTGCCAAATTCATAACTTTGCCAAATCTAACACCTCAGCATTTCTGCAGCAAATTTCTGCATCTCCTTGCAGTTACTGACTCGTCAAAAGGTCATATGTCCTTCATATACAATCTTTTATTAGCTGCGACTCCCTCTGCTCTACATAAGATCAAGACAGGCTCGGAGACTGAGCTCAGTATCACCTTATCTGATGAATGGCGGGATGATGCATTACATGCAATAAAGTGATCCTCATGTGCGAGGCTTAGCCTCATTCAGTTCAAAGTACGTCATAGTATCCATCTTAGTAAAGCTAGATTAGCGAAGATTTACCCAAACCTTTGATATTTGTGACAGATGTTCTCAGGCATCAGCAGACTTGACTCATATGTTCTGGTCATGCCCGAGCTTGGCAGAATACTGGAGGTCTTTCTTTGATCTTATGTCAGAGATACTGGAACTGACTCTGGACCAATCACCACAGATCACCATCTTCGGTGTCCCTGAGGAGGAGGGACTGCTAAACAAACTAATGTAATCTCTTTTGTCTTTTTAATTGCCTGTTGTCAAATTCTCCTCATGGGAAAAAAAAAAAAAAAAAAAAAAAAAAAATCACTCACCCCCCTCAAATACATCCTGGTTGCGGGATTAATGCCATTTCTGAAATTGGAAAAGATAAAATATGCTGTCTGGGGCACAACTGGAAATTTTTTACGAACACGGGCAGCCTCTCATCTCTCACTTCAAAACAATGCGATCCATCCCATTGGACTAGAATATTGGCTATATGATTGATGTTTGGGGGGGTGTATATGCACACATATGCATATAGTCATGTGCACATAGGTACATTAGGTATATGTATGTGTGGGTAAACATGTGTCACAATGTGCCGGTACATACATTTTGGACTTTGGTGCTTTAGGACAGGTTGACATATTGACTTTATGTACAATACCAGTTGTGCATTCCTTACATTTCTTTTTTTTTAAATTATTTTGTACAATTATTCTTATTATCTGTACTGATAACTCAGATGATGATCTATTTTATATTTTAGGAGTAGTAGTATTGATAAAATCCTACCCTTCCCTAATTATGATAAGGCAGCCAATACACATAATTCTCAAGGATTGCAACTACAAGTTACAAATATAACATGAAGAAAGTCAAGGAAACGCATGCCTCTGCTCATCCCAGTATTAAGGTAAGCCTGTTTTTAAATTCAGATTGTATTGGCTGCATTACATATCGTATGTTGTGGGATGACAAATTAATAGGCAGATTTACTTAATAGTTAGGGTGGATTTTGGTGTTTTGCAGTAGAAGTGGCTGCCAATGTGTCTCCCATGGGATGATGAGTTTGCCAAGTTAGTTTTTTAAGAATGTGGAGATTTTTGACTGGGGCAAAAAACCCAAAATAGGAAGGCTGAGTATAAAAATGAAAACAAAGGGGATGGGTGCGGGGGATGAGATGATGACATTTAATGCCAAATGGTGGCCAGGTTGTAAGTGACATGGATTTGGTCCAGAAAAATGTCAGGATTGCTGGATCTACACGTCTAGAAAATACAAGACGAACCATTTTGTGGTTGGAACAAATAATTTCAAGGTGGAGGCTGTCAGAGATTTATTATGCTATCTCTTTTATTTTGACTAATACTTTTGTTTAAATTGAGTGGCTCTCAATCTGGTTTATTTCAAGAAAAACATTATGGCTGGTGGAAATTCTGATTGGCTGCTAACTTTTTCTAAAAAAATTTTAAGTACTGTTTTGATAATGTGTTTTAAGATACCGTTTTTGATAACCCTTTTTACTTTTATAATCCCTTTTTTACCATTTGATAATTTCTTATACTTTGTGTACTCTGCTGATAGGATGAGATTAAAGAAGACCTCCCATTATTTAGGAGTATAAAATCTTTTGTAAGAAAGGAAGGCAGATTTTGTGGATTTTCAGATTTGTTTTGACTTTGTATTTTTCATAGTCAAGCTCCTTTTTAGAATATCGTATATTCTACCCAAGTTCTACTTAAGTAGATCCATTGGATCTGCTGAAAAGACAAGACATTTTATTTGGACCAATCTTACTGGTCTTGTCCGAAGGCTCCCTTGGCTGAGACACAGAAAAAGCCCCTTGTTTCTTAACAATACTCTAAAATGTTAACATGTTGTAATTTGTACTCTCAAGAGAGGGTGCAGCCTATGAATGTTAGGGCAGGAACCAGAGACAAGGACAAGTCTAGGGTGAGAGATTAAAGTCCCTCTGAGCTCTGTTTCTCTGTCAGATACTAACATCTCCTAGGAGGAAGAGAGACCTCTAAACACATACTGATTTACACACTGATAATATTAATTGCTGTGGTTTAATGTTATTGTTATGCACAGTGATTTGAGACACTGGTAGTTTGTAGACCTTAATTACATGGTGTGCTTCCACACATGCGTAAGGCCTTGACAAAAACTGATAACCTACAGAGTAGGCAGGAGGCAGCCGTGGAAGTCCTAGTAACTCGAACCTCTGTGGCAGTACTTGTAAACGGTTAAAAGACACCCGAACCAATAGGGGCGACACCTCTGGGGGTCGCAGCCAAGGTTCCTAAGCAGTGCCCAGATTGACACTAGATTCTGGAGTCCATCAGAACCAGTTAACTAACCAAAAAGTTAATTTCTAGCCCTGTATGTAACTATTTCTTGTTGAACAACAGTTGGGCGTAGTGTTGTCGTTTACAGTGAGGTTGCCAGGTACAGACACACAAATTAAAAGGAAGCAAATAGACTATTTATGTCATTATCTTCCATTTTGTCAATTGTGGTGAAATCAAAAATTGAGAAAAATACACCATTCACCTGGTATCAGACATAGCTGAGGTGCTGGAGTTAAAAAAAAGAAAAAGAAAAAAAAAAAAAGAAAAAACACCAAACTGCATGAAAAAGCATCTGCGCACTCAAATCTGCACAAGAATCTATTTAATCAGTGAGCTTTCAGTCAGAGACCTTCAAGGCATGAGTGTCATGTCATGCCTTGAAGAAGGTCTCTGACCGAAAGCTCGCTAATTAAAAAGATTCTTGCGCAGATTTAAGTATACTCTTTTCCATTCTGTCAATGGTGTGGTGAAAGAAGTGTGGGAAGCGATAAACCGCAGTCAACAATACATCTGTACCACAAAATGACAAGCACTCCTTATTTAAATGCTATCCCATCTACAATCTAAACAGCAGAAGACTCACAGTTTAGATAGCCTCACAAGCACCAGCAGTCTCAGCGGTTGTCCCTGTTAAGAGCCTGGGAATAATATGGGCACTGGAACAAACAGCAGAAGACTCACAGTTTAGATAGCCTCACAAGCACCAGCAGTCTCAGCGGTTGTCCCTGTTAAGAGCCTGGGAATAAGACGGGTCATATCCACTGGGGACAACTAGAGAGAGTCTGCAAATTATAAAAATGTAAACAAGAAGTGATTAAGTATGGCGTCAATATCAAATATTCATTGCCAGCACTTTGAGCAATCTTACTTCCAATTTCGGCAGCCTTCTGGCACACCCAACACAGAGAGCAAAAGCCAAAACCATGTTACACCTATCAATACTGCTGTTCACTGATTTCTTGGGAATCTCAGAGTTGTTTTTAAAGGTTTTTAGGCTCTTAAAAGGCCCAGCGCCCATTAACATAATAGATTTAACCACCCATGGCCCTGATTGATACTGCATGGGATGCTCTGGTAGAGCCAATGTACAAATCCCAAATCTCCCTTCATCACTTAGGGTGACTCCACTGTGCAGGCCCCTCAGCTATGGAGCTCCCTGTCTTTGGATCTGAGGATCACAAAATTTTAAAGCCTTAATTTTGTATCCTGTCTCAAATTCAATCTCAAAAGTGTACACTGGATACGTCATGCAGACAGAAGAACGTACAGAAGCCAGGATGTGCCCATCTGGGGTTTGAATGTCATAAAATTGCTACTTTCCTTATGCACAGATGCATGTTGGCACTGGGAAATAAGACAGTGGTGCATCCTGATGTGTTAAAGATGCTGCTGGTGTGTGGACTTACTAGGAAAAACAGGTGCATGTGTTTTAAAGTGCAAGATATGCTTTTGGTATGTGTCGCCCTTTAGGGATAGGATCATATCTTTGACTTTTATGGCTAAATCTTCAAACAATATGAATCATCGTGAAAATTTGGGACAGTGAACACCAATGTCCTGGGACCCATGATAATTCTGGGCCCAGATCCATAAGTTAACAAAGTTTGGTAATACCAACACAACATAAGCAATCTGGTACATCACACATACATAATACATATTGCTCTCATGTGCAGATCTCATGGAAGTGTGATATACACTGTTACCCATTTATTGGTCAACCTATGTACCCTGTACAATGCAATATAATCTATGTCTGTTTATCGATTTGATTGTATGCGTTTTCCTTCTTTAAATGTATTCCTTATATTGTACACACAAATTAGATATTTTACTTGTTTGTATGATTAAAAACAGAAAAAGAAACAGCCTAAAACTTTTCCAGAAATCAGATTACATAGGATACAGCACACAATCTGAAGCACCAGTGCATAACACAGTGGATGCATTGACTTTACCAAGCTATGGCCTAGCTTTAGGGCTGGGAGCATGTTTTCCTCCTACAAGAGCAGTGCTGATATTCCCTCTTCTCCCCATGTGGTAGATGAAAGGGTTTGAGATAAGGAATGAAATAGTGGGTGTCCGAATAAGCATAATTTATTACACTTAAGCAATCCTTTGGGCTTTATACACTGGATATGTGACTTTTGAGAGAAGACAGATGCAGTGCAGAGTAAAGCTAAGATTACAGACATGAAATTGAAGCAAATAGCAGAGCAAACGCACCTTTTTCCTCACTATTATGTATACGTATCTAATGTATTGACTATGATTGAAAGCTTTATGGTGCTTAGGTGACAGACTACTATTTGCTTTGATGTTTATGACTGCTGATACATTAATACTAACCAGCTACATCTGTAGTCACATCTGTTTAACACACAAATGTGGTGCTGAAAAACCCTCTCCAGTGGAAAAATCTGAATCAGTGTTTTTGTGCATAGAGAGGAAATGGAACTTTTCCAAAACTATGATGTATGCCTGCTTAGACATGGTCAGGTGCTGGGATTTTGTGTATCCATGTGTACACAATTGGCCTGATACCAAGTCCAAGCAAAGACTTCCTCCTTGTCTTTCCTTTTTTGTCTCCCCATTTCTGTCTGAACTGAGACAGAAATAGTTACTGGAGCATGCAAACTGGAGAACTTGCTCATGTTTTTAAAAAAAAAAAAAAAAAAAAAAAAAAAGTTGACCATGAATAGCCACAAGAATGATGTCAACAACAACAACAAGGCAATTTTCACAGCATCACTGTTTATAGTGACCTTGTTGTTCCCCCTGCCTCTAAAATGAAGTGTCCAGCTGCTGAGAACAAACAGACAGGTTCCGCTTAGTTTAACTCCAAACTGGTCCATTTTGCAGCCAATTGCATCAAGGGTCAGGTACTAATGTCTTTAGGTTGCCACTCAAGAGCTTGTTGGCAAGCCAGATGTGGTTTCTGAAGCACAGCAGTGGAGGTTAAAGGTTATATGGAGTGGGATCAGGGAGACACTAGACCCACATATGATTTTAAAGACAATACAGTGTTGTTTATATATGTTTTTGTCATGTGTTAGGAAGTGTATATGTAATAAAATATATGGTGATGTGTTGAAAAAGTGGCTGAGGTGCAGACACAAGGAGCATTAAAAGGGTACATGCACTTCCATTCTCCTGACTTTCTTTCTAGTATGGGTCAAACTCCACAAAATATCTTACAATTCTCAAAATGCAACTAATTAGCATCTTTAAGTAGACCTCCCTAGCTGCCTCCTAAATGTTTCCTTCTTTCAAACTGCACACTTCTAGTTTGTATTGCATTATTTCTGTTAAATATCTGAAGTCTCAAGCACAAACCAAAAATAAGTATGATCATCAGGGATATTTTAGTCATGCTATTGGCATGGCTTTAGAGATAGCAATGTCAGTCTGCCAGCTGGTAGGAACGCTACTTACTTTGGCCTGAGCTGAAATATCTTAACTACTGGATGGATTGCCATTTTCCCAACTTTGTTGATCCCCTGACATTTCTGGTAGTGCCACCATGAGGTGAACATTTGTGGGTTTGAGTGAAATGCCTTGAGAACTCTTTTGATGTCTCGTTTCAGACTTTGGAAATAAGCATCTCACATTTCACACTAAAAATCAGGAGACAAATGATTTTACAAATATTTTTATAAAAAAAAAAAAAAAACAAGGCCTTTTAAACATCAGGAGATTAACTGTCATGTTAAATGAATAATGTGTGGTGGCAAATGATTTGCCATTCATTTTATAGAGACAAGTCATACAATACATTCTAAGATATATTGAGGTGGTGTTTAATTACAATATTTAATTTCTTTAACCCTCTTGTGCCCAATTGCATGAGTGGTTGATTTGAGACCATTCTTGTAGATATTCAGTTTGAAAGGTCTATTTAAAGATTTGGTATCATGGCCTTTTGACTCTTTTTTTTTATAAATACTATAGTCTATTTTGAACATATCTGATGTTTTATTTACCGATGATTATTTAGATTTCTCTAAATCAATCTTTCCTTACAGCCCTCTGTCCTCCAGCAGGCTGTTTTGGAAGCTATTTACATAAAATTGGCATCAATGACCACCTACTCCGACTGATGTGGTGTGGCCCCTACTTCCACCCAAAGCCAATCGGAATAAGACCTGAATCATCTGGCTGAAATGTAAACTCCAACTACAGAAGTTACACACCCAGCTTAGTGCTGGGTGGCGGTGGCTTAGTGTTAAAGCTTCCTGTACATTTGACTGAACTGTTGGGTGTGATGTAACGAGTACCACCTCAACACTGCTAGCTCTGAAGCGATGAGTTAGAAAGACTGAGGAGATAGAAATGAGTAATTTTACAGAACAGAGGACTCATTTGGGAGAAAAAAAAAAAAAAAAAAAAGACAGAAGAACTGCAGTCCCTATTAACATTACAATTTTGTTCGCAGTATAAATGAGTTGCTCTGTTCTATTGTTGTCTTTGCAACTTGCCTACTCAGACCCACTAGGTGCCTTTAAACCCACTGTATCCTTGATTTCCTCAAGATTATGCACAACCATAGTAGGACAATTGGCACCCCATCTTGTATCTCACCTAAAACATCTTTTACTTTTGTCCCTCTCCTGCATCTTGCTTCCCCACATAGATACTCTTACACATTTATATTTACTATCTCTGATTCGTTTTTTTTACATGACAGCACACACACACAACCAAACATACCATATACAGTATGCTGTGGGTATAGGGACATTCATGATTTATAGGTTCACAAACATCTGACGTTACAATTCCAAAATCTTACTAACTCTCAATCATTACCATTGAAGCTACCATATTTGGTATACAGCATGTACTACTGCTAATACCTCTGGACCAAATTTAGATGATCCTTTACTTTTTCCTCCTCCTACATAACCATGCAGTTTCTTCCTTGTAATTGGAGGATATTTTAGTAAAGTTATTAACAATTAATTGGACAGAAAGTCTCCAGGGCAATGTAAGACATTGTATATCCACAGAAACTTAATGATCACCTCCAGACATATTGTAAGATATATATAAAAAAATACTCAGCTTGGAATAATAATTTGTGTCTAATATGTTTTTTCCACACACAAAAAAAGTCAAATTATCCCATTAAAAATCCCTAAAATGACATCCATTTCTCATTGAAAAACCCAGAATCTAAGAATATGCAAATATTGCTCACTTCAAAAGCTTGACTGCTGGACACACGATGTCTCCTACTTCACTGGAAAGTCCAGCCTCAGTGTTTGTGCCCTGGAGGCTTCAAGTTTCCACACCACACTTGTGTAAGTTGCATACTTTCCCAGATAAATGTGAAAACAACCTTCTAGTATCAAATTCTGCACATACAGCATTCTGCACAGTGAAACTCAAACATCCAAGTGAAGTATAAACAAGCAAAACAATTTTAAGTGGAGAGACACTTCAATGTCAATACTCTTGATCTTCACACTTGGATTAGACAAATCACCAACGCCAACACCACTTTAACAAAGTGAACTGAAAATACTTCATAGCGCTCACAGGGACCAGCCAAAAGTGTCCTCCATCTCTGTCCCTTAAGAGAAATCTCAGTCAGTTCACTTCACTCACAGTCCACTTACCATTTAAAAAAAAAGCCTACAAGCAACGGTATTTTATTTAATCAAAAACTATCATTATAAGAAGCCACTGCAGCAAAACTTTAACTTCAGAATAAACTGGTAGAAAACAAAAACATTATCCCCATACAAAGACGAGTGGAAGTTGGTTGACAGAACTACTATCATCTTCATTCAAAAGCAAATTTAAGAATTTAGGCACCAATCTATCCCACCCAACACAGTATTACATAGAATGGAAACAGAAACTGTAAAATTAAATATCACACTTTACTCTCCACAAATACAAGCTTACCTGAATCTGACATCTATTCACAAAGCACACAGAATACACCTGGAGGCTATCTCCACACAACCTGACTTCCATAATTGCTCCAAACATTATAGTGACTTGGCAATTATGTACCCTACCTGGACCACAGGAGTAATTCTAATCTTGTCACGGTTATGCAGGCAAGTGGACCCAAATGCAGAAACAACAGGCAGGTGACAGGAACTGAAGAAAATAATTGTTTAACCAGACTCTGGTCGCTGGCAGACGATGACAAAAAAACAAAAAAAAAACAAAAACTGGCTGACTTGAAACACAAGGAGCAAAAAAATGATAGCTGCAAGCACCAAGGTACAGTGACCACAAACTGACAAAGAACTGAAGGAACAGACAGGTATAAATACACAAGGAACAAGACACAGCTGGAGTGGGGCAGGCACTGGAAAAGGAGGGAAACCCCAGGATTGGTTAACAATGAAGACAATGAGGGTGTGGCAGGCAACAAACAGGTCAAGGCTAATGAGACTAAACACTGAACAGGTGTGCAGGGGAACACAACCTGAGCAGGACCACGGCAACACGTGAGAAACACAAGGTTACAAACTGCCAAGAATAAAACCAAAGAAAGGCAGACATAAAAACTGAAGAAAACATGAGCCCTGGTGTCATAGTAAAAACAGGCACTACACAAAGAAACACAAATAGCTGTTATCACAAACAATTTGTAACCCAGAGCACATTCAAAATATACACAGAGCAAAACCTCCCAAAACACAAACAGTCCAGAAACAGAGTCCGGGAGAAATCACCAAGAATATCATTATTCTCACATGGAATGTAAAGAAAAAAATCATTTTAATCAGTATTCAGTGATGACCTCAAACCATTATTTTGAAGCTGTGCAACATGAGTCCATGGATACACATACAACCACACTGTTTCTCTTCTAACTTCTTTAAAGATATATTATTTCAGCCTATGTAGGCAAAGTGCAAAAAAATGTGGATCAGCCACTTACATGTTAATGTCTGTTTTTCTCTCTAAAAAGCAAGGAATTTTCAACTTTGTTGGCTCCAGTGATGCCACTCAGTCATAAACTAGATGAGTTTCTCAGCAACAGTTCCCAGTCATCGAATAGGTATGTCTAGCATAACAAGTGTAAACCAAGGCACCAGTGCAAAGTGATTAATGCTCTGTTATCTTTGGATGTGCTCAATAGCAAATAAACACACAGAGAAAAAGTTCTGAAAAAACAAACACACACACATATATACTGTATGGCGCTTTTTTCAGTCCATCTACTATCCATTTCTGTAGCTGACATACAGTACCAGTCAAAAGTTTGGACACACAATGGGCTGGTACTGGATACTAGATATCCATCTATGAACACCAGCTTCAAGCAAGCTGTTTTGTTTATACTCTCATGAGCTGTAAAATTGCTGTGGAAAAAAAGTACAAAGCACCAAAGCTGCCCGACCCAACAACTAACTGAACTTTGCCTGAACTCAGCCAGAGGGTCATACCTGTGGCAAATGTCTCCATAGATGCAGCGCAGACACGACAAATATGTTTTGTTCTGCTATTAAAGATCTGAAGCGAGGCGACAATACATTCGACAATCTGTTCCCTGGGGAATGCCTGAGAGAGTTGCAGATGATTTCTTTCGGTTCCCTTGTAGACATGAACGCACCTTGAAAAAGAGCCGAAAAAGAAGGTCTCCTCTCACCTCATTCCCATCCATCTGTGCAGGCAAGTTGGAACAGAAGTGTAGAGACCAATTACTCGTGCAGAAAGGCATGAGTCATTCCGTCTGTACACGGTGAGGAGGCTGTGTTTCAGTGAACTGGAAAACTTATTTAATTACAATAAGGATGTTTAATAACAGAGTGGACAAACTGATAGAACACACCGCTGTCTGCCGGCTGTTTGTAGGAATCAAACCTTTAAATCAAGCCTTAAATTACGAGTCTAGTGGTGAGAACGACCTTCCAAAACTTCACAGGTTGAATCCCTACATCAACCAATGTGCCAGTAACAGCCTCTTGAGGTGAAAAGTTTTCATCCTACTTGCTGAGTCACTGAAAAGAAAATAATTTATTAAATAGGATGACTGAGGAGTACTTTTCCTTTCATGACAGTTCTCTTTCCCTATTCTGGCTACTTTGCTCTATATCCTGGAGCAAAACACAGAAGACCATCTCTTTGGAAAAATCTACTTCCATCACTAAGGTCATATCATTGTTTAAAAAAACACTTATAACACTTCATGGATTTCACTGTAACACATCAAAACTTGCAAACAAACTTCTATGTAAACTGTACATTTCTATTAGTTTTGTATGACTGCTTAGTCTTGAAACTTTGATGTTTACGCAATCATTGTTTTTATCTTTTTCTTTAAGTATGACTATTGATATTTAAACAGGGGAAGTATCCACATAAGTCATTTTTGGCTTCCAACCTCTCCTGCTCAATGTTCAAACTGTTTTAAATTCTTACTGTCTTTTTTTTTTTAACAGATATATATACAGTATGTGCAAAAAAAACAACCAAACAAAAAAAACCCCAACAACTTCCAGACCAAACAATTAGGCTCCAAATTCCCCGGAGTCATTACTGCACTCACATTAATCCAACAGCTCAATTTTTCTGCCACTTAGCTGGAAGTCATATACACTGATAATGCTACTGTCGTTTTAAAATAACTATGTGGGCCTTCTGGAGAGCTGCTCATTATGTTCCTCTGGCCCTCAAATAATCCCACACTCACACAGTTCAACAGTAACACGAAGGCCACAATTATATAATAAATGTGTCACAGAGGTTCATGTGGTCATTGTAACAGAGGACGTTGTGCTTTTTTCTTCAGGGCGGGCCTGCACATGAAACATGGTCAAATCCTTGCTCTCCATAACCGGCAGAGCCTTAGCAGAGGATAGTTCAATAGCTAATTAAAATATGTCAGGCAAAAATGCAAACAAACAAACCAAACCCCCCCCACCCCCCCAAAAAAACAAATAACAAAACAGAAAGGCAGCCAGCTTGGACCCCATGAAAAAAAATCAATGAGGAGTTAATAACATTTTCTTTCTTCCCCTTACATATGAGGGGAAAACACCTTATTCCACACTGTTCACAGCACTATTCACTGAAGCTATAAATGTGAAATTTTCAAACCTAAGACCTCATATATTTTATGGCTGCACCATTTCATCATGTGGAAATATTCCAGATGTCTTGTGCATCATTTTATATGCATTTCCCAAACATTCTGCCTGACATATTTATTATCTTTGGAAAAAAATGAAATAAAGTTTTGTGGGTTTGAACAATGTGTTTGGCACGTCCTTGTCTGAAACCACTGAGACATACAAACACTCGGTGGAGGAGAGAGTGAGGCTACGTTGCCATATTTCTTTTGCTCCAAAATCTATCTGTGAGCCAACTGCCTTTAACCAACCAGCACTGACAAAGTGCTCTGCAGCGTTGCCACCACAGATGCCTCTCCATGCATCCCACCTCCTTGAACAAGTGCTGAAACCGCTGAGACATAAGGGGATGAGAAATTTCTTCTGTCTGGATGACCTCATCTGAGCCATGGCCCATACCTACAGTAAACCAGCCAACAAGTTCTCACACAGGTAGTGGAGCTGAATTCTGCCTCAGCATGACTGTTGGAGACAGATGTTGTTACACAGGAGGGCATAGTTACTATGATACAGATCATGCACTTCCTACAGTCTCATAGCAATGGCTCATCCGCTTCACTCCATTTTTCCTTAATGACCACACAACCAGGGTCAGAAGAAGGGTACAGAATGCTAGGTAAGCTTAGTTCATAGCGACAGCAACATCACAGACTGAATTTGCCTCCGGAATCCATAAGGGCGACATAAAAGACACAGGCAGAGAGCACTCTTCATTAAACGATGAACTTCAGTGGATGCAGTGGTTAGTGAACGCCTTCTTTTACGGGGCTGATGTTTGCAGATCTAGGCCTGGTTGGCTGGCTGAGCGTGCACTATGCAAATTCTAGATGTGTGGATTCACTAAGATGAGAGGTTGAGCATATACAGTAGAGACCTGCTACAGGGCTGTTCATAGCATTAGAATCATAATACATTATCATCAGCAGCCTAAACTCAATTTCTCAGCTCCCAACTCTGCTGGAATGTGATTTAATTATGTTCAAATGGACATGTTTACAGGGAAGCCTTAATGGTTCCACTGCTGATGATTTCATATGTCTTTAATCATTGCTGCAAAATTCACTTGAGAGCATCACAGAGCAGCTAGCACTGTAGGGTTTTATTCTCTGCTATTATTCTTATGCTTTCCCATTACCAAACCATTATCCCCACAGTTTCCTGAGCCCATTTTGTGATGAAGTGAGTATTTTAGCTGACATTCGAGATCAAAGTCCAAATGAGTTGTAGGAACAGTTTTCTCAAGAGAAAATGTGAAGATTTTTCTGTTTTGTGTACTACGTTTAGTGCTCTTGCAATTTGTAGGGCATGAATAGTGACTAGTAGTCAATCCAAGCTGGGTCATTATGTGGACAACAGTAATTCTTAACAGATACATTCCTTGTCCTTTTATAGGCACATGTATTCGCATGAAAAATGGCTTCCTCTTCAGCCACTGAGCCAAAACAACTTCCACTTTATCCACTGGACCAAACACTTCATCTAAGAATGCTTTGAGAAGCAAACATTAGAAAGAAAATAATTCTCAGTGGGCAATATTTGTCTGTAAAATCTAATGGAAATTACACTGAAATCAGATCTGTCAACGTCCAACATCAACAGCAACAAAGTGGTTTTCTACCAGTGCATCCTAAATAACCCATATATGCATGTTCTGCAACCCCGTCAGCAAGATGAAGACACACCAAACTATTTGGTTAAGGTTAGGGGAAGATATTGGTCATGCCAAAGACTATATGGTTTGAGCATTACTTCAACAATTTAGTACTCCACTGTCAGAAATCTGAAAGACTTGTGAGAGACACATTTTCATAAGGTCAGCAAAAGAAAAGATGCAACACAAGCCAAGATATCCTGACTTTTAGCTCCTTGTATGGGTCACGGCTGAATCCTTCATTTACCATAATGCAACTTGGTAGAATCTTTCATCAGACTACCCCTGCCGATGTCTTTTAAACTGCAAGCCCCCTGCTTGTAACGCACGCTTAAAAAAATCCAAGCCCAAGCTGAGATAACACCAATGAAGACCCTGAAAATGATTCATCCTTTGGGGAATGTAAGTAACACATTTCATGGTCGTCCACCCGATATTTGTCATTACATATTTTACTTTTGACCAAAGACTTGTACCAGCCAGCGGGCAGAGCCCTCCCTAGAACAAGGCCACTAGCATGGCTAAGTCATGTAAACTGGGGTTAAAAACAATATAGAGAGATGATATGATACCAATGGTGCATGAGAGAAAAGAGCAGGAGGGAAAATGAGAGCCCTTCTTCCCTCTCCAACAGGAACCTGTTTTAATAGAATCAATCTGTCAGTGGTAGAGCTCTAGCTGGACACAGAGAGACAAGAAGGACTGAGGGGACATAAGACAGATTATAAGAAATAACAGCATGAGGACATAAACACAGGAGTCATGTCACAGCACAGTTTTAGAATGCCACTGTTTACTGCTGACAGATGCTCAAACAAATAAAAAAAATGCAGGAAATTTCATCACTCAACGTATTTCCATTCTAAAGACGTTTTATTTTTTATAAGCAAAACTATGTTCTGTGGCCAATACCATAAGCACTTACTTCATCAACAAACCATAAATGCACCGATTCCATGTGTTGGTGGATCAAAACTGAGTGTGTAAGTCAGTCCTAAACAGCATTGCTAAGCATATATCATAATGGTGTAATTATGCAAGAGCCTCTGGAGAAGACAATACATTTCAATACATCATCTGTGTTAATCTCTGCTTTAATTGAATGGAAATTGCTCGTCATTGTGGATATCATAGTGGTGAAATGGCAGATAGTATCCTGCAGATGGCAGCAAAGCCTTTTCAGAGAACTCACCATGGTGCACCTTTTTCTTCAAGGGGGGTGAAACAGTATTCAGCCAAAATACGGTTTAAACATGACACATTTGAAGTGCAATGTTTTTTGGTTTTTTTTGAATGATCTTTGTCCATCAGTGTCATGTATTTCTTCACCCTTTGCTCAAGTCACGATTGTGACATTCAGTGATAATGATTTGACAGGTAGATGGAGTAGACTCATCACTTGTACACGGAATACCCTGAGGTAAGATGAGCTCCTGCTGTCTCTACTTTTTATTTATTTATTATAGCTCCTTGGCTGCTCATTTGCACCATCAAGATCTCAAGGCAGAGCTGCGTTCTCCTTGGCGAATCAGTAGGCATGTGGCATGGTACCCCTCTGACACCTTTACTATTCTGGCTGGAGTTCAAATGTCGGTAAATCCTCTTTTTATACATGGTGGTCATAAACATGTAATGGTCTGTCATGAATATTTTAGAGCCCTGAATATCATACAGAAATGACCTCTGGAAAACCATAACCTCAACAAGGCACATCTTAGACAGATAACCTCCACAACCAGTGTGCCACGAGGCCCCCTGCTTCTGTTTCTTTTTTTTTTTTTTTTTTTGTGGCATGATTGGATTGATTTGTCATTTGCAACAGAAAGAGCTTGGCCACGGGGCTGTGGATAATCCAATTTATCGCTTTGCCATTTATTACAAATTTCTGTGGCTTTTGGGTCCACTGTCACATCGATTCGTTGATTGCTTGCTTAGCTGGGTCCTAATGAGCTGCTGTCTGAATCACTGCATAATCACCGCCCTAATTCACTTCCTCGTCTACCCTCACACTCGGTCTGTTGGCTCGCCACTATTAGAAAAGAATGGACTGAAACACAGCTCTCTGCGCAGACAATTAGAGACATCATCCTTGAAACGGGGTGTCATTCTGCGTATATTACCCTTTCATAAATGACAGTCCTCTTGAAACTTAGCAGAATGTTGTCACAGATTGCCTTCAGGTGACAAGGAGCTCATTTGCTCATCATCTGCAGCTGATCTACATGTGAATCAATCGGTCATGGAAAGTGAATTCTTGAGACGCTTGAAATATTGGGATAGTTGACCACAGCCACTAGATTCTTTAGTCAGAATCTTTATGATTGAAGCCAAATAGGCAAATACAGTAAGATTTAGCACCAACATTTTCAATTAATTTGCGACCATGTTACTTTGAGATTATCAGATATCTGAAGACTCCCTTGAGGACAGATGAGAGAGCAAATACCAACAGGTGAAGGTTTACCTCTACACCAATATCAGCCTGTCTGGATGGCATTTATCAAGCTTGGGGGAGAGGGGAGGGGGGGGCTTAAGGGCACATCAGGATATGTGTGTGGAGAGGCTGTTGGATAAATATAGGAGGAAGCTAATCAAGCCATCTACCAACAAAAGGAGTGCACCATCTGTGTCTTCATTAGTTGTCCTGCAAGCTCGTGTAGCACTGATTTTCCAGTACGGGTTGCAGTGTAATGACTGATGTACAAAGTGCTGGTGCATTGGAGGTATCACAGTTAAAGAATTCTCATCAGCTGTTTGAGTATTACACACAGATTGAGATGTAGGAAGGCAAACAATGAGACAGGAGGAAAGATTAGTGCCTGTGAAAATCTGGAGAAATCGCACCATCAAAAAAAAAAAGTCACAGACAAAATGGTTTTCAGACAACATTTCTTTAATACAAAGTCAACATATCTACATACACAGTGGCTTTAAACCAATTATTGTTTGAGTTCGAAGTAACAGTTTGAAAGTGATAGCACTTGGCCCTCATACAAAGGAAAAACTATTTTGCTGAGTTTGGGTTCTTTTTCATGTTGTTGGTATGTTCTGTATATGTTCTATTCTTTTGATGTAATTTTTTGTTAGTGTTCGTTTTTTTGTTAGCCCCCCCGCCCCCACCCCCAAATATTCTGTGACATATTCCAGTAATTTTGGCGGTTGTTTTCAAAAGTCTAGCATCTTTACATGAAGTCAAAAGAGTAACACATTGCACAAGCTTCCAAAGACTTCCACAGTTTCAGTTTTGGCATGGGCCCTTTTGCCAGTCTTTTTTTTTTTTTTTGAGTTCCAAAAGTCCTCAGTCCAAGATTTTAGTTCATTGTAAAACATCTCAAGGTTCCCACTCTTTAGAAATGACGTGCTGGAAATGTGAATTTGCAGCAAGTTTTTGGTTGTCTTGGTCTTCCCTTGTTTGCATTGCTCTGCTCTGTTTCATTGAGTCCTGATTTCTTTCTGCATCCCATAACAAAACAATGTTGGAACAAAAACACATAATATGGTTCTATACAAGGCTTAAAATGCATTAGGGAGAAAAAAAAAACATGTCATGTTGCAACTCAACTATGTATGGCCTTTTTAGCTGTTTGTCAATCAGCCAACAATGTATTTATGGTTCACACTGACATATTAGGCAGTTGGACAGCTGGGGACCTCCTGGAGGTTTGTGGGAAACTATTAAGGAATGAAGACCACCTCTGGGTGTTATAGTTTCTCACAGTAGTGGAGAGATTAAAAATCGACACCTTTGTAATAGGAATATGAAACTTGGAGGTCTAATTATATAAATACAATTCATTTTTAAACCACTCTAGTTGCTTTAATCTAAAGTCCATCTTATCTCTAGTGGACCCGTGTTAATACTAGGGCAGGAAATGCTTAGTACACTCTGAGAATAAGAATGTAACAGGCCCTTGATTTGTTTGATTGAGTTGATTACCAACTCTAATGGTTAGTTAGCAGAGTGGACTAACGTCCCAGCCTCAGCTCCATTAGACCAGCAGATCACTGATGCTGATTTCATGCCCTCACTGAGGCTGTAGGTGTGAGAACAGAAGCTGGCACGTTTCCCAGTTTAACTGCTAGCAAGGGAAATTAAAGGCAGAAAAAAAAGCGAGTGGTAATTAAAGACCAGGGAGCAGGGCTGAAGAAAGAACGTTTCAGAGGGAGAGAAAACAGGCTTTACAAACACCAGGAAGTTGGATATGAGCAGAATCTTGATCTTTGTAATTCTGTCCCCACTTAAAGTATGAGATCTTGAGGGTCAAATGATACAAATACATATAATCTATATATTTGTTTATTTACAGGTAGATCATAGTGGATATCTAACAAAATGAATTACCACATTATGTTGGAAAATAATGAAAGTTAAAAAAAGAGAAAGAACTAAGAGGATTTCTAAAAAAAACTGCGAGGGTCATAGTCTGTACATGATCATACAAGGTATTGTATGTCAAGTTGCGCTGATATAGATAACAAAAAAAAGTCAATTATGAAATTTTTGATTGATTAGATATTCTGTAGACCAGTTTATCAATAGTTGCTGCTGCAAAAAAACAAAACAAGTACTAATGCCTACAAGTTAATGATAATAAAGAATCTCAACAAGATTTAAAAATGGCATCTCCTCGTCGGCACAGGGTCTACCCAGGGGTAGAAGTTAAACATTGGTGAGAGGAGGCGAGGGATTTCAGGCATACTGTAGCTCTGCCATCACCTCAGCTTATCTCAAGAAACACACAAGTTTCTAAGATTACAAAAATAAACACAAACAAAAAAAAAAAACAATAGAAACCCATCATATCTTCAAACATGAGCACTGACTGGTATGAAAAAAAAAGATGATGAGGAGAAAAATGTAATTCATACTAAGTTTGGATATATCTTTATATTCTGCATTTAAATATATATGAATGTGTGAGTGTGCAGTATATACATGTATATATACATACATACATATATGCACACGTACACACAGACATGTTATACTTAACATTTCTACAGTGAAAAAATAGAATGTCTTTTAACGTAATATGAACAAATAAGCATTTCTCTTTTCCTGCTAATTTTAAAAAAATGTGATACATCTCTGTTAAAAAACTAAACCAAAATGAAAATAAAAAGTCAACTATGTAATGCAAAATAAGTCGTCATAATACAACATTAATGTTTTCATAATGTTACAATAACAATAAGGCTTTTTTGGAAATAAGAAAAGATTACACACAGTTCTGTCCATCGCTCTGGATTTTGTGCACACCCATCGGAAACCTTCACAGAATCCATACACCCATGTATACCAAAGCGCTGATCACAAAATGAAAATCTGGTGATTTCAAAAGCTTGATTTTTATCAGACACATATACATTAGTGCGTCAAATCCAACCTGCAGTTGTTTTGGGGTATTTATTTCAAGTTTTTTTTTTTTCTCCTCTTTTCTTAGGGCTGTGCAAGTAACTTGTACCGAAGAATTTCCTTTTCACATCATGGCATCGAGATCGAACATGGCTGCCTGATCTGGTTTAGTCACCCAACCAGTCATCATCTAGACATATGGAGGATGCAAACCAAAGCATCTACTTTGTTTATCCACCTGGTACCAAACACACACATATAGTGGACCTAAAGGCCAATTTTTCAACCACATGAACATACAGTTTTGTAATTGCAACAGGCCTTTGCCACTCCAGAGTGTCTTCTATAATGAAATAAATGATAATAGAGGAGGCTGGAAAAAAAAGGAAAGGTGAAAAAGTCTGGTGGATGATGATATCGTGTGGATGCGCTTTCAGTCATGCCCGCCTGGGCGTGAGCAGTTAGCAGAGCTGGCATCTTTTGTTAGTCAGTTTCCTCTCGCTCAAGAGTCACATGTACAGCATACACGAGATAAGCAGCATGTTTGGTTTTGACAGAAAAGAAAACAAAAAAAAAAAAGAAAAAAAGATAATTCCTCATAAGACAAAAAAGTTTTAAACAATGATGATGAGTGTTGGTCACTGTACACAAAGAAAGCTGCACTTTGCGGCAATCCTTGTTTGGTTGTTCCGTTTTGTTCCAAAGCTTCTTGCCCACCAGATTTATCTCTTGTTAAAAATGGTGGATGCTATCACCGCCACATGATGCAATGGCTCCAAAGAGAGAAGTGATTGTTAAAAATCATGGGACATGGTTGCCATTTCTCCCATCTTGACCATCCACAAGACGACCCAGCCGCAGCTTCTTGCAACAGATAAGGGTTTTCCCCGATTTCTCTGGTGACTGAGACAAGAGCCTCCTGGGGCACTTATTGAAAATACACTGCGGTCAGCTGGCTTTGGATATCAATTTTGCACAAGTTTCAAATTCAAGAAACTAGCTGATCTGAAGAAATGTGTTCTTGCTTTCTTCCTGATATCTAGTGACTGTGGTCCCTTGTCTAAGCTCTAAGCCTTTGAGAACAGGCAGTTGTGTGATGAGTATTTCACTGTAATAGATAAGTGTTTTTCCAGGCAAATTATGAATATTTTTAGCAGGACATTTTAAAAACCTAAGGTTTATTTACGACCAGGTTTCTTTTCTCCTGTTTTGATTTATTGTCTCGTCTTGTTTGGGTGACCAGAGTTTGGGGAAAACCATTTGTGTTCACACAGGCAACCACGATTTGGTCATTTCTCTGGATATCACTCACAAAACGTGTCGATAAAATACTTGAACCCCCTTTACACCCAGGCATATCAAAAGAACAAGAGAAAGTCACCCCGTCTTGGCTACATCCATCTGCCTCTCATTGATTTTTGCTGTTGCCTTCTCCTTCATTATCTGTTGCTTGTTACCGTTGTATCACGAAGATATTTTTGAGAAGAGAAATGTCCACGAATGTTTACAATGTCCTCCACATTGAAACACTTGAGGTAAGGTAAGCAGTCTGACACTTTGATCAATACCCGCCCCACAGCTTGAGCCACAGCTTCTGGTTCCTCTCCTGATGAGGACTTTCTTTTCATGATGATGGGCAATATTCCTCACTTCCGCATGAAAGGGTCTTTTAGTCGAATTAGAATTACTCTAAACTGGTTGGTGTGGGCGTCGTCTTCTAAAAATCTACAATAGGATCCCGTTTGGTGTGTCTGAATTACCGGTGGTGTTGTCTGCTGTCGTCGTTTCAAATTTCACAAGTTTCTATGGCTCAGGGGACTGTTGAGGGGGGTTACAGGATTCTGGGGGGAAGAGATGGCTTTTTACGTTGCATAGTGATCAAAGCTTCCTAAGTACTCCAGAGCTGCGTGATAGCAGAATTGGTACTCATCCTGTAGGGGAGAAACACACACACATACACAGGAAAAAACATATCAGTAACAAAATCTCAGCATTCACTTGATTTAGAATTGAAATTTTTTTTTATTAACTTCCTGCTGATCTTTTAATGTGTTTATGGCCTGTTGCAACCAACCTTACAATCATTAAACTAAATGACAATAACAAAATGAAAACAACAAAAATGTGTTGAGCAAAAGTAGAAGCAGTGTATGTTAGTGTGTGTGTGTGTGTGTGTGTGTGTACATGTGACCTCTGACCTCAGTCTGGACCATGGCTGGCCTCTGTGTCCGGAGCATCTTCACTGTCTGGAAGATATCAACCACGCCTTCGTAGCGCATTCTCTCCAGGACGATGCTGAGGGTGATGAAGACACCGGTCCTGCCCACGCCAGCGCTGGAAACAAATAATAACCACAAAGTGAATTAATAAGGAAATAACACATGTAACCAGAAACTTGTATATACTTCTTTGCTTGTATGAAGTAGATTTGGGTCTTTCTCCTGTGTCTTGCATTATCCTCTACATCAGTTAAACCAAGATGAATTCCTGGATATTTTCAACCTTATTTCAACCCTAACTCTAAATTTTGTCACCTTTAAAATGCATACAGGATTTTGTTGTTAAAGCTGAATTGAGCAACTCTGCACATTGGTAGCTCTGACCACCAGAAAGAGGTAACCGTATGAAAACTTCGATGGCCAGAAATCCTGCAGCAGGGTAACGCAACGGGGACGATGGCAAGGACGCATGTGAGAACGCCAGGGAATCCACTTTGATGTGAGCCCACATTCTCGTCAAACACAAAATGAGCCCTCAAGGGCAAACAGACGCACTCGAAAATCATGCACACAAACAACCGAGCAAACATTTTGGCTCATTAAGCCCCTCCCATGCGTCGAAGAACTGCCTGCTGCTGCTGCTGCTCTCCAGAAATACAGTCTGAGTCTTAACTCTGATCCTGAAATACTTGAGAGCTGCCTCTCTAAGCTGCTTTGCTGTGAAATGACTTCCACTTCACCAATGGAACAATAATTGATATGACAACAGATTTATTTGGGCTTCTTCCAGCCTCCGATGCTATTTTGTTAAATGAAGAGTGAAAGCGATAGATGCTAGCAGACACTTTGAGTTTGTGTGTATGCCTAAGAGTGTGTGTGTGTGTGTGTGTGTGTGTGTTGGAGAACAAAGCTGAACTTAGGACAAAAGAGTACTTATATCATTTGATCATTTGAAAAGAAACTGAATGATATCGGACACATTCTTGAAAGACACACACACACCATCCAACCACCCACTACCAAACCCCCATGCCTGCTGTATCTCTCAGCCCACCCAAAGCCTCTTCCTAGGAGCCGGTCACAGCTTGTCACATGGACTCTTAAACTCTCTCTCTCTCTCTCTTCCTCTCTCTCCAGGAAGATCGACTCTCCAAATCTGAAGGCTTGCCGAGCCGCTGCAGACTGAGAGGATTTGGTGTCCCCATTCACAGGAAGTAATCAGGCAATTAATGACAAAAAGCATGTGGGTCTATTAGATAGTGGCTGAGGAGGGGAGAGGAGGAAGAAGAAGAGGGTGGGAGTGGAAGAAAGGAGGGCCAGGAGAATGGATGGATGGAAAGGAAAAAGGGAGAGAGAGGGAGAGAGGATTAGGAAATAGACATAGGGATGACAGATGGGGAAGGCTGGTGACAGAAGACGAGAGAGTAAGAGAAAAGGAAGGCATAAGCTCTCCACTCGGAGATGACAAAGCCTGAAGGAGGAAGAAGGGAGGAAGAGGAGGTGGCTATAGCAGTGACACACAAAGAAACCGACCAAACCTTCTTTTTTTCCCCCACCACATCACTATTTAAGAAACTTTCCAAATCAGATCCACCTTTGGACAAAGTGAAACCTACTCTTAAAAAACACACTTAATACAAAGTACAAAATTAACACAAGCTGTTTAAAAGGACTGCAGGTGACTTTGGTACCTGATTAAAAGCTCAAATTCAAATGATTCACTACACTGTAGGCTACAGTAGTTTTGTGTTAATCCTCTTATGATGCTCCAAAAATCAAAGCAAGTTCACTGTGGTGTGTCAAGGATGCCTTAACTGTGCATTTGTTGCTAAATAGAACATGGTCATGTGACACTTGCAGTACAGCTTTAGTAGGCTGTTGGCCTTTTCACCCATGACTACCGTCCCGCAATTCCTTCTGCAATAACGGATCCTTTCGCTTTAAGACAGCTCTCCACCCCCCCCCCCCCCCTCTCATAACGGCCTCATAGCAAGGAGAAATAACTCAGTCTTATTGGAGCTTCTGTGACACATCTTACAACTCCCAGAGGGCCATTTGATGGGTGGTGACATCATTGCTTTTTAATACAGGGGAGATGATGTTATGTTTGATGATGTCATGGCGCCTTTGCGATAGAAATGTGGGGGAAAAAAAGGACACCTACGCTTTTCCAAAAGTAAAACATGTTTATGAGACAGCAAGGAAATTATTCAGTGTGTTAGCACCTGTGTTTGTTAATGTTGTCACCTTCTAAGGAACAGTTGTATCCTTAGAGCTTTTTCTGAACGTCAGTCAAACCAAAAAAAAAAAAAAAACGTGTATGATGCAGGAAAGTGTCTCTGTTACAGATAATTCTTTTTTCTTTAATCTAAGACTCATTAGAAGCAGAGCCATGAAAGATGACCATTGTCCAGCTAAAAAAGCTAACAACTCATTTAGATGGATCCCGCTCAAGGACTAAAATCAGAATAATCTGAATTCTTGGCAGTGACCACCACCAAATACTGGAGTCCAGCATGTCAAGTTAATGATGAAGGTTACCTTGGAAGCTACACCCGAGGTAATAAAAATGCATCATGGATGGATAATAAAAACCAAAAAGAATGGCTGTATCATTTCATGTGTTTCCTCTTTGCAAATGCCAAGCCGCATCTCAGCCTTATCAATTATGGAGGAGATGGAGGGCCTGTGGAGGTGCAGGGGTAGAGTACTGCGCTGGCAAAAAGGAGATGTGGGATCATATCTGGTGATGCTGTTAAGGCTACACTGCAGGAGTTGCTGCACTGCAAAACAATAACCACCATAAGAGGTGATTTAATCTTGTCTTGATACTTAAAGCCTTATATCTCTTCAAGAAGGGTAGTGTGCCTTTGGTGTGCAGTTTGAGGCTTAACATCTTTGAGTATTAAGAGTATTAATTTCAAAAAAATTGCCATTTTATGATCCAGTAACATATCACTGAGACCCCTTACCTGCAGTGGACAGAGATTGGTCCGTCTTGTCCAAACTGTTCCTTGGTTTTATGCACCTGGCCAATGAAATCGATGAATCCCTCCCCAGATTTGGGCACACCTTGCTCTGGCCAATCAGTAAACTGGAACTGCCTTACTGTCCTGGACTGGCCATCCTGAAAATACAGAAAAAAGGAGGTGAGTAGACAGGATGGAGAGTGTACATCAAGCCAAAAAGAAAGAGGAGGGAAAGTATAGATAGAAAAGACTAAAGAGAAAGAAGGGACAATTTGTGATATTTTTTTTATTGGGACTTTAATGCACAGAAAGGTTTTGGGTTTCACTCTCACCAAGCCTACCCAGATGAAACCTGTGAACTACTTGAATCTTTCTGAGCATATATAAATAATATATAAAGCAGTAAAAATTTTACTAATCGTCCCTTTGAAATGAAATAGAATCTGCTGATGCTTTCTTTCTGTCTTTCTTTTCTTTCCACAATAGGGACACTGTAGAAGCACAGATGAATAAATGAAAATGACAGTTTGTCCTCTTCTCTGTCTTCACCCTCTACCCTCAACTCAATTGTCTCCATTTTCTCTCCTGTTGGTTTTTTCGTGTGTGTGTGTGTGTGTGTGTGGCACAAGTAAGTCCTAGTTAAAGCTAATCAATAGTGTATCTGCCACGACAAGCGTCTTCTCCCAGACACCATGTTGAATAGGATAATCCTGCAATGCGATCGATAGAGCAGCCTGATGGATGAGTGGAGCAAGGGAGGTAAGAAGCAAGAATGGAGGACTAACGGAGCAGGTGGGGGGATTGGACGACGAAAATTGAAAACAAAAACCCTGACAAACTGTCGAGCCTCCTGGACAAAATGTCGATCTTAACAATTTAATGTTATATTGATTCTGATAATCTTGTTTTAGTGGTGAGAGTCGTAAGCGGCGAGATAATTGCATGTCTGTCCCATGCAAACAAAAACGTCTGAAATACATTTTTACTTTCAAGTGGTATCACACTTGGACAAGTGATCTGCCTCATTTTGAGAGTTGACTAACAAGACTGAGAATGCACAGTAAATACTTGTGTCCTTGTGAATAAGAT
This sequence comes from Thunnus thynnus, assembly GCF_963924715.1. NCBI lineage: Eukaryota > Metazoa > Chordata > Actinopteri > Scombriformes > Scombridae > Thunnus > Thunnus thynnus. The sequence continues at coordinate 14,579,115 of NC_089524.1, read as the reverse complement.
TCTCTTCAAATTGTCTCAGATAGAGTAAGAAATTCCCAAGAAAGTGAGCGAGGAGAGGCGTGTTTGCATCTTGAGAGAGGCTGTCCACTTGCTGCCACCAGCAATTAAGACAACCAGGTGTTCGTTTCCTCAGTTGATTCTCAGTTCTGTGTGCAACAGACTTCAGTTTGGACATTATGTGTCATTCTCACACATTCTCTTGCCAATTGTTCACACTTTGAGTCACAATCTGATGAATGCACAGTTGGCAGGTAAATTGGGATCTTTTTTGTCCTTTTAGTCATCCTGCTATTAGAGGGTGTAGATTGTAAAACTACGTTTGGAGCAGTTTTGTCTATATCGTATTATAGAATCAATGTACTAAGAAAGAAAGTGAACTTGTACTGAAAAAGACATATTTTCACTTCTGATAACATTTGTGAAACAGAATTATGTCAGCCCTAGAGCAAATTTTCTGCACTTGTTTGAGGAGCTTGATAAATAATGAAGAAATTACATTCATACACAGAGCCAATGAATTGGTCCCAACTTAAAGTCTAGCTGGAGACCTTTGTTGCATCCCTCTCTCCCTCATTAGTGTTAGGGTTATACCTCTCCACTGTCCACAACAAAGGCTTAAAATGCCCCAAAACACTTTAGAAGAACTGCATATATATTGTATGTGGTAGCATTACTTGCTTCTTATGAGAGCGTCCTGCTAAAAATATGAACTACAGCAGTTGCGTTTGTCTTATGAAGTAGCTGTTTTGTCAGGTAACCATCAAGCAAATACAGATTTTCCTCTATTCTAAACATTAATTATGCAACTGATCATCACTGTCTGCCTACACAGGCTGCTGGGTAAAAATAGTTAATTTTCTCTGGTTTCATGGTATAATCCGGTCCAGCCAGCACTTACACACCATATTATTGAGGTTAAAAATAGTATCACATCAGAATGATCCATGCAGAATACATTACAAAGCTTACATAGACATTTAATTTGGCAGTGACCGTAAAAAAAAAAAAGGGTTATGGCAATAATTAAATGACCTTGTAAAATTTACAATGGATTTCCGAAAAAGCTTTCTCCATCTGTTGCTGTGTGTCAAAAATGACATTCATCACGTTGAGCGGAGTTAATAGTAAATGTGTAAATGTGTAGATGTAAACAACCACCTTAGGGTATATATTCATCATGGATGGTGGCTGCATTACATTCTTATTCATCCATTCTGGTTTTTGCCGTGAGCAAACCATCCCCTTCCGCTGCTAGCATGGGAAATGCAGATGGTGACTGAATCCTGAATGTATAGTATATGCAGGTACTATATGTTGAAGGATATCCCTAATCTGTCTATTGAATCCTCGTGTTTTGCATGTTAAGTCCTGTTGTCATGTGTACCAGTATGCGCTGTGTTGCTACGTATCTTAGCTGTTGATATCTTTCGGCATCGCTGCAGCCAAGATGTATTCTTGTACATTTATTGTACTTGACAAATATAGTGATTTGGATTCTAATAAGTTAAGCTCCATATACCAACTGTCTTTGTACAACATTTCATGTCTCTTTCCCTGTTTTATGACGCATTGCATGTTTTCTTTCTTTGGCTGCCTTTGTTTTTCATCTCAAAAACATTTTGCCTCAGCAGGGGGATTAAAAATGAAAGAGGGGCAAAGACAACAACACAATAAACCAAGCACGCTGAAGAAAGAGAGGAGGAAAAAAAAAAAGAGAGGAAAATTTAACACACAACCTGAGGGCCCACGCGGCGTGTCAAATTGTGTGATTAAATACGTGACTGGCTCGCTAGATGTGAGTGTTGAGGCGTGGAGTCTATGCTATTACTGTGCAAAGGCATGCAACACACACACGAACACACACACACACACACACGCACACACACTTAGTCATACAAATGCAAACACATTAACATGCATGTACATCTACGGTATGTGGGGTTAATCCTAGTTTATACACACAAGCACAGATCAGTAGTATGGTGCTAGAAACCTACATCAACAAACCTACATACACATTCACGTATACAAAGCTACATATCCATCACATCACCACAATTCACACCCACCTAACCCCCACTTTCAAATCTCAAACACACAGCCCTTCCATATACTATATACTGTACTATTCTCTATTTCTCCCTCGCTCTGTGTTTTGTTTCCTTAACTCTGATGATAAGGTTCATCTGTCAGTGTGGTTGCTGCTGTGTTGCAGTCTTTGATAATTCAGTAACCTTTAAGGACTCATCTGAAAGACACCAACGCTGACCAGTGAACTACACAGCACGTATATGTATGTGATAGAGGTTTCACAAGGGGTTAAAACATATATATACGTGTGTGTGTGTGTGTGGAATGCATGTGTCCTTGTGTGTAACATAAAATATATAACAAAGACAAAGATGAGTGAGTGTGTGTGTGTGCATGCATGCATGTGTGCGTATATTTGTATTGAGAATAGCAAATCAGCGTGGAGATGTGGGAGAAAGTGAGCTTGTGTGCACATTTGTGTGTGTGTGCACAGGGTTATTTATAAAGGAAAAAAGTGTGTGTGCTTTAGTGTGTTTGAGTATGTGTGTGGTAATGGCATAGCAGCTTAAACAGCATTTATGTTTGATTTTCACACTGTGGATGGTGTGTGTGTGTGTGTGTGTGTGTGTGTGTGTGTGTGTGTGAAGTGTGTGTGTGGGGGGGTATAATGTATAATAATACCAACAAGGTGACTGCAAACTAACTACCACTGTCTGGGAAATCACTGGATATGTCAGCCTGTTTGGCAAAGAGAAGAAGCATCTTTTTCCCTGTGCTACAGTACTGCTGCTGCTTCAAACTGTTCCACCTAATTGGACCAAAAAAGAAATCTTGAGATAAAAGCATTACTACAGTGGTGTAGAGTAGGTTATAAATAGTGCAGGACAGGAAAGGTGAGTTTGGTTGTGAGCTCCGGTTAAAATGTGTATCACCCTAAAATCTTGTTTCTTGTAGAAACCCATCTGACTACAGAAGAAAATTACAATCTCAAAGCCATTTTAGGGACTTTTGAGAAACATTCTTGGAAGCAATCGTAAAAAAAACAGCATAATTCTTTACTGAATTGCATTCTGGTCTTTTGAGGCTACTGGGAAAGCGTTGTCTCCGTCTTATGATGTATTCTGTGTTGGTTCTGTATTGCTGTTAAAAGTCAATATAAAATGCTGATCTATAAAGTGGCCCTCACTCTTTGAATCTGAGGGACTAATAATAAAATTTACTGCTCGTGTTTAAGATTGGTGACAACAATTTAATATGAACTTAATTTTAGCCATGTTGGAAATATTTCAAGTTGATGTCACAGCATCCGTGTTGGAATGGTTACATCTTGTTACTCAGACATGTATCTATTCATGCTTCCAAATGTTGCATAGCATTTAGTAGTGTGTTTAGTATTCCTGTATAAAATACCATGTCAGAATCCATTTCACCAAACACCTCCTGGTATGTCTTACCCTGGCATCTGTGACCTTGAACTCTCGGAGGATGTACTGGGGCATGTTGTACTCAGCCATGGGGTCCACCACAAAGTACTGGTACCTGGCAGAGCGCTCCGCCGGCCAGTACTGGTGACACTTTTCCTGTTTGAGCAGAGGGAGAGATTAACCCTTTGTTAATTTACTCACAAATATTTTATTTTTCTTTTATCACAGCTTGGATGCTTCCATCAATAAAAGTAAAAAAAAACCACAAGTCAAATGGGTGTTTGTGCATGTCATACCCGTCCCATCTCTCTCAGTTTGGTCAACATGACTACGATAGTAGAGTTGTTCTCCCAGAGCATTCTCCAGAAGTCTTCTGTAGTCTCTGCCAGAGGGCCCTGTGTGGCAATGTAGGCCTTCTGTTGCCTGTAAATACAGTAACATTATGTTGAGACTATTTATATTCAGCTTATATTATTCATCAGTGCCACCAATGATGCCAGTTCTGAGAAAAAACATGAGAGTGACACACATACACATGCTGCTCAAACACGTCTTCCTACCTGTATCCATCAATGAAGCTTGAATTGATGTAGTCTGAACCTTCCAGGCCTCTGATTGGCTGCAAACAGACACGTGTGGTCTCGTAGGGCATGATGTTGACCAGCCGATTCTTGAACTTGTTGCAGGGAAGGTTGGCACTGATGAAGCGTGACGTGTGGGCTTTGGAGTTGGCCAAACGCTGGTGGGAAAAGACAGAGGGATAGATGGATAAATAGAAGGAAAAAAGCACAGAGAGAGAGTAAGGTAAAAAAAAAAAAAATACAGACGGAAAAAATGTTACACAGAGAGTGTGGAATGAAAGGTAGGGAGGAGGAAGAAGATGAAAGGAACACGAAGAGAAAGTACAACGGTTGAGGGGAAGGTGGAAGAAATTGGCACAAGCCGTGGAAGTTACAAAGAGGAAAGAAGAGGAATGAAAAGAGAAGAGAGAGGAAGGAAGAGCAGGAGATGAGGATAAAAGGAGGAGAGATGAGGAGGGGAGGACAGGTGCAAGACAGATAAAGAGAGGAGAATATCAATGACAGAAAGTAATAAAGCACACACAATCTAATCTGATCTTTCACCCACGTTTTACTGATGATGGCACAGCGTCAAAGGGCCATTGTTTATAAAGAATATATTCATCGGAAAGCAATTCAAAAACTTTCGCAACTTGTGGGGTCCTGCAGGGTCAGATGCAACAAGGGAAAATATGCCACACACACACACACACACACACACACACACACACACACACACATACAGACTAACAAGCCTCTGGATCAAGTCTGTGCGAAACAGAAAACTCGTCTAAAAGTAGGTCACTGGCACCTTTGATAATGGAAGCGTTGTATGTGTGCATAAAACATAGACTCGCAGAGGGATGTTCAGAAAGACAAACAGACACACACACACACTGCATAATGATCAAAATGAGAAGCTGCACTGCTACATCATCATCGTCATATGGACCTCAGTGGGAGTTTGGGGCTCAGCAAGTCTTGTGATCGCCTCCTCTCGGCTTCAGTGTCTCAACAAAGAATTTGTGTGTGTGTGCTTGCTTGTTAGCGTTTGCCTGCAAATGGAAGACACCCTAGTCAGACTATTTAGGGCCCCTTTCATAAAGAGAAGCGCAAGGCACACTAAAGGCGCGGGCAGCATCGCAATAGGCAAGAGAGACGAGATGTCTTGCAACTGACCCCACTGAAAAAGGAGGCGGGAATGCAGATTTATTTTCTGGACTCTCTTGTCTTGTCTCTCAATAGTTGTCAAAATACACAGATGTGTCACGGCACTCCCCTGTCCCACCTGAATGTTAGTTGCATCTTTCCATTGAAGTATGTGGCATTCAAAAGTGCTTCTCCTGGCATTTCTGGGTTAACAGGACTTAACTTTCGACTTCTCTATTTTTCCCATTAGAGCATTCTCCTCTCTTTCTCTCTAATTTCCCTATAGCACCAGTATCTCCTTGTCAGTGGCCACTTGGAGTGTGTCCAACCCCTCTCCTCCTCCTCTCGCCATCCCTTGCTACTGTCCTCCCTTTGATCTGTGTTTCACAAAGGCACCTGGAAAGGCTTGAGGTGGCCTGGCAGCGCTAAAGAGGCCCTCAGCTACACCAACAAACACTGCAGAGGGTGTAGGGAACAAAGCCAAACCTGGCAACCTGTCATCCAACAGGGCAGAGAAGCATCTACGGTACCTCTGGTCACATGCCAGTTCCTTCCCATTTATAGTACAGGAGGGTAAGAACTGCTGTACATGAAGCATGTTACACCATAACAGGGATAATCATATTTAGTGTTATGTCAGACACTAGAGCTTACAGAGGTAGTTATATGACAAATTGGCGATAATTGTGTAATAAGTCATTGCAGTTATTATCACATCATTACTTAAAGTTGCCTAAATTAACATGATTATTTCTGGCACACTGTGTGTATCAGGTAATGTTCTAGTTTATGCTTAAGATATAATGTCATACAATGCAGGTAAACATGCATATTAACTGTCACCATAATTTTTATTCAAAGGAGCATCTCTGTCCTCTTGTTGAATTTGGATCCCAGTCAAATCTCAACTGCTGATTTCTACATAATTTCTTTGCCATTTAATTTCAAATGAATCCAAGTAGCCTGATAGCTCTGTTTCTGTTTGTGTTGTGATTCATGTATGTTGCTGAATACTTGTGATTATGTGCAAAAATGTCTTCTTTGCATCAATCTTTCCCTGAACATGCCTGTTATTCACGCGTATGTCCCAGAAAGTGCTAGTCTGACAACTTCACCGCAAGTCCCTCTTCTCGGTTTGTTCTCCCTGCAAAACTCCTGTGGATTCAACCAGTCACAGCTTAACTCAGTACGACTGTTTCCCACCTGAGAATTACAATGCCCTCCCACCGATCCCCATAGTGCAGCATTCTGTCGAATCACTTCCTTAGTGCCAAGTTAGCATACAGTCGTCCCTTTGTTAATTAGCCAAACGTCCCTCCCTCCACTCGCCCTGCCATCCACCTCCATTTGTCATCATCAAGTATTAATTACTTTGCACCCCTACCCGCCTTCACACCCACCTCTCTCCCTTATTCCGACTGTAGTGTGGACGTTATTAATCCCCGTTCGACTTCTAACGCTAGCTCAGCATTATCTCTGTTACAGATGGCGATGGAGATTCCATCACTGTTGTGCGCCAGTGAGTTAAAAAAAAAAAAAAAAAAAAAAAAAGGTCGAAACACACACCAGCACTATTATTGTTTCCTGGCAGGGGGGTCGTGTTGATGAATGGCGATGGGAAGATGACGAATGATTTAAGAGTGAGCGTGTGCGCAAGTCAAGGTCAGCAGATACTGACTGGAGCACTGATGCTGAGGTGAGTTTATAAGTTGATGATTTTGAAGATCTTTAATGGAGATCTATGTTAACACTGTTCTTGGCTGTGTATCTTCACCTACTGCTTTGTCATGAATTTCTCTAAGAAAGCATAGAAAGCATACATTCCTTCTTTCTTGAACGTAAACTCAAAACCATGCTGCTTTCAGCCCCAAATCCTTTGTCTTGCGCCTGCTAGATAAAACCCAATTTCTTTGCTTAAGCATATTTTTCAAATCCTCACAAATGAACAATGTGGCCAAAGAGTGAAGGGCTTCAATATTTCCATTTTCTAGCTTCGCAAAAAATACAAGAATAACTCAAATAGTGTGTATCCAAGTGATTAAATTATTGAAGCAAGGCTGAAGAAAATAAAGGAGATTTGCTTTCTAGTCCATGTGAGATCCTATTATTTGGACAGCATATATAAGCTGACAAATAGCTGCCATGTAAATAAGGCTGTCTTAATCTATATTGTACTTACCTGCGGCTGAAAGGTATTATATCTTCAAGAAAAATGATGTTTTTATCTAAACTCTTTAAGCTTAGTATATTGTACACTTTGTTCGTTCTGTGTATCTATTATGTCTCTACGGTATGAGAAACAAGCTGAAAGAGACATTTAACCTGTCTCCCGTCTGATGCCGAATTCAGTTTGTATGAAGTATAAGGATTTCCTGTAAACTGTGTATTCACTCAAAATATTATTCTCCCAGTTCCCCCAATAAGCTACCATAATCATCCATTTTGTGCATTCCCTAATCTCCTCATTTGGTTTCACAGTTCTTTGCTATTAACACAGTTGTTGCTCAAGCACTGATGTGTATATGGAGTTTCATTGGTTCAAGCATCAAAACGCAAAGAAATGTATCATCACAAATCAAAAAGCAATTATTGCAACCCACAATTAAGCACACTGCAAATAATGATGAAGAGCAAAGATATGAAAGGCGAAAAAATTGGATTAGCATCCAAAAACACTTCTGGGAACATAAAACTGGCAGCAAGTCTCATTTAAAAGGCTTACAGTTGCTCAAGACAAGGTGACAGAACTCAGCAAAATGTACAAATTCTGTCTTCATTATTCAGTTATAATAAAATCCAAAGAGTGAAAAGATCTAATATGTCTCCAATCTGATTTGCAGGTCGTTTCTAACTCTCTTGGCCTCAGCTCAGCTGAATCTGCCAGATGAATTTTTGAGCTGTCTAAACTAATGTTAAAGTCATTTGCAATTTCAATTTGTGCCTCTGTTTGTCAAAACTCAAAACAGGAGCACCTGGACAATTAATGGAATGGAGCCACTGTTAATATTATTATTTACATCTGTGATTTTCCTGCTTTCCTGCAGTCAAAATGTCTGCTGTGAAAAGGGTCTATGGTCTATTGAGGAAACTGTGTGGGACTTATACATCGTGACCATAAGCGTACAGTCAAATCAACCAAGAAGTTTTTAAAGTGGAGATGAAGCACTGAACAATATGATTTTTACCTTGTTCTGCAATCAAATCTGAAATTCACCAAAACCTGCTAGAAAACTAAAAAGTATTTCAGTTTTTCGTCACTAGGGCGCACATGACCTCAGTGCAACAAGGGATGTGTTTCACACATACCCTGATTATGATATAAATGAAAAAAATGACCATCAGCAAACTGCTCCATTTCTTGTACCTTGAACTCTAGCTCCATGCCAGTAACATGCTCGCCGCTCTCCACCTGGGCCAGCTTCTGGATGTAGGAATAGAGGCTACGTGCAGCCACCTCAGTGTTGCCGCAGGCCACCGCCTCCAGCAGTGCGTCATGAATGAAGCTGTACTGGTCCTCTGTCTGCACCATGTAGTTTCGCTGTGAGCGCATCAGTGTCACGTGGCCGTAAATGTCGACCGTCTTCTCGTGCTTGATACGCTCAAGCATGGCATCGATGACAATGAAGCAGCCTGTCCGGCCAACACCCGCACTGTAGAAGGGAAGAAGCAGGAGGTATTACGATGTTTGTTCAATAGAAATTCATTTATCCCTTGCTCTTATTTCTAGGGATTTTGTCTTCTTGGGGTAATGTGGCTTTGAATGTTAATTTTGTTAATACTATGGGCTTGTCACATTTGGGATGTAGGAATTTCAGTGTTGTTTACTGCTGTTCTCCCTCCTAAAATATTAAAACATTAGGTGATTATGTATGCCCGGTAATGCTTGTAGATTTGTTATGGCATTGCAATTTAAATAATTGATTAGGTGTGGAAAACAGAGAGATATGATGATAGCTAAGGAGGGAATACAGAAACGACCAAAATGACAGAACAAGAAGAGAACACTGATGGAGACTGAATGAAGCAAGCTGTCAAATTTCAGTTTTATTGTGTAGCGCTTTGGACTCACTGAAGTCTTTTTATCTTGACAAAAAGGAAGGTTTCAATTTGAATAAGCCATTTGAGAAATATCACTTGTAAAAGGAGGAAGGGCTAAGGAGCAAAAAGTGAGAAGCAAGAAAGATGGGATGGGATTATTGTGAGGCTTTTGACAAAGAGGGGAAAAAAAGAAGCAGAGATGGGGAAAGTGAAAGCAGGAAAAAAGCATGCTTTAAAGAGAAAGATGATGTGACCAAAGAAGAAAAGAAAAGAGCATGTGTTTGTATAATGTGTGTTATGTAATGTATAATAGCAGATACACAGGGAGGAGCTCTGCCATTCTGTTTGCTCATTGGTATACACACGTATACATGCTATGGGGGAAAAGCAAAAATAAAAAAGGGATACCTCTTCAATGTGTAGGGTTAGGTTAGATTTTTGCATGAAATTGTCCCACTTGGGCACAGGACACTCTAGTTACATAAAGATTTAAAATCAGGACACTTTTGCATGTGAACTAAACCAACCAAACATCATAACACTCCTGCTGACCTGCAATGGGCAATGATGGGTCCAGCATCAGGCGGGTTACAAGTCTTCACCCTACGGAGGAAGGCCAAGAAGGGGGTTGGGTACTCTGGTACGCCGTGGTCGGGCCACGCCGTGAACTGGAACTGGCGAACCTCCCGCTTCTCACTAGAGCCATTCTGGAAAGAGCAGAGAGAGATGGGTTGGATATGGTGGTGCAGTTGTCATGAGTGGACTGATGGGCTAACTGGTTATAACAAAAATGAACTGAAATGGTGTCTGAGTATGTGTGTTGACTTGGCAACGAGGCTGGTGGAGAAATGGTTCACTTTTCAAAGTATTTTAGGGATTATTACATGATAGGTGTTCTCATTTATTTATAGATATAGCCTTCAACCTGCTGAATCTACTTCTACTTGTTAGTTTTTTTTAACGTTTCATGGAATGCCTTTCATCTACCTTTTATCTATACTAGCCTAAACCACTGACCACTGACTCAGCCTGAAAACCCCATAGCTCTCTCTTCAGCCTTAATATCTCCTGAAAAATTGAAAAACTAATTCTCACATGCAGGCAGGCAGGTGTGTTGTTTTGAACAAGTTATCCTCCCTTGTATTGGTTTGTGCAACCAACCTTCTAACAAGCTTGACAGGGTTGTACATTGGGATTAAGACAAGTTGCACATTTAGCAATATTTTGATGAAACTATCAATGTTTGCAACATACTCATATTCCCCTGAGAGAATGTTCACACAGTAACTTGGATAAATAAAAGCTGACCACTGCTGCCATGTACGGTGAAAAAAAACAACTAATGTTTTCAATGGGGTGAGTGGTTCATTGATTTTGGTGTAATTTTCCTTTGGGAAACACTTTCACACAAATACAGCTGATCAGATGGACTCATCATAATAAAGAAGAAATGATCATTTCTGTCCTGAACAGTACAGGTGTTTATATCTTCATCTACAACATCTGCAAGCAAGGCAGCAGGCCCAGATGGTGTGCCTGGCCGGGCACTAAAAGCATGTGCCGATCAGCTTACAGAGGTGTTCACTTAAATATTCAACCTCTGATTACAAGAGGCTGCTGTTCCAACATCTGAATGTCTGAATGACTGTCGCCCAATAACGCTAACACCCAGAGCCATGAAGTGCTTCGAGAAACTTGTGCTTTCACACATCAGAACCATCATTCCACCTGATCTGGATAAGCAACAGTTTGCCTACTGGCCAAACTGCTCCACAGAGGATGCCATCACAACAGCTCTCCACACCGCTCTGACACACTTAGAGGAACCAAACAGCTATGTGAGGATGCTATTCGTGGATTTTAGCTCTGCATTTAACATTGTCATTCCCCACAAACCGGTCAGTAAACTGGACAACCTGGGCCTCGGTTGTTCGCTGTGCTCATGTGCTCACAACAATCTGCTTCCAGGTTAGAAAGCCACATCACCAGCATACGTAGTTACTGACGCCTACTACATTAACACAACAACCCATGCAGATAGGGTGGTGATGTTTGGACAAATACAATCTGATCACTGGCAAATAACAGTGTGGACAGTCTGTCTTAAAGATCTGATTTGAGAAACAAATCTGATTTGCCTGCAGTGTGAACAAAGCCAAAGATACAAGTTAGGATCCAGAGGACGATTTTTCAGATGAATAAAAGGAGATAAAAAAAAAAATCTTCCTTGCATCTCTCTATCCTCCTCTCCTCTCTTTCCTCTAAGAAGATCCTCTAATGGAGGTACTCTTTGCATTTCAATGCAGCGCTTCTGCTTCCCTGACAGAGGGAATTTTTTCCTTGCTGAATAAATGAATAAATGAGTGTGGTAATTAAAAGCAAACTGACCTAGTTCTTATTTTCCTTTTTTTTTTTTTTTTGGACATTCCTTGTTCTCCCGGTCAAAGCTGGCAGTATGGATGTGATTGGCAGTTGGCTGTTGGTTTCCTTTAAAGTTATCAGGATTTATCAGTGGAGACAATTCTGTATCACTGCAGGACACACATACATATGGATAGGTACCACTGTGATTGCTTTGTAGTTGCGCTGTGTGCATGTCTGTGAGTCTACTGCCATCCCTTGCTACCTAATACTTCACACAAATCCAGCAAAATATTTTTTCTCGGAGATATAAAGTGAAAACAGCTCAGAGAGAAATCACAGCAATGGCTGCAGATTTTAAGGAGGAGGGAGAGGATAGATAGAAAAAGAATCATATCTGTGGGTTTGATGGTGGCTGAGAGCGGCAGACTGTAAATGGCTCTGAATGTCAATCAGCTGCCTTTAAAGCACCGTGGCTGCTGATATTTTGCAATCTTTACCGTCATTGGTTTGCGCCGGTGTTTGTTCTGATACATGCCAGCTAAAAAGTCAGTGGCGATTTTAGTTTGGTGCTATGTAGTTACAAGGAAAAATCTGTAAATGCTCAATCCTTCCAATGGCAGGTTCTCTGCTATATGTCTTCTTACAGCTTTTCAATTCAATTTTATTTATATAGCGCCAAATCACAACAAAAGTCATCTCAGGACACTTTTTACATGGAGCAGGTCTAGACCATACTCTTTAATTTACAGAGAGAGAGACCCAACAATTCCCCTATGAGTAAGCACTTGGCGACAGCGGTAAGGAAAAACTCCCCTTTAACAGGAAGAAACCTCAAGCAGAACCCGGCTCTAGGTAGATGGCCATCTGCTTTGACCGGCTGGGTTGAGAGCCAGTTTGCATGCAGGTGTGCTTGAAATGTCTTTTTTTCTTAAACTTTTTTTTTTTCCTCTCTACGTGTGTGTGTTTTGAAGTGCAATTTAATGAGTGTCGAACAGTGTGTGAAATCCGCAGGTGTCTGTCTGTGCATGGCGTCATATTTGAGGATTTTTAGATGATATTTTATTGAACATTATGATATATTTTTTATTATATAGTTTATTTGTGTTAAGTTGTATGAATATATGTAACTGTTTGGTGTATGCATGTAACTCTACATGTGTGCTTGCATGTGCAAAATCTTCGTCTTTCATATTTTCATTTGTAATGAGACTCTGTGTGTGTGTGTGTGTGTGTGTGCCTGTGTGTTTCAGTGTTCGAATTTGTATGTGTGTGGGTGCGTGTATGTGTGTGTGTGCACAGAAGCATGAGAGCAGTCTGCCAATTATGTATATTGAGTTTCTCTTCTGCTCACTTTACCTAAGTGCTCCAATTTGGCAGACGCACATAAACAGATGATCTATTGAGAGGAGAGAGAGCTGAACAAGGTAAGAGGGGGTGGACTCGAAGGACAATGGGGACGAAGGGTTATATGTGTATATATCTTTACATCAAAGAGAAAAACAGCACATGATTTATGCCATCATTTTTGTTGCCTATGCAACTCTTACAAGGTGCGTGAATTGGCCCTCTGTTGACTGGACGGACACTGAATAAGGACGCTGTTATTCATTGTTATCCAACTTGATAATAAATATAATGGCTGTATTTTTTTTCCTTAGACAGGTTTTACCACTGTCCACTTTAGAGTTTTGTCCATGTCCTTGCTTGTATATTAAAGTACTACTTAAGCAAAGAGAAGATGTAGACAACTGAGGTATGCTTGTATGTGTGCTTGAACGTGTGTAGGAAAGAGAGACAGAAATTCATCCTACCTTGTGCAAGGAGAAGGTGCGGACACAGAAAGTGGCCAATTCTATGGTGTCCAACAGGGTCACTTGGGTCATACCATAGGTTTCCGTGCCACGACTGGGCCAGTACTGGTCACATTTAATCTGGGACAGAGAAAGTGAGAGAGAGAAGAACAGATAGAGTTATCAGTTGCAATATCTATGTCATATTCTACTAAACTGTGTCTCCACTAATAAACAAGATCACATGAGAAGAGCACAGAAAAATTCAAATCAGAAAAATACATAGACTCACTCACTCACACTCACACTCACACTCACACACACACACACACACACACACACACACACACACACACACACACACACACACACACACCAGCTCATACAGTATTCCCTCTTGTGGATTAAAACACCAGGCAGTGTTGACAGAAACACTGTGGTAGCTTCTCTCTATTTCACATCAGAGAAACAACACTGTGCACAATGAACATGGAATGTGACCAGACTGTCACAGAAACTCGTCTCCTCCAGCTTAACTTCAACAACCCCAAACAATTCCTGCCTGCACCCTTGCCTCACTCAATCACAAACAATTCTTAATTCAGTATATGTCAAAATAATAACAATGAACTTTATTTATATAGCACTTTTCTTAACAATGTTAGCGTGCTTTACAAAAAGAAAATAAAACCGGAAAAAGCTGATTAAAAGGAAGTAGAGACAATAATAAAAAGCCTGATAAAGTGTAATCATTTCAGATTAATACCTAATTTTTCCAAAAAGTTAAGTTTTTTATCAAATCTTGGATAGATATCTTATTTTGAGTCAAAATGTTTTAGCTGTTTTTCGTCCAGTGAAGCAGTGGTTCTACAGTATATCTGTATCTCTATAAAATGCAACACCTGCTTCCCCCCAGTCCTCCCCTGTCAGCCCATCTAATAAAGATTCATTCAATAAGGGGTGTGACGCGCCGGCAGACATCTGATGAGATGTGACAGCTAGTGAGGGAGATGCGCTGCTCTCCAGCTTTCTCTCCCATTTCCTGCTCGAGCTGACACTCAAGTTCTACTGCCCGCTAATCCTGATCACGTTTGACAGGAGTGGAACGCACATGTCAGGATGGAGAATAGGTAAACAATTGAAAAGGGATAAGGGGAGGGAAGATGAGTGGAGACACCTGAAGTGAGTGAGCCTGATGTTGACACAGGTTTTGGTTGACAGGATGAAACATCACATTTGGCTTTTTGACATTCTGACAACCCTACTTCTTGATAGCAAAGACAATTATCTCCGTGGATCCGTCCTAATGGTGCACTCACACCATATGGCTTTATTTATTTCTTGTTTTCGTAGCGCTCACCTGTATTTTCAGCTCGTCATTTAGAGAAATGGCTCGTATGACAGGCACTTTGTTTACATAACGACTAGCTGTCACTATGGGAAAACAGAACTGATGTACAACTGTCAAACACTTAACAGACTTCCTTAACAGAGCCAATGTGCTTTAAATTGAATCACTGTGATCACAGTAACAGCTGCCATTTTTATTCTACATTTACCATTTAAAATCTGATTGTTTGTGGTTGTAAAGTGATGCTGTTGAGCTGTATAATATCTCTAGAAAGTGCTCCTTTCTAGACATGTTTTTCACCTTGTGGCTTCTTCCCATGGATGGAACATAAAACAAACAGTGGACTAGTGTAATCGCATCCTGATATATCTTTACTCCCTACTGAAACTAAGCCACTGTGCTCCCCAGGCACTTTTTCCTCTAACTTCCACTATCAACAGATGGCCGTGGGAGGCACTGGCCACAGGTACCTCAAAAAACTCCATTGCACTCTATCGCTTAAAATTTAAATTTAGCTTCCTGCACTGTACAAGTAGCTAAAACTCTCTGACTTGCTAAGCTCTCAGAGCTGTAGGGAACATGCAACAGCTTGTCGTTTTTCAAAACAAGGAAATTCAAATAAGGAGAGCAAAGAGAGTGAAATCTGTGAAGATACTCCAAGAGGACATATCCTAACTTATCAGATGTGCCCAGGTAGACCGTCTTTGAGTTAACTCTGTTTTATTGCCCACCTCTGCTGTGTTCACCACCCCATTCAAATTTCCAGACTTCTCTCAAAGCAATCCATCTCAAGAAAATGAAGTCTGATTACCTACCAATGAGGTTCAGGTGTGCAACTGGGAAATCAATGTAAAGCTGTGCCATTTTCACACAGCTGGCTCTTGTACTTGGTCTTGTGAATCAGTGATTTGATTTTGAGGTTTATTTAAAAACAACATTTCAAAGTGGTTTGTGAGGTCACTGGAGGGGAGCATTGAAAAGAAACCTACGAAAAGCAGGGCCCAGCCTATACCCCTGAAATTGATTGAGCCGACTTACCCGTGACTTCTCCTCTAGTCTGGTCATCATGACCACAGTGGCTGCTCTCTGTTCCCACACCATCCTCCAAAAGTCGCCGAATGTCTCCGGTAATGGACCCTGGGTGGCGATGTAAGCATTCTGCTTCCTGTAGCCATCAATGTAGTTGGCATTGATATAGTCGCTACCTGTGATTCCTAGATACAAACCACAGTGAAAAAGATTGTGAGATTAAACAATGTATTGTTAATCCATCTCTCTGCCTTCACGTCTTCATCATTTTACTTTTCTAAGTGTTTGCATCCTTTTGTTTTGTGCCATCTGCCTCGATAATTCACACACACTGCCCCTGTTTTCCAATCAATGAAGGTGTAAAGATTCTAGATTGCAAATAAGGAAACAAGTAAATTACTTATATAATGAGTCTTCACACATCTCATTGTTGAAACAAGTAAAAATTGGCTAAGATAAGGTAGATCTAGATAGCTCCAGGGCTTAAAATGTTCTGGTTATTAATCTTGTCTAATAGACCTGCAGAAAAGTTTGTTTGGAAAATAATACATATTTTAAGATGATATAAAATCAAAAAGTGATGTTAGTAGCTATTCCACAACCCTTCTCTCATTCCTCCTTGTAGGACACCTCTGTTGTTGTTCCATTCCAATGGATTCAAATGCAGAAGTGCTTCTGTCACAAATTCCTGTACTGCTGTTTTTTAGTTTCTTTTTTATTTTACCTCTGTGGTTCTGCCTAAATTGCTGTGGATGTGTTGCACCAGCCTCCATCTGATTTACCACTATGGCTATAGTGTGAAGATGGAAGATAGTGAGGAGTAAATCAGTAGATCAAGCCAGCATCCCTCACAGCCCCCCCAACATGCTCGGTTACACTCCGGTCCCACTAGCTGGAAGGAACCCCTCTGTACTGCTGTGTAAATGAATGTGTACTGGCAACATTTTAATGCCGATGATAGTGCTTGTAAGCTCCATCTCAAAATCCTGCATCCACTGACTGCATGTAACTATCAAAGTATTCAACGGCATCCTTTAATGTGTCTACAGCAGTAACAGAACACTTCAAAGCTTAAATATGTAGTTGACTGCAAGGCTTCATCAGGGTTGCTCATGATATCAAGTGTACAAAGTTATATAACGATGAAACAGGCCTCTAGTCTCATCATGTGCTGTACAAAACTGTCATCGAGCTCTGATCTGCACCTGTGAAGAGCACCGCTGTGCACAGGGCATCTACAATTTAAGATAATGATGACACTTAAAATCGTAGTATAAAATCTTGTGCATCTTGCCAAACTGTCATAAAGAGTGAAACGATGTGACTGTGCAGCACACAAAAAGTCGAGGAGTCCTTGAGCTTGATGCAGAAAACCTTCTGACTCAGTTTATGCCAAAGTGTCGTTAATGTAAACAAGATAATCTGTGATTAGGGTATGTCTAACACAGAGCATCTGACAATGATAAGACAGAACATCACCCATCTTCATTTAACCAACTTCTACAACCCTGTCACTTGAAAACAGACTCCAGCGTGGTGGCATCTGTGTTTGAGAGTCACGTCTCTTTGACTGACGTCTCCTCACTCAAGCGACAAACAATGAAACACTCGACTGGGCTAATTTAGGAGAGGAGACGCAGTGAGGACAACAACCAGGGTGGAGAGGAAGAATAAGATAGAGAAAGAGGTGGGGGAGAGAGAGAGAGAGAGAGAGAGAGAGAGAGAGAGAGAGAGAGAGAGAGAGAGAGAGAGAGAGAGAGAGAGAGAGAGAGAGAGAGAGAGAGAGAGAGAGAGAGAGAGAGATGGGGGAAAGGCACAAAAAAGACAAGAGAAGAAAGGATAAAAGAATAAAAGACAGAATAGAAAAAAGAAGAAAGAAACAGAAAGCCAAATGCCATTAAAACGGATACCACGTCGCACAATCTGACTGTGGTGCCTTGGCTTTAGTCATAGCTAAATGAACAGAGAATGGCGGCGTGCATGAATTGTTCTACTGCTGCGACTAATGGCAAAATCACTGCAGTGTAAAATAGAAATTTCAGACTTGATTAATTTATGTATTTATGGACGAGGCATTTTTCCTTGGGATAATTTTGTTATGCGTGTTGTTTCACCCTCAGATTGGCCTGACTATTGCGAAATGTCGAAATCTAGTTGGAGCAGTTAGCTCACACAAAAGGAGAGAACTGTGGAGTAGGGAGTTTGGCACTACTGTGAGGAGTCGGGAGGCTCTTCTGGTGATGCAACGGCAGAACAATGTCAGCGGTGAAGGGTGACTACCTCTGACAATGTCCCTTGAGATTTGGAAGTCAGAGGAAGAATTTTACTGGCTCTAAGATTCTCAGTACTGTGTCTACGGGCAGTTAGAGGGAAGTCATGAGAGAGGGGCAGATCTGATGAGACAAATGGGACGGTGAAAACACTGGTTAAATTCCTGGGTCACTCTGACTGTGAGATCTGATTGAGTGCTGGGCCCAAAGATGAGCTGAAACAAGTCCTCGCCTCAGCCCAAAAATAATTCCATTAAATAAACTGCTTAGCTAAGGAGGAACAAGTTGAGCTGAAACAAGTCTTCCGCTCAACCACCGACAAAATTTCGTTCAGTTTTATTCTGTAAATTCACTGCTTATCACATATTTCTTTCAATTTCACTTCATGTTTTTTTCTATTTTGCTTCATGCTACTGTGATGACTCACGACATGTCCTGTGAAGGCCAACCCAGTAGTGTAGTTCTGTCTTTTCTTTCAGCTATCCTTTGTTCTTTTCTGGTTAAGTAAAGAATCAGCTACAGCACGGCCCCATTCTCTATATATTATTCAATTATATACTTTCAAATTCTACAGTATTTTACTGCCTTGATTGTACTTAATATATTCTATTTTGCACTGCTATGCACTGTTCTAGCTTGGTCTTAACTGTCTAGTCCCATCTGGTCTAGTGTACGTCTGTTCAGTAGAAATTTCTAATTACTTAAACCAACTATGATTATGAGGATTTCCCATGTGAGCTCAGCTCATCTCTGAGATGGTGAAGGTGCAGGATGTGAGGATGAGTGAGCCTTACCCTCGATGGGAGCCAGGATGACGCGGGAGTGGTCGTAGGCGATGACGTTGGCATAACGATTTTTGGGCTTGTTCACCTCCAGGTTGGAGTGTTCCCAGGTGAACTGCTGGCCTGGATCGATAGACTGACGGGAACAGAGACAGGCAGAACATGCACACACAAAAAACATTAGAAGCACCATGAGAGGAGCTGAGCAATAACAATACGGCTTGAATGTTATCATAGAAAGAATAGTAGGAGGGGGGAGGGAGAGATTGAAACTGTGATTTCCCTAAAGGAAAAAGAACATGGTATCATGAAAATCTGCACACTGCTTGGTTTAAATACTCATAGCAGCTGCACACACTACTTTATCAAGATCATTAATGTAGCAAGCGTATAATGACAAATAACAATATTGATGAAGGTGGCTGCTGCCCCCCTTGAGGGGTGGGTGTGGAACAAGGCCCGACACTCAGGTGGAGGAAAAAATTAGCTGTCTCTTTACAATTAAGAATTCTGGATAAATATTCTGTTTACTTGTCAGGATCATTTAGTTTTCCATTACGATCTGTGGTTTTCTCATAGGTGTCTAGTGCTCTGTTGACGAGTTGTTGGTGGCTGGAGAGAGACTTACATTAAAATAAGGTCCAACTGGAAATATGATCTAACAATTTGTATTCAATCATAACAGCAATAGGGTCTTCTTTAAATAGAGCTTCCCTTTGTGTCAAGCTCTTTTCATATTTTTTTTCTTGTTCTCTCTCTTTCTTTCTGCCCTTTCTTTTCTCTAGCCCTCTTTCTTTGTCCTGTTTTTCTTATCTGTATCTCCTCATCTCCCTTTCAAAGTCTTCCAGTCTTTGTGCATGTTTCTTTATCTCTTTATCTCCTTCTCCATCTCCCGACTCCTCTCTGATGTTTATACTCCATCTCTATACAGCAGTCACCCACCTGTTCTCCTGCTATTTTCCCTTTTCCTCTAGTGTACCTTGAGGCAGCGCACATGTGTGTATTTGTGTGTGCGCAAGTATAAAGATTGGGGTCACTTCCCTGAAACATTGCTCAATTCAAAAATTGAAAAACACATCTGTGCACTCGAAGCATCAATAATATTTTACATAAATTACATTTAGGGAACATTTGCGGGAAAAAGTCCACTCCTCAATTTCAGGAGTAACTAATTCCAGAAATGATTTAAAAATTGATTAAGCAATAATTACTCAAGTGCTACTGTAACAGCTCCAATTCCTCCTTCTTACTCCTCCTTATGAGCCATGATGACAAGTTTGCTGTTGAATCATAGCTCCTACAAAGAAGTCAAGGTTTGCAGGACATGGCTTCAAACTACCCGACAGCATACTGGTTTCAGTATCGTCAGGTAAAACTGTGGCTGCATTTTCATTGCTATTTGTATGTCAGATTATCTCCTCTTCATCTCCGCTTTCCAGCTGTGATACCCTGCTCTCTCTCTACCCTCACTGAATCCTCATCATTAACCAAGCCTCCCCACCTCATCTCTCTGCTTTCTCCCCTCTTCCCTCCATTTTTTCCCTCCTCCCTCACATCCCGCCTGGCTAAAAACCAATCAGTCAAAGCCCTGCAGAGCTGCGCTTGGCAAGCCGGGGCGCCCGGACGAGCAGCCATTCATCAAGAAAATAACAAAATTAAAATTACACTTCTCTATTTAATTTGGTCATTTATTTTTCCTGGGGGGTGGCTGTGTGAAGGGGCAGGAGAGGGAGTGAAAAAGACTGAGTGGGAGAGGAGATGAGCGGGCGGTTTCATCCTCTCTTAAAGCCAAGTAATTAGAAGTTGTAGTCGTAGCAAACCGTCAACTTTAGTATCGCGTCTCTCGTCTCTCTTCCTCCCTGAATGGAACAAGCTTGTCCCTTTGGTACACAGCCCGGATGTGGATTTATGAATAATAGATACCAAAGAAATACTGGATCGCTATGAGAAGTCATTATCCACCAACATCCACCGGCAGGCATGATGACGGCAATCTATGCTGGTATACCCGCTTCCTACCTTAGCCTGGCATGCAGCAAGGCGACAGGCACAGTGATTTAGGGATGGTGAGGAGGGGATATTGCTTGTATGCAAACGAGAGCTGATTCAGCGCTCCTGATTTCTAATCAACTCTGGTGTCATTTATAACCGCCGCGGTCTCAGAGCTCAGACAGCTCAGTTACCCCCTCCACACACAAACACACACTCACACACACTCACACACAGTGCGAGTTCTGCGCAACAGACAAGACCATATCTCCATTTAGGAAGAAAGAAAATCTTTACTCTTCTGTAAGTTTACTGCTGTGTGTTTAAAAAATTCAAAACACATTTATTAATCAATATTAAGGGAAAAAAATGACAATTAATTAAATTTCCTAAAAATAAAAGACAGCCATAACCTTTAATCTGTAATTGCTGGTCTTTAATGAAGGTAAAGGAAGTGTTTAAAAAAAGTGTTTCTGTTTTCTCAGCTTAACACAGTTCAATGTACTGCCATCTTCTAAGAAAGTAGAGGCATTTTGAATGCAAAAAAACAAACATATATTTTATTTTGGGGCATAAATATTAAACCACTTTTTCTTGCCCATAGTTCCTGTGTTAGGACTGGATACGTTACATTATGATTTTGAATAAATCGCATTTGGGGATTTAGGAGTTACCACAACTGAAGGGAATTTCACAATTGAAAATGACAATGGTCTTGCTCATCTGATATATCTGAGAGGATATTCATCTGGGTATTTCACAATTGTACCATCAGCTACAGCACTGTCAACGAAAAAAAAGACTTAAAAGAAAACAAACAGCCATTTCCTTTGGGGAAAGAAGGGACTTTTATGTTTCTTTCTGATGAGACCACGATCAGACAGATATTAATACTCTGCTGGAACTATGACCCTTTAACTTTTGGCCCACTCACCTCATATTCCTGGGAGAGCTTGAGATTGTCGTTGGCCTTGAGGAGCTCTGTGTGTTCAGCCAGCTCTGAGATAGGGATGGGAGGGTGATTCATCATACCTGCTTGCCAAAAAATGGAGAGAAAAATTCCAGAAGATAGGAAATAAAGTTTATTAGTATAGCAATCAGAACACCAGTTCAAAACTCACAAATCACACAACACACCATTTATGGGTGAGAAGTTCTTGCTTACATAACAATGGACGCTGGGTTTTAGTGGTGAGGAAGCTTGTGCAGAATGTGGTGAATGTGACACACAGCAAAAATGTATTGACTAGTGATGTTACAGGAATATGATTGGACCAGGCCAGAGCTCAAAAATAGCTAAGTTTGTTCGAGCAGGGCTGATTGATTATTTGCCAAAATGGCTGGTAGACAATGGTCATGATGCAGACAAAGAGACGACCTATTAAAGTTGCTGAGTGTTGCCAGAGGAAAACCCAGACCAACTATGTCTCAAACATTCAGAGGCATCAATAATTTTTAATAGCTTGGGAAATGAGTTACAAATCACACAAGATGAAAAAGGTTTCGACAGCGAAATCACGGACAAGAAACACTACAGTCCTTTTCACTCCTTAAATCAGTGAAATGCTTATGTTGACAAAAATACCATGCACTCCTCATTGAAGCTTATCAAAAGTAACATTTCAATCCTGGATTACTAGTTGGTGATCAAACAACTCTGAAATGGAAATAAGGATGGTTTTACTTCAAGCAGATCTTACAAATTCAAACAGACTGCATTATTTCTCATTACCTATACATGAATACTATGTATCATTATTTTCAACATTTATACTTCATTGCTTTCAGCACCATCCTCATTAAAAAAGAAACATGAGAGAGAAGCTAAGACACATTCTTCTGGATCAGACCTAACATATCTTTCTAATCTGTAATGCTCTTGTTGTGCTGCGTTGTTAGCACGGTGACCAATTTTGACTGTCGCCTTTATAAAAAAGGAGCTTATTCTAGAGGGGAGCACTGACCTGGGGGCTCATGGGAGGGGAGGTGGGAGGGGGATACGGAGGTTTAGGAGTTGACAAGTGTGAGTGATGCTGAGTGACACAGTGAGCTGCTCCATTCCAGTCAGCCAATGCAAAGCAAGCAAGCTGCTGTTCCTACCCTTTCCTCCATCTGCTTGTTCCCTCAAACAAAGGAACATTGGCTCTAAGATGAACACCCCTTATCTTCCAAAATCACAAAAAAACATGCTACTCAGTTGCATATCCGATGCACACTTCTCCCAAATCCTTCTGCCATTTATCCAAAGGAATTCCCAGAAAGAACTAGCTTTTCAGTTGGGTGGGAAAATTCTAAGATTTTTTTTTTTTTTGTTTGCTCCAATATCCACTGAATATTGTGTTGCTGCTGCAACAATATTATCAGCACTGCTGTGCACTCCAGTCACTAATCCATTTAGGAGCATAAAGCTGAGGCCATGTAATGGAATATGGAGCAGCCATAGATTGTGGCTCTGTCCCTGCATGAGGCCTGGCAGTACTTAACGCTTTCATATTTTTAGTAAGGGACCTTTTTTTCTGTCGAGTGTCGAGGTCAAAAGTCGAAAAAATGTTGACATCTCTTCAAAAAAAAGTTTTCCAGGCTTAATTGAGCATGCGAATCGACATAATCACATTAACCATCCTTAATTTTCTCTCTCTGACAATGCTTAATATCCCTCCAATGTCAAGGGGGGTCACCAATGTTTTGGCTGCTTTTGTTGCACTTAAAAGGGGGGGGGAGGGGCCCAACTCTCTGTGCTGACAGTCTTCATTAGTAATGGCAATTTATTTTACACTGAGAGAACAATGCAGCAGCGTCAATTACATGAAGATTAACAAAGATTACAATACATATATGAGACAAATGGAGATGACACTGGATGCCGTGACATCCTCCGGAAAATGAATGGACACACTGCATTAACAGACTAGTTGACGAGAGTTGTCCAACAAACACCCATGCCCTTCTTAATGGATCATTTAAATGCTGTTTACTGAATTAATAGTGCTCCTCTAAATTTTAAAGCCTATCGTTACTCCTTTCAATGTCTTAATGTGATCTCAAACAGAACCTTGCAAGGTAAGGGGAGACCTCAAATAATATTAAGATATTTGGTGTGTTTATTTATTCATACTTGAATGAGACAGTTATTAATCACTTGTGGGAATTCATTGAGATGAACATCAAGAAAGAGAGCAAAATTTCAAATTAAATTTGGTTGTCAGTCTACTTGTTTCAAATTCAAAGGGAAAAGGTATCAGAAGCTATGAGGGAAATAAGTAAATGTGTATGCAAATGAGGGGCTCACACTTCTCCTTGAGAGAACAAGAGCGGGTTGTTTGAGGCGAGATCAAAGAATGTTTGTATGTGTATGTGTGTGTGTGTGTGCATGGTTGTATCCGTGTATGTGTATTTGTGAGTGTGCATGAGTTACAGATGTACTCAAACTCCATCAATTCCTTTCAGTTTTTGTTTGCTGCCCACATTACTGTCTGCATGTGTAAGTGCCTGCTATGGTTAGATAGATATATCAAGCCACAGTGTTTACATATACATCCAAATGAACCATGATGCACTGCCAGTTAAATAGGCTGAAGGTTATACATTCTAGTTTTTGTTCATTACTTCAAACTTCGGTGGAATGTTCTGTGAAAGTTTTGTGAGAGCAATTTGAATACTCACGACTGTAAGAGGCTTAAATCCATTATTTCATCTTCATCCATCTTTGCCTTTTGTCAACATAACCGATTGCTATAAGTTGTCATATTTACTCTGATGAACCTCACAGCTAAACACATCTGTTTGTGTATCTTCTCTCTCTCTCAGTGTAGTTTTCCCTTCTAAGCCATTTGTTTTGTTCTAAAGACAAATGAGTCAATCGCAGCCGATTTGTTTTCTTTTTCATATTGTCATTTATACACTGCACGGCGCAGTGCAATGTTTACCCAAGAAAAGATTTACTTTCTAAACTAAGCTTTGCTATGACCCGGACTTGAGCAAAGTCACTCAAGGACAAATAGCTGTTATTCTCTACCCCCCACTCCCATGCTCTCGTCCTTCTGTTCAACAAAACCCCCTCGCCAACAGCTTTTTTCTATTCACGTGCAGACTCTTCCGTTTTTTTCCGTCGCAATCAACTGCGTGATCAATGAACACAGAAAAACAAACTAGCGTCTAATTACACATTTCCAATCTCTCGATCTGCAGTCGATGCGCCTGAGAAGTATAATGATTTTTTTTTGATAAGCCAAACCAATCTCTCTCCAAAAGCCTATTTATGATATTGCGTATTTCTAGATAAAAGGGAAGAAGTCTGTCTGTGGGTAAGCAAAGAAAATAAAAGGGGGAAAAAGGGGGGTTAGAGGAAACCCAGAAACTCTGCTTTTTCTCTCAGATGATCCTTCAGTGAGCAGGGAGAGAGGGTGATCAAATGTCGAGCCATTGTTTGCCACCGCTTTAATTAATTCTGCTCGTTATCTCCGAGCACAGAAAAGACCCCGTTAGTTCAGAATGGAAATGGAGCAGTGGTGGTGAAGGAGGAGGAGGAAGAAGAAGGGAGAACAACAACAAGGAGGTGAGGAAGGGGAGGAAGAGAAAGAGGGATAACAGAGATTGTACCCCTGTAAAAAAAAAAAAAACTAAAAAAAAAAACAAAAAAAAAACGCTCAACCATCTCTGCATCTGCAGAAGTGATCGCACAGGTTATTTATGCATGGTGGATTAATGCACAGCCAACAGCCCAAGTGAATATTGTGACTGACATCCAATTAAAGTAAAAAAAAAAAAACAAAACAAAGAAACAGCCCAGTATGCCAATAGAAACCAACATAAAATTAATTAGTGCTTAAATTTTGCTGCATCATGTGAAAAAACAAACAAATGCAAATTATGTATTTGTAAATGGAGGCAAGCGGTGCTTGAAAAAAAACAAAACAAAAAGAAAGCTGGTACGCAAATGCTAAAAGCATAGAGACTAACTTTCATAGTCAAAATCTGCTTCACTCTGAGGACTGCTTAGACCAGAATCTGAAAGAACAGCAAACATAAGGAAAATGGTTTCAAAAAGGCTGTAATGCAACAGAAAAGGCTTTTAAAAAAGAAAACATAAAAATGAGCAAAATGATAAAAGGCCAAGAAATAAAACACAAAGGAAATAGTACATTCTTTTTACCAACAGTTTACCGTCAGTAAACTCAACTCAAACCTTCTCAGGGTGGCCTGAATGACAGATTTGAGGCCAGACTGCAACACAGACATGAAAAAGTAGGGCAAACATTTTCAGATCAGACCTTCCGCTACCAAATCCCAATCAGTGCCACAGTCCTCCTCAGGAGCAGTCTGGTTAGCCATGGGTGTCAGCCCCTGCTTCCCCTGCTGAGAAACCCTACTGCAAAGCCCCATATCAACAGTCATAGAGATCAGGGATAAAAAAAAAAAATTGATTCGCTATCTCTGAGCTTTCATAAATGCCAGTTGGAAGGGCCTATTGAGAGGAATAAGAAAGAGACAGAGACGGGAAAAACCAGCTTATGTTTCCTGGTGAAAACTAATTCTGAAAGGTTCCTTTGTCCGTGGCTTGGTGCTGAGACATTGGGAGTGAAAGGTGTGGAAAAGTATCCGCATTTTTGGCTGACAGCTGTGGAGTTAGAGCTGATGGGAGTCAGAGCTCAGAGGAGTGTGGTGATGGTTCAACATCTTATCTGCTCCAGAGGAGAAGTCCTCTGAGGCTGTAACCAGCAATACTATGTCTAGGTAGACTCAAGTCTCCTTAACTGTTCAAGCAGAAAGGAGCCATCTTTAACAACGCACAGCAAAATTGGACATGTGGCTAAGAGATGCAGTTTGATGGGATGGCTGCTAACCTACCCATCAAGGGAAAGGAAATTAATTTTCGCCAGGGCTGAAACTAAATTAGAGAAACAGGGTGACGAAGATAGAAAGGATCACCCAATGATGGGAACATGGATCCAACAGGCAGTTGTTCCAGAGAATGTATGAGGAGTGAGAAATGGAAGGAAAGGAAATATGATTTGAGGACAAAATTAAATTTCTATGAAAAATTTTCTGTTCTCTTCCCAGAAAGCCTGGGGCCCAAAAACAAAAAAAACATGCTGTGAGATAGAAAAAATGCAGGTAGGTCATCATTCCCAGTTGGAAGCCAAAATATGTTATAAATTTATTTTTTTTTCCAGATGGAAAATAGGATGTACAGTGTGCTCGCCTAAAACAGTGCTAAAATCAAATCCTGCAATTTGAAAAAAATGGCTTAACTGAGTTATGGTGGGTTTACCTTTCAATGACATCTTGATGAGAGGATGCGTGGCCAAAGGCGCCAAATAAGTGCAGACAGATGAAGACATCGAACATCCCCCTCTCCCTAATTGATTTGTGACAATGACTAATTAAACCAAGCAGGGGGCACTCTGATCCACTGTCTCCAAATGTCATTCATCACAGCAGGAGGGAGGTACAGGCACGTCTGATTATGTTTATGTGCGAGTGCGCGCTGTCTGTGTGTGTGTGTGTGTGTTTTCGATAGAACTGTTTGTGAGGAGGAGGGCACGGTTGTTGAAGTCGTTGCTGTAATCTGGAGAAACAAGTAGGTTGCTGATGCATGCGAGCGATTGGCTGATGTTCGTGGATTTGCAAGAATGTGATGCTGTCTACAAGCTTAAATGTATAAGTCACTTTTCTGACAGAGTTATGGGGGCGTGATATAATATGCCATGCTGTATTGAAGGGAGGAGATAAAGAGAAACAGAGATGAAGACGGCTGAAATATAAAATATATCAGAGATAGGTTACAGAGTAAACCCAGTGAAACTCTGTTCACCTGCCCTTTTATTTCTAGGAGGGGAGTTTTTTTTTCTATTTTTGGCTGAACAGTAACAAAATGATTTCATATTACATAGCACAGAAGGGAATGTTGAACTGATGAAGTGAAGATACAGTTTTAAGGTAAAAAAAATGAAAAAAAAAAAAAAAAAAAAATATTGCAGGCTGTAATTCTTGATGATCACCAGCTGTTTACTATAGTTTAGCAGCGTTTTAACTGCAAGGCTGGGAAGAGTCAAAAAAAAACAACAAGAGAGAGAGAGAGAGAGAGAGAGAGAGAGAAAAGGGAAGAGATCTTGTGAAAAAAATGACAGAGAAAAGAGTGAGTACTCATAGATAAGGGGGGGGGCTTGATTGGAGACAGACAGTAGATACCCACTGAGTCGTGCTGCTTCATTACTTTGGCCCCATTTGCCAATTAAACCCCAGGCACATATGAAGATAATGACAAAATGAGCCACTCTGCACCCCAAGGACTTATGAGATGTCACTGTGAGGCTGTCACATGACCTAAAGGCTTTAAAACACAAATGCACGCACACGCAATGTACGCACACTCTCTCTCAAATGCATTAACCAAACTTAGCTTATAGGAGGGCTAATCAAAAACATATTTTTTTTTGCTCTCTAGCACTAGGGGTCCCTGAGCACACATTGCCGATGTGGCATATGCTCTGTTGGATTGAAGAGGCCTTGGATAAGTGCACTGGGACTATGCTCATTTGAACAATGGTCGCTATTAGCTGATGGGGATGTTCACAAATGCTCACCGGTCCACTTAATTGGGCTAAAATGTCCATTCAAATTAAATTCCCTGGGTACGGAGATAACGACATTGCCCAATTCCGTGGAACAACGGCAGGGCTGTCGAATGAGAATGCTTGTCATATATAAAGAGAAGTCTCCGCATGTGTTGGTGAATGTTATGTTAAAGGGAGCAAGAGATTGTAACAAGAGCTTCTATTATTTAAGGAAGTGAGGAGGACAGTTGAGGGCACGGTGGAAAACGCTGGAAGTCAGAGAGACAAATAAAGAGAACTGCCATTATAACCTTGTCATTACAGAACCACTGATAGGGGCTTTGAATACCAAGCAAGATAAAGATGAGGACAGTGAATTGAACTTCCACATTTCTGTGGAATTATGTGGGTTAGTGCATTTTCCTTTAATTTATGTATCTCTCTTCTCTGATGTAAAGAAGTCTTTTTTTTTTCCCCAAGATACAAACTCAAAGCAGCATGCCTGGGCTTCCAAGGAAGCTGAAGAGAAACGCTCCATTTTGAAATCCAAGCCTTTTGATGGAGCACAGACTGGCCATGGATGACAGATGGATGGCTGACAGACAACTGGGCTAGGAGACAGAAAGGCAGGAGGCAAAAGAAAAAGAAACAAGGGAACACTAGGAGAATTTACTTATTTTTCTGCCTTTTGTTTGGGCAAGTGAGAACAATGCCATTAGAACTAGATTGCAAGTTTCTCAAAATGAAGCTCTTTGTCTTCTGTCAATTAAGCAGCTGGAAGAAATAATGGAATCTCAACCATTTACAGGAAAACTCTAAACACAATTCCACTTGTACAAGGTATAAGGAGGAAAATGCTGTAATTCAACTATACACCAGACAGTGTAAAACATATTCCATGAGGTTTAGCTAGAGGTAACAAATGGGACTGTAATCTGATTTGTTTGAACCCTCCTTCACCTAAATCTCTAATCTGGCAGATTTCAAAAACTGGCCAACAGACATGCTATTTGCAGATCCATGTGACTTATGTTTACAAATGGTGGTTGTAATTGGGCGGTGGAAACTGAACTGTACCGAATACAAAAAACACAAAAAAGTCAAACTTGGTTCCGATATAGTTTAGACCAAACATAACAAACTGTAGATGCAATTGTAGCCTAAATCTCAGGAAGCTGAATAAACAAAAGACAGACCGATAGATAATGGGTCTGAAAAGGCGTCAAGAGGAAGATGTCAGACAAGCTTTAGGGGTAGAAGCCTTCGAGAATGAGTGTAGTATCGAATGTGCTCTGTTGTTAACACCAGGCTTTAGCTCGGATGAACACCAGTAAGAAAGTGAGACGAAAGAGAGAGCAGGTAAAAAACCTCAGAGAACACAACAGGATTTGTTTCCAACATGAAAAGTCAAGCCAAACAATAAACATAATTTTCAAATGTCTCATGTAACTAAAGTATTTGTTATGATTAAATGGTGAATTGTTACATGAGGACATGGTAAACACATAAGTATGGCTGGCAGGTAGTAATGAAGGTACACAGTGACATACATGTAGAGAATGATATGGAAGCACTTAATGGACATCATGTATACTGAAGCATAGATTTAGCTTTAAACTGCATAATTTGTGAAGAGTTAATCTCTTGCTTGTGCTGATATTACAATCTGTAAATTCCTAAAACAAGTAACTAACTACATATTTATCTTTTGTTATGCATGAATGACATATTTTCAGAGTAAATTAATAATTTGGTGTCAAGAAGAAAGGTTTAACTTTATTTACCCGCAGACATATAATATAGGGACTTTCCAGTATGAGCTTTTGACAGCAAATACCGATATTGGCTCTTTTCAAAATTCCAGCAAAACTTTGTTTTTTGCAAGATGAAAAGCTTTTAAAATAGTATTAGGTCTGTTAAAGCTTGACACAGTGGTCTACCTTACAGCCATGTCAATGAATGTCTTATGTACTATGGATAAGCAGGTTCTTAATTTTTTTTCTCTACAACTCTACAACCAACAGAGATACTGTAGGCATGAACTAGACACCACAAACAGTTTTAGAATGTAAAAAAATTCAAGGCAAGAAAACTGTTGAGCCAAACTGAATCAGAAGTCACATGCTTGCCCCATGTGAAACACAAATACGTTTTTTTTTGTTGTTGAAGCCGAATACATCTAAAGCTTGTACTTAAACACTAGTGTGAAACAGTGTGCACTGTCTTCATAATCTACAATAATAGTGGTGAGCACACGGTCAAATTAACCTATATTTATATTTGCAAAAACTACAACAATAAGCTAAAATGCCAGAATTTTCCTTTAAGGCAAATTGAGGCAGTATTTCTTTTTTCATTTTACCTAAAGCTAGAAGAGTAAACTTCCTTCTTCACAATTATCTTATATTTGATGACAATGGAAATCTTTTTTTTTTCCTGTAAGGCCAATATTAACCTCATATATTCACATGTGCTGTTAAAACTATACTATATATGTTGTTCAGCTTCACATGAGTTTGTTCCTCAGTGTACATGTTGTGTTTTGTTGGTGTACCTGGAGTTTGGAAGTTGATGCGTCTCATCTCCACCGGGTCTGTAGGGTGGTGAGGTGTAATGTCTGCATTGTTCAGCAGACACTTTGTGCGTGGCTCTGACTCTTTTCTTTTGCGGCTGGAGAGTAAGACAAACAAAGAGTAGAAAGAAGGGGGAGACATACAACAAAAACAATAGAATAACTTTTAGTCAGCACTGGAACCAGAAAAACAGTCCCCACTCTCACTAATGACGTTTCCTAAACAACTTCACAGCTCCAGCTGACTGGTAGCTCGGTGGGTCAGAGTGAAACCACATCAAGAACTGGGAAGCTAAGAATGCGTATCAAGCACGCAAAATTCTCCTTCACTCTCACTAATTAAAGGCATCTTTTTTGCTGAGGCAGGCTATTTTGTCTTCCCCTGTCAAATGCAATAGAGTACGGCCAAGCCTTACCTGTCAGGTTTGCTGTTTCCAGAGAAAGCAATAGGAGTCAAATAAATATATAAAGATGGTGAAAACACAACACACAAGGAGAAAGGGAGAAGGGGAGGCAAGAAGAGAGATAAATCAATAGAGAGCAGTTTAAAATTCACAGGGGTCGCTGCTGGGCTCGCAAAACACGAGATAAAGCTCATCAGCATTTGCAGGAGATGTGTGAATGTGTGTGTATGTGCACAAGTAACTGTGTGTCTATGAGTGAGTATTCAATGAAATGTGTAAGTAAGCGCATACATTCGTGAGATTGAGTCTGTGTGTCTATGTATGTGTGTGTGCTTATGTGTGTACACGAGGGTGCAGATACAGATGGGGAAGGGTAATGTCAGGGCCAAGGGCAGACCCGGGAAACACTATTCACCAGGGAGAGATGGAGGGGGAGATGGGAGAGTGAGGTGGACAGAAAGAGAAGAGAGAAAAAAAGAGAGAGATCCAAGGAGAGATGTTACTCTCCCTAACCACCAAGACGGAGGTAAGGCAAGGTCAGACAGTCAGAGATCATCTGACAGAAGCAAGCTGTACTTGTGTTGCTCACACCCGCCCTGGCCCCCTTAAGATAATTCAGGGATCTGCCCTGGTATGTAGGGCGACCTCTTACACCACAGTTCAGTAGGGACTAGCAGTCATTGAAGTGAAACAAGGGGGGATATTGACTGTATAGATTCTGAAGCCCCAAGATGCTGAGTAATAGTAAATTCATTAGACTTGTAACACAAAGAAGGCTACTTTCTGTAAGGTTCATTAAGTATAAAGCAGACTTTGATTACTGCTAGAAAACTGCATAAATTTTAAACAAATATTTAACAACTAGAAGTAACTTGGTTAACCTTAGAATAATAACTTGATGGAGTGTTTAAAAGGTATTTGGGATATAACTATTTAAAAACATATCTGTGACATATCTCGATTGGCAGATATACCATTCTTAGTTCAATTATTGAGCACCATCTCAAAGAATCTCCTCTTCTCTCCTTTCTCCAACTCCCTCACTTCCCACAACCATCTTTTTTTAGATAAGAAATGCTCTTTCATATTTACATGCAACAACGTTGTTGGGTTTTTGAATATCATGCTGCTATGAATATAAAATAAGCACCTCTTTCACACATGCTCCCTAACATGCAATTATTTCCCAGTAGCCCAATTCCCCAGTAACACTGCAAATAACCGGTTCAACATCAAATGACAAGAAAGTCTTTGTTGTGTCTTGCTGGATAAGAAAGAAAACCCCCTGAAATTTCAGGCACATTTACCCTAATTCACTAAAAACATGGATCACCAGTTGTATTGCTTGTGTAGACTACTGAGTACAGTAAAGGGCTAACAATGTAAAGTGTAAGGATTCAATTCCCTGTATATCATAATGATAAGATGATGGTAATAAGTATGAAAAGATTGGATTTAGATTATTTAGCATTTTTGGCCCCTCATACAAAATATCATATCTTGTATACTAACCTTAACCCAAAGTGTTACTTTCTATCATTTGAGGTTGAACAATGTTATTTTTATAATGTAAAGTTACAATTAGATCCAACAGCATTCACCACAAAAACTACAATTTCCAAGCCAACTCACTTTTTGTACAGAAGTATGGCTATGACGATGCAGATGATGAAGACCACAGCCAGGACTGGGCCCACCACCCATATGAGTCCATCGCCACCAGTCTCTACTGGCAAGGGGTCCACCACCAGCTCTGGAGTCATCACTGTGTCAGTATAAGGGCTGGTTGCAAACATTTTCTGAACAGAAAAATCAGTCAAAAGTTAACACAGCATATGAAACACAATCCAGGTTACAGCATGGCTTTTAAGTAAAGCATACGTTCTACTTAAGTTTTATGTGTAGCTAACTGGGTCTATGTGTAGAGCAGTGTGTCAGTTCTTCTGTGTGTGCTGCATTCATATTCATCATGAAAACTGTCTGCAAGACATGAATGAAGTTCAGCAAATTGAAGGGAACTGAAAGTACCTATACTAAACTAAACCAGACCAATGTAAAAAATGAATTATCCAGAGTGAAAGTGGTTGAACAGAACCATGTTGAACAGAATTGAAATGTGTTCGATTCAGATGAACACAAGTGACGTGAACCATGATTAAATGTACAACACTGAATTATTAAATCCACTGCAATTAAAGTAAATTAAGTGAAAGGAAATCAACTGACGTGAACCATGATTAAATGTATAAAACTGAATTATTAAATCCACTGCAATTAAAAGAAATTAACTGAAAAGAAATCAACTGACGTGAACCATGATTAAATGTACAAAATTGAATGATTAAATCCACTCAAAAGAAATTGACTGAAAGGAAATAAACTGAACTGTATTGAATGGGTCTGAACTAGTAACTCACCCCAGTGGTGGCATTGAGTTCAGCCAGCAGGAAGAAGACATACTCCTGGCCAGGTTCAAGAACCTTGTTCTCACAGCTACTGTGGCGGTGGTCAGAGCCCACTGTGAAGCTGGAGGGAAGCTGTCTGAAACAGGCTGTGATGTAGGGCTTCCTCTGGTCCAGCTGAGCCAGCTGACGGCGTGAGCGTCGCTTTAGGGTCACCTCCCGCAACAGCTGATTGATGTAAAAGGTATTACTTTTTGTATCCCAAATTCATTGACAGATCTAATGTTTTCTGCTGTAAAAGCTTTGTTTATACTTTGCACGTGTTATGAAACACTAGATTAAAAGAGGCCAAAAGATGCAGATACTTTCAGAGATGATGAGAGAGATCGAATGAGATACAGACAGAAACAAAGAGAAACATCCCCACTGATAAAAAAAAATGTAACTTGGATTATGTCAAATTTTTCCAACGCACAGCTTATTTGTGGGTCTAAATGACTGTTGTGTACAAGGACTAGACTCCTTTCACTGAACTGACTGACATCAAATAAAACGAACTGTAGGTGTAACTGCACCCTTAGATTAAAAAAGCTGCTAATTATCTGGCAATGTTCCATGTCACCAGGCTCCACCCCCCCCCCCCACAAAAAAAAAATACAACCCCTCTCATTCACTTCAAACTGAGGCAGGCACTAAGCAGACGGAATGTGTGTAATCCCAAATCCAATAGGGATGGTTGCTGTTGATCTGGTGCTCAAGGTGACCCCGAGCTATGGGAAAAGTGGGAGAAGACTGTGTAATTCTCTCTTCTGCATGCCTGGGGGGGGGGGGGAATTAGCATAGCTGAGATGTACTTATGTCTGTGTGTTGTCTGTGTCCATGTCTGGTAGATGGTGTGTACAATACAATTGCCTAGCAGATGCAACCATTAGTAAACTAAACATGAGTGGCTAGAATCCCTCCCTAAAAACAGTTTGTCTGTAGGAAAAAAAAAGTCTCTTCAAAACAGAATGTGTTACTGAAGTTTTGAAGTTGCCTCTTCTCATTAAATAATGCTTCACTCTGTTTGAGCCAGTACACCCAGTCATCCCAATCATTTTTGGTGGGTTTGTATTTGCTTTTAAACTATCCTACCTCTTCCATGTCCATCTCATCTGGGTTTTTCAGGTTTTTGACAGTTCCTGCGGTCCTCTTAAGTGGCACCACAACCACATAGAAGTTCCTGGAAACACAGCACCAAAGGAAATTACACAAAAATAATAGTGACTCTTTGTTGATACCTGTATGGCTGTTTAGATGAAAACATTCACAGGAAATTGAGGTGATAAATCAATACTTGCAAGTGGTCTAGCAATGATAAGTATGTCTCAGAAATCCTAAGACCTAAACTCCCCTTTCAACGCATTTCATACATCTTGAGATCTCAATCCATATTGCAGCAGATCTCAAGCATCTTGAGACTTAAACCTAAATACCCCAACCCTCAAAAAAATTTAGACAGAGCTTTCAGAACCAATCTTTCAACATGCTATGCTCACTTGACATCTTTGCCATCGACTGGTGGGAAGGACATGGTGAGCATGTTGTCAGGCTCAGCGTAGATGTCCAGCTTAGGTTTCTTGACCATCATGAGTGGTGCTGTCCTGGCCACCACACGGTGTCTCGGCCCACCGTCCATGCTTTCTTGGCAGGTCACCCTGAACTCGTAGGTGGAGTTGGGCCTTAGCCCAGTAACGAGCACCCTCATCTGCCTGGCATCCACGTCCATCTTCTGACGGTTGTACTCAATCTAATAGAGTTCAATAGATGGTTCAGTTGAGTTCAGTTGAGTTCAAGTTGACTTGATAATTGGACATATAAAAATTTTGGCAGGTCAATAGATTGGTGGTTGAATAGACATGGATAGATATGTGAGTAGTTGGATGTAGGTTGGAATTTGGATATTCATTTTAATGGTATTCATGGGAGAATAGGTACATTAGAATGATCAGGAGTTGAATCAATGCACTGAAATATGCAAATTACAAATGCAGTAAAAAATGCACTGGTGTAAAATCTATTTTATCAAAACAGATGAAAATTAGTTTTAAATATCGAAGTGGGATTGTCTGAATGGTATAAAATTACAATCTACAGTGAAACAAAAGTTAAAATGTAACTCAGATGAAATGACAGCTGAAATTAATTAACCCTAACTTAAACTCACCGTGCATTTGTATGGGGATCTGCTTTCAGAAAACTTCCATGCAAGGACCACTGTGGTCTTGGTGGCCCATTTGACAGTGAAATTCTTTGGAACATCTGTTGAGTGGACAGATGCAAGAAAAAAAAAGGAAAAAAAAAAAGCAAGAGAGTATATCTTTAGTGAACATGTACAGATACCAAGGAAAGAGAGACAGAACCTTTGGTTTAAAAAAAAAAAAAAAGGCTGTTGTTCCCCTGCAACGTTCCTCTGGGTTGGAGAGTGAGTGTAACGGTGAGCTGTGATTGGCTGTGAGAAGGGCAACTCCATTGGTTAAGACACACAGCACGAAAGACTCATGGACGACAAACCCATGGAGCACAAGGGTGCGCCCACCGGCTAGCCATTGTTGGTAGTGCCAACCCATCTCACCACTATCTTTGAACCCATGACCACTTGAGGATTAACAACTGACCCACAATGCTACCTGCTCCTACACTTCTACTGAGTTTGGGTTGGCACTGCCAACATGCTGCCAGGCGGGCATAGAGACAGACCCAAAACACAGCATGCCAACAGTCCTCAGCAGTGCATCTGGGGGATGCCATGCCACAAGCTGTCCCGTTAAGGGACAGGGGAAGGGGGAATTAGGAGAGGAAAGGGGTTAGGAAGGGAGGAATATCTCAAAACAAACCCAAAAACAAAAAAAATTTAAAGAACCAAAATTCGCTTTCTGTCAACTTAGAATAGTCCATACATACTCTTGGAGTGACTGGGTTTGACTGAAGTCCTACCTTGTTTGAAAACTGGGGAGGTGAGAAGGCATTAGCTGCGTGAGTGTGCAAAGGGCTGCAAGGATGACTGACTGGATGAGTGTCTGACCAAACAGCACTTACCTTGAAATTCTAGGCTGCTCTCCTCTTTCTCAAAATGACTGACTATAACTTACTGACTTTTACCTCGTTTTACCTTGTTTGGGTTAGTGAAGTGAGTATCCCACGGCAAACATTTTTAATATCAATCTTTTCTCTTTCTTGAGGAGAAGTGGAGGTGGTAGTAGGAGGGGTGGGGCATTTTTGTGATGTTGCAGATTGTTTTTAGCCAATTTCCAACCCCCTGCCAACTGGGTTGGGAGAGAAACAGGCAAGCCCTACCTGTTGGATCAAAGGCCACCGTCCGATACTGGATAGGCGGGCTGTAGGGCCCTGGACCTACACTGGTGTGTGCACGTATTTTCACATCGTATGCGGAGTTCGGTTTGAGGCTGTTGAGCACATAGCTGGAAAGGCTGGGGGGCAAACGGAGCTCCCGTGGTGCTCCTCCGGTACCAGCTTCTTTATAGGCCAAAGTGTACTCTGTGATTACCCCGTTCCTCTCCGCCAGCACCGGTGGAGACCATGACAGCTGCACTGAGCAGCATGTCACGTTGGAGCCCTCGTTAATTTGAGGATATCCCCCTGGCGTATTTTCGGGCACATTGAGTTCCACACCAGCCTCATCCCCAAAGCCCCCCCTGCTCTTGGCTGAGATTTTAAAGAGGTAGGTGGCACCCCGGTGAATGTTGCCCACAGAGTACTGTCGTTCTTGGGGAGCAAATTCCAGTGTGGCCAAAGGAGAGACATCTTTTCGACCAAACTGGAGCCTGTAACCTTGCAGGTCCATGCCATTGATCAGGTCTGGTGGGTCCCAGCGAACCACAGCAGATGTCTCTGAGTCCTGGGCCACTGACAAATAGGGCGGACCAGGCACTGTAGACAGAGACAGAAAAAATAAATAGTAATTAAAATAATAAAAAATACATAAAACAAACCTTCATTAATTTCTATGTTTTATATATATGTAGGATGCATAATTTTAAAGTGATATTCACTGAGATGTAAATCACAAATTAAACAGACACAAGGAATACTACAGAAGCGGTATTGAGGAAACTATTAGTGTTTTTTGAGAGGGAAACACCAGTGTTGTTATCCCAATCATATCATGGTCACTGTCTTGAAAATAAGAGTCATTAACAGTAACACATTTTTGATCTAATTTGTTTGCTTTAAAAACTATGAAATATGGTCCATATTCCTCCTGACATTACTACACAAAATGTAAAACTGATGAAGAAAACACATTTTAACTATGCAGACTTAAAAATTAACATACCATTCTCTGATATATCCTGCTAATACTGATCAATTGTCTTCCTAGTGTTTATTAAGTTCGTCTGGCAACTCCCTCCTACCGCTCCTATGATTCATCATTCCTTGACTCCATCATTCCCTTTGTCATCAAAAATGCAAAACTTCTCATCCATTGGCTGCAACTGTATTAGCATACTGTTTGATCAATGCCTCTTGTCCCACTGTATGAATGTGCTACCTTGCCATTGTTCTTGGTTGGCTTACTGTCTCAGACTCACTCAGTCTCTGTAAACTCACGGTATACCAGCATACACAATAAAACCACCCCACTACTACACACCTCTGAATAGGACTTTGGATGATTTATTCAACAAAAAACAGCTACGAGCAGAAATTCACGAATGAAAGAATGCAAAAGTGTATTGAGTTAGTGTAATTACTTTAATTTAAGCCATCCATCAGTTAACATCCTCACAATCTGAGTCAGGTTGTGTTGCATAGTGATGTGGAGGATCCTCAGAGCCTCTAAATTCTTGAGTGATACATGTAAGCTCAAGCCCAAATCATTTCTGTAATGCAAAGCATCACTAAAACTTTAAGCACAGAACAGTGCCTCTTTCAGCTGTAAGAGTCATCTCTTGTTGTAAAATAGATGATCTACACTTGGGGTCTAGACACCATTCTTCAGAATGGCCCAGTTTTGCTGCTCTTATGGATGACACGTCTTGTCTTAAACCTCCTTTTAAGGCCCATCAGTGTGATACAGGCAGCAGCAGTTATGGGAAGCCTTCAGTTCTCAAGTTACCGTCAAAGCTTTGTGAGAGATGAGTGTGGCTGATTCTCACTTGAGCCCCATTTCTCTGTAAATAGATTCTATCTTGACTCACTCATCTACGTCCCTCCATTCTCAGAAATACAAGGCAGTGGCAGGACAGATAACTGGCAAATATGAGTGAGGTTACAATCACACACACACACACACACACAAACACACACACACACACGCGCACACACACACACACACACAAAAATGAATTGTGAAATCATTGGTGAGGAGATTGGCTATCTCTGTATATTTCTGATTCAAAAATCTTGCCAACTGGGTCGGCAGTAAATTGGTTGGTCCTGGCACTGAGAGCTTTTTCAGCATAAATTAAAATAGCTGAATAAGCTACATGCAAATTAGTAACTCTTCACAAGTACAGACCATGCCACAACAATATGTGATTAAAGGCTTAATGGGAACGAGGAAGTATTGGATGTTGAGGATGGATGAATGGATGTGGGGAGGGGGCTGAAGGTGGAAGGAGAACATCATAGGATTGGATGGTCTGGGATGGATGTAATGAAGGCTGGGCAGAGGGATTCGTCTGAGGCATAGTTTCATCTGAGCTGATTACAGACAGGCCCCAGACAGCACCTAGAATAAGACATGGGAGCGGTATGCACAGGATTGAATCAGAGGGGATGAGAGGAGGGAGGAGAGGAGGAGGGAAGAGAGCTTGAAGGGATGTGGGTAGGGATGGGCAGAGGGAGGGATGGAGTACGGATCAGGTAGGAAGGTAAATGGATGATGGGAATGTAAATGGATGAGGGGAAATGACAGGGAGGATGGATCGAGAAATCTGAGACAAACAGGACAGGATGGGTTAACCAGGTATACGTCAAGTGGCAACTACCACAGCTTAAGACTGAAACCAATGTGGAAGTACCTTAAAGTGCAATGCCATCGACGGCCACTAGATGGTGGCTCCAAAATATCCCAAGCCTCAAATGACGCCATTCAAAAAGCATCAAGCATCTCTCTAGAAATACTAAGTCAATAATTTTTTTCAACAAGTCATGCTCTCAATCACTAAATTTGAACCCTCTAATAAGTGTGCTGGTGGTCGTTTTGGAAATTATTACTCCATCAGTAAAATTTCAAGACTTACAGTAGGCCATGTGGGACATCAAAGCTGCTGATTGACAGCTGCGATTGATTTGGCTCTGGGATTCGGACTATTGTCACAACATTTGGTAAGTTTAATGTTACCCGATTATTATACCTGCTGTGTTAGTACAATTTAGCTTAAGTAGCTAACAATAGCCCAGATGTGCACCGATTGGTGTTCCCAGTAAGCTTGCGTTGACTTTGGTCCGAGATAGCATGGGCGTGTTTCTATTAGAGCCTTTTTTAAATATGTTTTATGTACATCTGCTTGTGTGTGTCTTTGTGCATAATGGACAATGTGTACGCACATCTGTATGTGTTTATGTGTGTGATAGTATAGGCCCTGGTTTGCAGCCAGATTCAGCTCCTATATCATCATTCCAGCTGCACACAGAGCACTTTTGGCTTCCTGCCCAGTATGGACTTAAAGTAATTTGGAGAAGCTAACATTAGTCTGAGGCAACAGTCCTCCCTCTCAGTGGAATAGTATCATTTTGTGTGTGTGTGTCTGTGTACATGTGCATACATAAAGTCTAAATTAATTCGCCAAAAAGATTCTTATGTGCCAAAGTAAAAATACACACACAAAGCAATCCACCCTGCACAGTCCCTGCTCATATTATTCATTTTCATTCGCTAATGGTCTTCTCTCTGAAGACTGTTGCTAGAGGAAGATGAGGGTGGGTAGGATGATGGTGGCTAGTCAGCTGAGTCTAGTGGGGGGCGCC
This sequence comes from Thunnus thynnus, assembly GCF_963924715.1. NCBI lineage: Eukaryota > Metazoa > Chordata > Actinopteri > Scombriformes > Scombridae > Thunnus > Thunnus thynnus. The sequence goes on along the minus strand of NC_089524.1, from coordinate 14,538,429 downwards.
AAGTGTTGGGTGAGATGAATGCTCCTAATACTCCTCGGCTGCATACTATAGATCAGCTTGATGTCATTTAAAAGCCCACTCTACCTTCATGCTCATCGCTAATCAAGGAAATAAAATCTGAGATAATGATGCTGTGATGACTCAGTGCGCGCGCGTGTGTGTGTGTGTTTGCTGTTAAAAATGTCTGTGCTTCACTTCTAACCTCAACAGGCTACCAAATGTATCCATTACAACCATAGTAGCCCTGAAACAGTTTTATTATTTGTACATTTAAAACTTTGGCCTATTGCATACTGGGGAGAAGGGTACTAAGCCAGCAGATTAGTGTTGGGAGGGGAGGGGGCACAGGGGTTGGTCATGGGATGTAAAGAGAGCGTGTTTAGTTGTGTGTGTGTGTGTGTGTGTGTGTGTGTGTGTGTGTGGTGCTACAGGGTGATGAGAGAGAGAACAAGGGCATAGTGAGGGGTGAGAAATGAGTGAATGAGGTATGATGAAGGTGACTGGGGACAAGGAGCAATCTGCTGCAAAGAGAGCCCAACAGGGATATGAGGAGGCAGAAATGTGTGTGTGTGTGTGTGTACATGAGTGATTCTGGGGTTCTTGGACACCTTGATTGTCCCTCTCCTCCTCGCTGTTCATCTCTCTCCCCCTTACACTCTCCCTTATTCCTTCCCCATCTCTCCTTCTCCCCTTGCACACTGCCCAATTCCCCTTCCTTTCATCTCCCAACCTCCTACCATCCTCCACCCCTCTTCATCCCTCTCTCTGCGTCCATTTCAGGGTCGACCCTGTTTCAATCCCTTATTGTGGGTCTCCCGGCACGTTTCCCATCAGGCCATTGTATTAACAGCCTGCTGTTGACACTCACTCAGCCGGATTGAGAAAGGGGTGATCAGGTTTCCCTCTCATTTCCTCCCTCTCTTGTGCACGCCAGTCATGCGCACTCACATCAACATATACATACATAGAAACATATCACCTCCATGCTTGTCTGCAAAGAAGAAGGTGCACATATGTATATGCACCTCTTAATCATCTGTCAACCCTCTCCCATCTTGATTTCCGTCTACTTTTAATTTAGTCTGCTTGCTGTAGAAGTGTATGTGGTGGAGGTACATGGAAGAGAGTAATTGTAATGTAGGAAATGTCATGGAGTCAAATCTGCTACAAATATCACATGGCCCATTTGGACAGGAAGAGCTTTCACTGATAGAAACTTCTTTAGATTTCATCCTTCTACTGTAGGGTGGGAGGGTCTTAGGTTAAAGGTGCTTTTCAACAAGCTGTTTCACTGTGTTTTGTGTTTGTTGATTAGTTAGTTCTACTTTGTTTCATAAACTGTTCTTGAAATCAAGATCATTATATATATTTTCCTCTTAAACCTGAAGTAAAGAAGAAAAACAGGATGGTCATTGAATCCTGCTCCTTTCAGCCCAGTGAAAACACTCTCTTTGTGCAGGTGGGATGGCAGAATAACAGTTTTCTTTCTCCTCAAAAACTTTGTATCACCTTGGCCATGGTTAAGTTTGTTTCTCAAAGGAAGAGTTTGGAAAGTATGAATCATGAAAAGGCACTTTTCAAACCTGGCTTTCATTCAGCAAACAAAGACAGTTCCAGCCACAGAATGGATGCTGTTTGTCTGTGACTCACAAATAGGTGTGCAGTTCTACTTGTTTGTATATCCTACAAAATCCTGAGATAGATTATTTTGGATACTTTCTGATACACCAAACTGCCGGAGAGGCTTGTTGGAATGTCTGGAAGATGAAAAGACTGGGCTAAGGATGTGAATGGACTTATAAGTGGCCTGAAAACAAACTGTCTTTGTAAGGATGTTGTGTATTGATGAAGCTTTTCAGACCTTTATGCTTCCTACAATGAACAGGCCTATGTCGTCATAGTTTCTAGAGGCAATTGCTCACTTTAAACGCATGCTTGTCTGTAAAAAAAATATTTTAAGAGCTATTGCATATGTGTATTTGTGTGCGTGTGTACATGCAAAAGCATTCAAATGCTAGAATATTTTGTTTATGTGCATCACACATCGAAAGTGTGCCACTTTACGATTTTATACAAGACTGAACGATTAAAAACACCACATACTGTTTATCTGGGTTCACAATTTTATATATGTTGAGATCCATTTTTAGAATATATTCCATTACATGTTTTGTCAGAATTCAAATGTTGTTTTTTTTTAAGTAGTCATATCAAAAGACGGCAGCTTTAGTTATATGGCAGCATAAACAGTATCCCTGTGAAAATGAGCCAAACCATATAAGCAAACAAGGGTAAACCCATCAAACATTACATTTAAGCTGGCAGACTTTAAAAGTAAATTAAAATGAATAAAAGTGGCAGGAAGGGCTTTCAGACTGGAATACTGTCAATTATGAGACTGATCTTTCTAATCATATGGTCTGACTGTAGACCTAATGTAGAATTTGATTTTGTAATTCATTTGGTCCTGTTGTTTGTTCATATTGTTTTTCAGCTGAGAAAGGCTCTAGTTTTATGATTCATCCTTCCACTAAATTAAGGTTGTTCTGAAGAGAAAAAAACCCCCCAGAGAAATAATACAAAAGATTTTGGCATCTTTTTGTATGACATTTCATCAAGTCCCCACAGAACATAAAAAGCTACCTTTTGTCCTCTGCCTGACATAGACCTCAGGAAATTCCATGGTATTTCCGAAATCCCATGACCATCTATTCACTAGACTTTCCCAATATTCCTCAGAACAAGGACAACCACTTCACCTCTGAAAAAGGCAGCTGAAGCTTGTCTTCTCCCCACCTCTCACCCCTTCCCGCTTTCTATTTATCTTGGCCCCCTGGCATAAACCATTTCTTTACACTTCAATAATAAAAACGGAGAGGCTTTCCCTCTGAGGGACAGACAGAGTGTGCTAGACTGGCATATCAGTCACCCTGTCCTGACAGGAGGACGGAGAGTGACAGCACTCACTCAAGCCCCTTTGGCAGCATTGCGCTCCCTGACACCTGTAACAGACACACCTGTCAGGATCGGGGAAATTCGCCTGTTTGTGTGAGTGTGTGTTGGGTCATGAGAATGTTTTATGTGTTTGTGTTTCACTGTGTGCATGTGTTGGTGTGTGTTTGTTTTATGAATGTGCATGTACATTGGTGCATGCAATGCCACAGGATGGGTTCTGCATATACTGTGTGTGTGTGTGCTCTGTTGTGGAAACTGCAGGTGCTCATGTGTAAGAGAGTGACTAGGTGTGTATGCAGACATGTTTATGTATCTACAAGTATGTATGCAGTTGTGTATAAATTGGCTCTCTGAAGCTTCCCAAAAGTCTCCTGGCACAGATACTCACACAAAAAGACACTCATATCTTGGCTTGATGCCTTAAATTCTCTCAAAGAAGGCTGCCTGTTAGACAGACAGCCTAACAGGTTTAGATCATGTTCATGGTAACCAATCTGATATCTTCCAAAGAGGCTGAGGCAGTCTGGTTAAACTGGTGTGCCCACCGGTGGTAACAAGGGAAAAAAACTGAAGAAGACCAAGCTTTGTAATGTGCAGGCATTAGCCTCCAGTATTTTATCTTTAAAGCTCAAATCAACAATCCAACATTGGTTTTTCAAGCTGTCATAATCTGTCTGAAAAATCTCCAAGTACTTCACACCACCTTCTTGATCTCTAAAATTCTGTGGATAGTCAGAGCAAATATCATCTGTGTGTGACTAAACTGATGTTCCTGAATCCATATATACCTCAGAATAGTTAACTTGGGGAAATATGTCTTACATAAAATTCACTAGCTGAAAATGACTGACTTTACTCAAGAAGAAGTATTATGCAGCAAAAGTCTTAGTTTGAGATGTACATTTAATAAGTATGCTTAATGCACACTACAGATGTCATGAACTCTTGCAAATCTTCTGAATAGGTTTGAATCAGTTAAAAGCACCACATTATGGCTGTAAATTGGGGCTCCTTCCATGTCGTTAATCAAATACTGAAATTGTACTCTAACAATAAGAGCGGGCTGAGAATGATGAGGAGCCCTTTAGAAACGTACCCTTCAGCCACATGCTAAAAATTCTAATTCCATCGCTGCATCAACAAAAGTTCAATAAACAAACCAACAAACAATTGATTTATCCTTTTACTGACCTGCCCCTTTGGTCACCACCAGTTTGGGTTTGCTCCGGGCTCCATCCCCCTTGGTGGTGTACGCTGCCACCGTGATGGAGTAAGTAGTGTCCGGCTTGAGTCCTCCAATGACCATTTCCTATGGGAGACAGGGAAGGGACAGGAGCAGGAAAATGTTAAAATGTGTCTTGAATTTTTGATGATTTGACCCCACTTCATGCAACTCAAACTGCCTTATGCAGAATGTTAATCTGAGTGAAGTGTCTCCTGGTCCTCTTTATTAATTTTCACGAGGCATGCATTAAATGTAACGCTTTCCCCTGGGTAATGGGAAACCATTCCATTAAGTAAATCCTTAGAGTTGCCAAGGTGGAGGAGGGATATTAGGTATGTAAATGGAAAATAGCCCCCCTTATTCCTTTAGCAATACTGCAATCAACAACTTAACTTTGTGATAAATGCATGCTGAATACATCCTGGCCATTCACTGGCAGTTTTTACCTCAGCCATTAAGTTTCCTTGAGTCCTCTTCAAAGAGAGGCTTCCGATCAATTCTAATGAATCTTTCAAGGGAGCAGGTTTGAACGAATGCAGAATGAGGTTTTTAACAGGCTGGTTGGCAGAGGGATGGGAGAGGTCAATAAAGGTAAATGAGCTATAAGTACTGTCTTGCACTTGAGATGGTATTCACGTAACGCAGATGAACTGAAGTTTCAAATTTTGGTTCAAAATAAGGGTACAATCACCAGTTGTGAATTGTCATCAGAGATGTGATGAGGATTTTAGGTTTAAAGGTTCACTGTTAAAAAGGTACTGTTTCAATATTTTCTCTATAAAGAGATGAAAAACGGTTTTGTAAACTTAAGGCAGCACTGTAATTCTAGGGCACTACACATAAAATTAAATAATTTGTTTCAAAAATCACAACCACAAAAAAGAAAAAAAAAAAAACATATACACCACCAAAACACAAGACAAAACATACTGTATCAACACGCAGCATGACAAGTAGCATTAGCATTCCAGGCACAGTGGGCAGTGGATATTGCATCAGCCGTCATTTTGTAGAAGCTAGCTGGAAATAGAAGTGTCCTTTTTTCCTCAGTGGCGCATAGAGATAGTGTGGAGGTTGGTTGACCAGACAGTTGAGGTGAAACCTCTGAGCCACTTTGTTATCCAATCTTACTGAATAAGGATCGGATGGGTTGTGTAAACTGTGAATCCAACCAGGTTGATGCAATACCCGCTGTTTATACCCTTTCAGCTACACAAAGCACTCAGGCGAAACTTCGTACTTACATATTCAGCTGTATCGTCCGTTTCCCACTAACCCCCCCGCCAAAGAGGAGAGTGCAGGAGAGATAGCAATATTTTTTTTAGAGAAAGAGAGAGAAAAGAAAGGGAAGAAATAGGATTGTGAGAGACGGGGGCATTAGAAGTTTGGGAGCAGAGGGTCGGTATCAGAAATAGGTCACTGGTTTTGTGAGGTCAGGAAAGAGAGAAGCCGTTTGAAGCTCATGTTATGAGAAGCAGTTGAGACAAGGCTGAGAGTTGTATAGGTCTGCCTATGGGGACTGGAGATGTTTAATCATGCTACTGTGCAGCTATCGACGAGCTACCTCGGTTAAATCATTGCTAGCTACTGCCAGAAGTGACAATAAGGTGCAGCTTAGGGTTTATTGATGAGGTCATTTCTAAATATACTAACAAAAATATGCAACTAAAAACATATTTTGCCTGGCATAATTTGTTGCCTGCTGGGTGTGTGCATGCATTACTGTGGATCTTATAATTTAAGTTATTTAAACTCATTCTACTCTTGGATTCGTGGGTCAGCTAAATGCTAAAAATGTAAACGTGATACTGGTGGTATTTGGCCTGATTGGACCCTTCATTCATGAGCAAAATATAGAGTTTGATTCATTCATTCCTAAAATATATAGCATTGCATACAACTATTCTTTTCTGTGTTGTTTACCCTATTGCTTCAAGGCTGTAATTTACATTTGGATGATTGCTACTGTGCACAAAATCTCACTCTGGCAGGAATCCTCCAGCATTGTGTTGACAGAAGTTTTGTAAAAAGAAAAAAGAAAAAAAAAAAAAAAAAAGCCATTATACAAGGCTCCGTTACAATTCTAGCTGTCATCGGCGGTTGATTTTTGGTGAAATGTTTTTATGCCAATTTTACTCCTGCCCGTAACAGAATACTATAATCAGCATTTTCTTTGAGTCTTTGCATTGGATATGTACACAATCAGACATTTCACGGTAGATGTTGCCATAAAGCAGGGGTCTAGACATTCCTAATAAAAGCCATGTAGGCAGAAGAGGGAGGACAAGATGAGTGAAGCTTTGATTACAGTTCTTGTTGTGGGTTGAAGGAAAAAGAATATTGCAGCAATATGAAATGAAATCCAAGAGGGAAGCGCACCCATATCACTTCCCATACTCTAGCACTATTTGCACAGCCACTACAGTGAGGATGAAGTACACAATTTGCAGTCTGTGTGAGAAAAAACTTAGGAAAAGTTTTCACTGAGGTTTTAAACATTACATCAGTGTAACAGTGTTGGTCTAACCTGCTTAACTGGTAGTGTCTTTATATCATGATTGAAAAATAGATTCAAAGGCAGTACTGGGAATTTTGCTAATTTTTACACAGGAAAAGTCCCTCGATGCATAGCATAAGCATGCTCTGTGGTATAATTTACGTACATAACCGATTTGTAGTGAGGAAACTGAGATGGTCATACCTGGGCGTCAGCCAGCATAACGTCCTTGATTAGGGGCAGGCCCCGTGACTCGCCATTCTCCACACGTACATAGTGAACCTGGTAGCCACGGATCTGACCGTGCTGCTTTCCTGGCGTCAGTGAACGCCACATCACCTTTAGTGCTGTGGAGTTGAGGACCTCAACCTCCACCCGCCGTGGAGGACCGCCAGGAACTAAGGATAACAAAACAAAAACTCAAATCAGGGTAACTTTGTCACAGCATTGTGGTTGTGATCCTTGCATTAATTTTAGATGTTAGTGGGGATGTGGAAAAGAATTAAGAGATTCACATAAATCTGTGTCAAGGCATTAATAACTCCCAGACCCATACAATATCCAGGAAACATACTGACAGCTGACAAGATTGATGGACAGAGACATTAAAAAACAACAAACAAACTCCTCCAATGTCAGTCTTCCCACAACATTATATCCCCCAACACACACACAAAAACACAAAACCACTTTCTCCTGTCTCCTCCACCTTTTCAATATGTGTCTGCTGTGTCTGTCTGCCATCAGTACATAGCCTTGTCTCTCAGTCATAATGACAGGCCTTTATGGAAGGCCTTGCTTCCATGTCTTTTGGTGTGCCATGGACTGGCCCTTTCTGAGATGGATGTGCCATTAATAAAACTCTTCCACTCAAACTGCTGCCATTTGCTCCTCCACAAACACTTCAAGTCCCCTCTTCCCCCCTAAATCACAGCCCCATTTTCCCCATCTTCCCCTGGATCATTCACCAATCTTGTTTATTACAAAAATCTTTTCTACCTTTTAGCCCCAGCTCTTATTTCTTTACCTTACACTTCTCTGTCACGCGTTATTTTCGTAATGACAGCAGAAAATTTGTTGTAGCTATTGTCAATGTGCTGTGGTTTTCACCCTTTACCTCCCTGATGCTGCTGTCTATAGATATAGAAAGAATTTAAGCTTTTCTACTGTTGCAATCGTACATCAGTGTCAGAAAATGCTTAAAATGCTGTGGTAATGGAAGTGAAATGGATCGTGGAGAATAGAAGCCAATGTCAGCCATCCGTCAATGGTTCAGATGTGCTGTGACATGCCCCCATCTTTACTTGTCATTTTATCTATTTCATTGTTCAGCTGCTTTCCTCTTTTATCATTTACTCTCTGCTATCCAACTAAGCTGTATGTTTGTTTTTTGTTCTTCAAGGTTCAAGCAAGAGATGATTTCACAATCTCCCTGGTTTTTCTGCCGTTTCCATTCACTTCTAGATGTTTTGTACCAATGTGGGACGTAATGGTTGCAGATGGAGACTAATGTGTATCAAATGACCAGCAATACATAGAACCAAAACCTTTTTTTCTATGTATTTTAACATTTTCTCCATCCAGAGTCAACATGAACAGAATTGCTCCCATTCAACACCAAGCTTCACATGCACACAGAAACATCCAGTAAACCCAGTCCTTTTACTTAAGTGGAGCGGGTCAGGCTTTATCACCATGTTCAAGAACACCACAATAGTAGTTACTTAGAACAGCGACGGTGTTATTTATTCTTTTACATAGACCACATTCTCTAATCAGGGGATCTGAGTTGCAACCTTAGTGAACACAGACCTCCTTCTTTAGCCTCCAACCAACTGTTGCCATGATAAATGTATAGACAGATATGGCCTTGCAGTGTACAGCACTCATAAATGCTTATGGCTCTCGGTTGAGCAATGTGATGCTGTTAAAAGTCTACAGATAGAGCAGGATATGAGATTTGTTAGCTATTATGAATTGCATTTGGTTAATTATCTTTTAATAGCAACACGCTTGATTTCCCAAGTGTGTTATGTATTTTAAGTGGTTTCCTTTCATATTATTTACACAGTGTGATCCTGTTACTTATGGACAAAGATGTTGGTATGCTTCTGTAACCAACATCTTTAGTGTACATTTAGTTTATGTAGGATAGTATTCTGACAAAGACTGGGGTGTCCAATTTATAAAATATTTTTTCTGATGGAAGTCTGTAAGATGGACATGTACTGCACATGCATGTGCACCAAAAGTTGCTCACATGCATACATGGATAATTAATAACCTGCTGCCGAGGGCAACCTCACTATCAAACTAACATATAATACCTTTATCTCTACATTAAAGTTAGTCTCTACACAATAGAGATTCATGTACCGTCTTCGTCGGTCCGGCAGATCTGGGGCTCGCTCTCAGGGCCCGGTCCAATCACAGTGAAGGCAGACACAGTGATGCGATACTGGGTCCACTTCTCCAATCGCTGCAGCAGCACCTGCTCTTCGGTGGCAGGCACCGTCGGTTCCTCCATTGCCTCCCCATCGTCACTGCCGCCTTCTGACAGGCCCACCACCTGGTAGCGCACCCTATACCCTGCCAGGTCACCGTTCTGACTCTTCAAAGGTGGGGGGTGCCAACTTACCAGCAGGGTGGTGGAGCTGGTGCTGCTGCACTTAATGTCTTGAGGGGGGGCTGAGGGCTCTGGTGAGGTGGAAAGGACAGGAAGGAAGGGGGTCGAGGACGAGGAGGATGGGGAAGGGAGGGGTGAAAAACAAAAAAATAAAAAGATGGGAGAGATAAAGAAAATGATAAAAGGAAAATTCCAAACTCAAATAAAAAAAAACAAGAATAATTCAAACAAAAAATTGCAAATCAAAGTTGGAGGCAAAATATGCTTCAAATAAAAATAAAATTATCAAGCAAATGTCAACAAAAAGGCATAAACGGACAATGACACAAGCTTGTGTAATAATGAATCAAGATGGCTACCTTACAAGATACCTGAGGTCAGTGCTGGACATGAGTACATTTGGTTCTAGAAGAAGTTTTATTTTTACCATTTAAAAGGTATCAAAAGCTTAAAACTTAAGCTGCTGAAAGTATTATTATAGCTATCAGGACATCAATCTAGCGCTGTCTGATTTTTTTTTCTTTTAACTGAAGACGGTAGTCAGATGTATGAGGATATTTATTCATTCTATTGTGCAATAAAAATAAACAGTTTTAGAACCCAACTGGGTTAATGATCTACAGCCCTGCATGACAAGGGAAGCCATTTATCTGCCCTGTAGTGTATTTCAATTCAGGACGTGAGGGATCTGACTCTGTCTGGCTCATATTATCCATAGTTATCCACAATCACTACTTTCATCCTGATGTAGTACCAGATGGACTGGGAATTTGTACTTAAAAACTAACTAGCTACTAGGTAAACATGGCAGCCGTGAGCATCAAATGCATCATTTTATAATTAAGGGTTTAATTTATACTATTGAGACACTCGGTTGTAGGATCAATAACAATCTATCATGCCCATACAGGAAACATAAAAATGAGACAAATATATTTAAAACATGTTTAGTCTTACTGTTTATTGTTATTTACACAGATTTCTGCCATGTCTGTCATTGTCTTGTCTTGGGTAGAAAATAGTATCCATCTTACCCTGAATAATAACAATTAAACAATCCATTGAAAAGCATTTCTAATTTTTGTTCCAGAACTCTCTTAACCAATTAGCATAAGCTAAAACAAGCTATTTTTTCTAAGTATAAGCTAATATGGAGGTAGTGTAGTCTGTCCTTTTTAATTTGTTACAGTATAAAAGCTTTCCAACACAGTGGCTGTTATTTGTGTCTGAAGTGTTCTTCCAAAACATATTAAAACCTACACATCTGTGAACTTTCTAATTCAAACTCAATGCCTCTCGCTTCAAATCTGTGCCAAGCGCTTACACAGCTTGTGCTCGTCCAGAGAGTGTGCTGTGCAAGGAGCGATAAAACGTTTCACTTCTCATCCAGAGTTTGGTATTATACGGATAAAAGGACATGTATGAAAATATTTCTATCCACGTTGGGTTCCCTCTATCCCCTACAATGATTTTGTATGAGAATATATTCCCTCCGTCTTGGTGTAAGAAACTAAGTTCATTATTACACTCTCTGTTATGTAAGCTAAATATAGCACAACAATCAAAAACAAAATGAAATACCATCAGAAAAAAGGGCATTCAACACACAGCAACTAAGGAGAAGAACTCAAATGAATCCAATGGAAACAAGCAGCATGTTCTCATTCCAAAACAAAGGCTGAAGAAATAAATCATGAACTGAAGGAGGGTACTGGGAAATGAATTTCTCTGTAACCCATGTGACTCGAAAGAAAGAACCACAACAACAGTTAAGGTTCAAAATAACAACTTATGAGAAAACATGAAAAAAACTGGATACTCGGTATAAACATAAAATAACATTTAACTCCTAAAACAAAACCAAACAAAACAAGATCACAAGCATTGTCTGCATCATACGTACCTGGCTCCCACATATACTAAATTTGAAAGACTTTCTTACCACCAGCTCCTGACTACAGAGCGTGCTTACTCTATAGTCAGTGAGCCACAACACTTTCCCTCCCATAGAATGTGTAAGACATTTTGAGCTATCCCCATTTTGCGAATCAGTAAATAACACCTTTAATTTTGAGCCATTGAGACTATAATTTTGGACCTAGTTTGGACCTACTGGGAGGGAGAGAGTTGGCTCTGTGCTGTAGTCAGGGCTGTTTAATACTCGTGTATCTTTGGCCGAGGGGGTCCACAAGACTGTGAGAGGGGAAGCTGTAGGGGGAAAACTCACTCCCCAGATATTCTGTTCTTTTGCACTTGGCCACATACACAAACATCCTTCCTTGTTTACAATTTGTTCAAATAAATCCCATTTCATAGCCCTGTGCCTATGTTTCGTGGTGAAGCTCACTGCCATTTTGAGAATGCCAAGACACAAGAATAGAGGAAGCAAGACGGAAGGCTTGTATTGCTGAATTCATAAAAGTTTAATGATACTGTTCTGACTGCACTGTCACTTTGGGTGGAACAGCTTTAAAAATAATATTGACAAAAAAATAAAAAAAACAGAGGTTTTGACTATCAGAGAGACCTCCTACCAGTGAAGACTGAATGTTCCAGCACATAACAAATAGGACAGGACCTCAGCCACAGTTCCCAAACTCTTCTCTGTGTCCAATGGGCTTATTTACTTACGGTCTTACTGGATTTTGAGCCTTTCAGCTTCTTTCCTCTGCTCATATTGTATTTGCAAACTCTCCACGTCAAGAATGATTGCTCAGTTCTCAATCTTTGTGGTGTGGAAAAGGGCTGTGAATCTGACAGGGGCCTGGCTATCACAGTGCACAGGCATCCTCATGCCTGATAACGGTTTAAGACTAGCTGGGGCACAGCTTTAATAAAGTGCATATCCCATGAAGGCCAGTGGTAGGATTATGGATACTCGAACTATACAGCCACAAAAGAAGAAACTTGGCTAATGCTTCACTTGAGGTTCTTTTGAAGCTTCCCTGAAAGAGTTTCCTAAATGCTATTTGACAAATAATTAGTCATGTCTGCATTCATATCCTTCTATTTGACTTTCAAGTCTGTTGTGATATGAATATGAGCTATGAGTATAAAGTCTGCAATGTCAAGTACTGGTGCCATACCTAATCATTATGACTACCTTCAGATTAAAACTGCATTTAGTGTGACATCTTCAGTGGATATAAATTACACACATTATAGCTAAACAGTTTAGCTATACATGCATGCCTGCTATTAACTCTTCAAATGACACAGATTGCCGGTGCGTTTGCTATCAGAGTGTAAGCACGTCTGCATCTGAACTGTATTTTCATCAGCAGCGTCGAATGACAGGATGTTCGTATTTGTAGATCATTACAAAATTAATCCCCCCTGATGCCAAATGGCCGTGCTGTGGCTCACACAAATATTCCAATATATCTAAAAACCTCCTGCAATTACAGTAAGTGGGAGGGCTAAACTGCTTGTTTGGCTAAATACAGAGGATTTAAAATCTGCCACTTTAATTTGAGAGATAGCACTTGACTGGCTACTGGCAGGTTCTAGGTATAATCTAAATGTGTAACAAAGCCTGACAATCCAAGGGCCTGGCTCATAGCTCATCGCAAAGCATGAAATTAATTCTGACTCTATGAAATGGGATTCTTATCTGCCACTCTGGGGCCCTGCAGTCCCCTAACACCCACTCCCAGGGTCCATCTCAGGCCTTGTTACCATGCTTTGCAACTGGGTAACAGTTAAAGAAATGCTGGAGGCCCTCCCAGCTCTCTGGTTGTGGACCCACTCCGGCCGCTTCTAAACAGTCTCACAAAAAAATGGTCTCTCAACCTGGTCTGACTATAGCAGCATACTCCAAGAGACCTTGCTTCTGAATGAGAACCACTGTTGCCAGTAACATCAGGTGTATTTATTGTCATCCATATATAATAAGAACTAAGAGAACTCAATGAAATAATTGAGGTGCTCTTTGATTTAAGAGGTTATGATCCAGTCTTATTTTTTTCCGTGAATTTTCACATGTTCTTGGCAGAGTGGTCCCCATGACAATAGCCTCTGGTAATGCCGCTTGAACTGAGCACAAACTTCAACAATAAGCAAACATTTTGTACCACAGATAATGGACAACAAAGCAAACAGGGAAATCATGTTGTCTGTCTTTCTTTTTACTTAGTGGCAAAGGGTTTCAGTCTGCCAAACAGTGCAGTGGGTTCAAATTCATGTTGAAATGGGTCTATAGGGATATGAGTACAGCATGGCACTAACAATGCCAAAAGCAGAGATCGCACATGAAGTAATATTAAAATTGTATGCAGTCAATTCTCTCCAATGTGTTTTGAATAGGCAGAAACATCTTGTGTTCATCAACTGCAATGTATTTCATTGACTTTTCCTTTTCATATTCCAGCTGATCATTTCTTAACATGTTATCAGTGTTCACATATGACTTGACTGTGTACAGCTATTTCAACCAAGTAACTGTTAAATAAGGCTTTGTCATTATTGTGCAGTTTAGGGTGTGAGACTATTTTATATGTGTGGGGCATTTCTCAGTGTTTGTGCCACACCCATAGCAATGGTACAGTACTCAGGAGTCTGGCACAATGGAATATTTTGTTCCTGTTTGTGTGATACTGCACAAAAGCAACGCAATGGGTATATATCCAATAATTGTGCCAATTTACTGATCTTAAAATTGAGGCCTCTGTACTAAGGTGCACTTACATGTTCATGTGTGGCCTATATACTCATTGTTAATACAATAAGCTTTGCTGGTTTTCCCAAAAGGCTGACAGTTTAAACTGTCTATGTTACACTGCACTGTGAAGGCACTTAATGCAAGCTATATATGTCACATGGCTCTTCACAGGCTTAGATGCATGGAAATGATGCTATTCCTGAACTGTAAAAGCAGCCAACCTGCAGACATGTCAGTTTAATATTTAACCGTGTCATGTATAAAGACTGCTCATTCTATCCTTCCAATTCTCAGTTGGTGTTTCACAAAAAAAATTAATAAAAACAAAACAAAAAGGGTTAATTGGATGAATAGGTAGATGCCCATGACAGGACTTTGAGAAAGGTTATGGCAGACTGAATCCCCTAAACCACACAATCACTTACCTTAAAGCATCCAAAAGATCTAGTTATTTATTTTGTTGTGTTGTGGGAAATCTTTTGTTTTGACTGACTTAGTCTGATTTTACTGACCTAAGCAGTGAGGGAACCAATGGATATGTCTCACAACTGCTTGAGCAGGGACTCCCAATAAAAACATAAAAAAAAAACATATTGCCTGGCAGAGACCACAAACATGAGGCCAAAGGTGAAACCATAGAAATAGAATGGATAGGAAAGGTAAAGATGGCTGTTAACATTAAAATGACAATCCAAAAAATATTTGATAATCTTGACATGGAAATGAGCACTGAAGTGGGACACAATATTTCAAAAATTGATTACCACTTCAAACATGAATTGACACTCATTTCCTGGACAGCAGAATCAAAAGTCTATGGCGATGCCATTATCAACCAGTGGTTATCCTTTCTATCCACTGTAATTGTATGGATGAGGCAGTTGATAGGAAGAGTCCCTTGTCTCAAGCAGACACTTGAGAAAAGCCATTATTTAGACTTATTCACACCCATATTTGCTCGGTGGAAAAGGGTATGACAATGCTGTCTGTATGTGCTACTCTGCTTGCTGCGCTGAAGTTGTTTGTGGCTGGCTGTGGTGGACTTGGGTTCATGCATGAACCCAGCAGAAAGACGAAAATAGCAGCAAGCTAGTGTTTGGAGTGATGTCAAACCAATATTCTTTCGGATAACCCAGAAAGTAATAGAAATTAATAAATAAATAAAAGATCTAACTCAAAACTTTTTCAAAAGACTCAACAAAAAAGGAAGAGGACACAAAGTGAGCAAGGTGATGTCAAGCCATTCCAAGGAGAGCTTTTGTTCCATTGCACAGGGAACAAGTGGCAAAGAGAGAAACAGAGTTGGAATAGGGTGATGTAAGAGGAAGACAGGAGTGTATCCAATCCAATCAGCTTGCGGTTTACCGGTCAAGAGCAAATTCAAAAACAGAAGTAAGGAAATCACAAACACACATCGACAGGTGAAGATGCGCACAGACACTCAAAAGACGCCAAGACAGAAATGGGACTGGATGAACATAAAGCATTTTCATGCCTGGACTGATCAAAGATCAACGGTGCAGTGAAAGGTTCTCAACAGCACCCACAGTCGACAGGAGTGAGTGTTGCATGCAACTGGTGCTCTCCTCAGTGACACTGCACTGTCAGTGTAGCTCTGCTGCCCAGCAATAACAAAAGGAACTGTGAAGTGGTTGTTCCAAAGTCCCCACAGACCAGATGTGGGGGTACAGCCAACAAGTTGCACTGGTAGAAACAGAAAATGTGTTAAAAGAAGTCTACTCCCACGCCATGGCTCTCCTATGTACCAGTAAATGTTCTCTAGTTCAACCCTCACTAAAGGTAACAGCCAGTTTATTCACAACAAAGGTAACCATTTTGACAATAAATGTATATCTGAATTTTTGTCTGAGATTTTCTATATTCTGTACCACCAGGATCCACAATGACTACCCCAGATCCATCTGTAATCCTGTAAATCCAGCTACAATTTCAAGGTTTTTACCATTAATGTATTAAACATTAATACACAACATCATTGTTAATCTTTGTGTGCTATGTAAATCCAAAAGACATGCATTTCATACCCTGTCATCCCAACAGTCCTTTACCTACTATTGGATATTTGATTGGATAAGCCGCATGTGTTTTCTTTTTCTACAGCTTGCACTGCAGTGAGCTATGATATCACCCCTGTTAATTTCAGCTGTCTGGTTTAAATAATTCAGTTCTGTTCTTGTCATCTGTAAAATAAAATAATAAGTACAGTACTTATATACTGGAATAAGTTCAGGGAGCGGGCATGTGAGTACTTAGTGAATGCTGATTTTTTTCTTTGATGACTAAACTCAACCCGAAATTCCTCATCCCAATCTTTATACAGTTCATAAGAGAGCCTTGGCAGTTTCAGAGGAGAACTGACATTTTTTGTGTCACGTGGAATAAAGTGCACTTGCTGTTGACAAAGGAAAAGCAAATATGAACAAAAGTGAAAGGGAAATAAAAGAACCGCCACAATTGTCAGTCCACATAGACTTGATTTGTTTGACAGTTTTGGGTACACTCATACATATTTGGCACCAGAGCCAAGTTAGAATATGAGATAATTCTAAAATTAAATGGTTGTAAAACACACACTAAAATTTGGCTGTAGCTCTTTGTAGCCTAATTCCAACCTTAAATAATTTCAACCTTAAAGAGCAACATGCAGGCTGAATTTCTTATTGCATTTATAGATTGTGTAGCACAGAAATTATCACGAGAAAAGTTAATGATTTTGTTAGTTTTACAAAACATAAAGGCAGAACTTCAGAGGAAAAGTTAGGCGTTTTGAGCAATACCCTGAAAAACATTTTTTTTGGGTTTTTTTTTTTTGACAAAGCCTCAGAATATGTCACACAAGGGAGTTGGTCTCCCTGTCCCTGCTACAGTGCGCTGTGCAGAACTAGGTATTGGTCAGTCTTAGCGGTTGTTATTTAGTGAGTCTGCATTTTTTTTCACTAGTTTTAATTTGCATTTTACCAATTCTTTGTCAGGGTGATTTATTGTGTTTATGCAGGTTGCAGAAATTCCAGCCTATCCATTCAAGTCAATTTTCCTAACTGGAAAAGTAATAGTGCTACTTTGCGTGCTTGGGTGCTTCTTGTGCAGGTGAATTTCAATGCTGCAACTGTAAGAAAAAACATGGTTGTGTGCGGTGCTCATTTCAGACAGGAGGATTAAAGCATTATGTGTCATTATCTAACACTGGTCACTCACCAAGACACCTGCCCAGTTCTTCACTGGTTCTCACACCACCACTCGATATCTTGCCGATGCCAATTATTTCTCCTAGTCTTTGTTTGTTCCCGGTCCTTTAGACAGCTATAGCAGGCTCAAAATCATAAGGTTGTGGTCTGTCATATTCACATGAATATATATTTTCAACCCCATCAATATTTCTTATTGTTAAATTGGACTTAGCTTGACCACTCTCCCTTGTGTGACATCACATCCAATATCTCATTTTGAGGATGATATGAAAACGGCCAAAAAAAAATGAGTCCAGATGTCATTATAGTGTATATATAGTTGTTTTTTTCTTCCTAAAATCCTATCTCTACTTTATTTTCCCACAAATAAGATCACTGGAGTCTCCAACCTACTAGTTGCTCTTTAAGTCTTGACAAAGCAAACTATGTAAATGTGACTTTGCATATGGTAGAAAATGGCATTCACAATTGCATTTAGGTAAACAAAATCAAAGTCAATCAAATATAAAAATATTAACCCACACATTTTAGCAAGAAATCAACAACACACACAAGAGAGTCTGTTATGAAGTGCATAATTTCTGAATCAACTTTGAACCCTGATTATGTCTGAGAAAAACACAGTCATAGTTCAAAGGTAATGATGTAGTTAACGTCAGAGAAAATAAAGTTTACAAGCTCAAGACAAAAGGAAAAAGTACACGATCTTATTAGAATTCACTTTAGTTTAGTTAGTTAGATAACTGAACTGCTTCACTGGGGAAAATCCGATTGTTAGCCAACCCACAAAAAGAACATTGAAAAAAAGGGCTACATACTGGCTTGCAAGGTCTTCTGCAATATGTCATTGGTGAAGGCTCCAATGCCTTTGTTAGAGATGGCTGCCAGGGAGAAATGGTACTCTGTGTTTGGGCGGAGACCTTCCACAACATATGAAGATGTGGGTCCAAATGTTTTCTTCATCTGTTGATGGAGACAAACATTATCGTTGATACTGGTTTAAATTGGTTGTACAGAAATGTAATATTGGATCACGAAGAACTGCTGCCTAACCTCTCAGAGCAAAAGGCAAGTAATCCAACCGATACTGAAATTCTTACCTGGGTGCCAAGACTTCCCTCCCTGTAGCGAAGTTCATAACTTATAATTCCCTCTTTTTCATAGGCAGGTTCCCAGGTTAGTTCAATGCTGGTGTCAGATACAGCACCAACCTGAAATTTGGATGGCTGACCAGGAACTGAAAGATACAACAGGGGACATTATAGCAGGATATGTTAATGGACATTAACTACGTGGAAACATTGAAATTAATATACACTTATGAGGGGCACCATCTATTTACAATTGGGAAAAAAACAAGTCTTTAGAATGAGTAAAATTACTGGGGACTATTGAAATTGAAAGGAATAGATCTAAGTGGAGCACAAAAGATTATGTCCCAGCGGCAAGCTTTTGTACTCCAAAAGATACAATTGTGCTCTACTTTTTGCAAGGTCCCTGAAGTTGGATGTGCAGTAATGGAATAATTTTGCTTAGCCTCAGATGTTGGTTCTTTCTCAAATTTGGCTGGTCTTTTTCAGATTGCCATGATCAAATAGACTTTTGTCATTGTTTGCTCAGGCTGCCGATGTGCGGGTGATAGTTGCACAGCAGGGAAGAAGACTGTCTTTGGCAGCAGGCGCAATCTGTTTAAAGTTTCAGAAATATGATACTGATGCACAAAAACAGCTGAAGATGTTCCTCATTGCTTATCTAAGTCTTTTCCTTAAGTAGAAGGCTAGGAAGCAGATGTAACATTCACCAAATTTATGTAAAACTTATTTTAAACTTACTAAACAACTTGCTTTCTGCAATATTTCAACATCAAAGAGGTGTCAATTGTACATGAAATTTGACATGGAATTCAACTTTAAGAGTACAAAACCAGTGGAATAAAATAATTTCTGTAAAGTTTCAACACCAGTAACCAAGCTGACAAATCAATTGTCATATCCTTACCTCCTTGCAGCACTTTGACATGGATAGGCTCTGAGAAGGGTCCATCACCCACAGAGGTGAATGCAAGGACTTTGATGGTATAGGTCTCTTGAGGAACCAGGCTCTGGATAGTAGTGATTATGCTGTCCTGGACATTATGGATCTGCCATAGGCTCATGGGCTGGTAGTCGTCCATTGTGTAATAAACACGGTAGCCCTTGATCTGCCCATTGGGCTCTTCGGGCTCTTCCCAGCGCACCATCATGGTGTTTTGGGAAATAATCTGGGCCTGGATGTTTCGTGGTGGACTAGCAGGGGCTTGTTCACCAGTCCGGGTTTCTACTGGCTCACTGGGAGGACCCTGACCGATTGTGTTGACAGCTGAGACTCTGATTTCATACTCTGTGTTGGGGTAGAGGCCACCAATGCTGTAACGTGTAGTGGTGATATCATCCACTGTCTCATACTTGCTATCTGGGGACTTGGCTCGATACTGGATGATATAGTAAGTCACTGGGTCTGGGTTTCCTGAGTCCCAGGTGATGGTCACACTGGTGGCGGTGGTTTCAGTAACCATAGGGGTACCTGGAGGCTTGGGGAGAGCTGTTATGTTGACAGGAGACAGGAGGGAAAGAAGAGGCAGTCATTTTATTATGACAGTGACTTAAGTGAGTGCTAAAAAAAGGGAAAACTTTGTCATTCATTCACAATGCTACAAGAACATTAATCCAATTCACAACGTGAAAGCAAATTTCTCTACAAGTTGTACATGCAAAACTTAGCTGCTGATAATCTTCCTCATAAGTACCCTTCTTGATGAGCATAGTTATCTCTTACATTTGACAGTGATCTGTGCCACAGCTTCAATGATGCCAAGGCTGCTCATGGCCACGCAGGTGTAGTTGGCTGACTCACGGACACTGCTCAGTTCAAGAACATTCCTACCCACTGGCATCTCATCCTCCGGTGTTAAGTCCTCCGAATTCAGCATCCACTTGACGTAAGGCATGGGGGACCCCACTGCCACACACGTTATGTTCACACTGCCACCAGGCATAATTTCTTGACTCATTGGTGGAATGGAGAAGCGAGGAGGCACCCGCCGGACTGGGAGAAGGCATGAGGAGGGGGAGAGGATGACAAAAGAGGGCAAGGGAGTCAAAAAAAGGAGAAAGAGAGGTAACAAGAGAGGCCGATGAAAATGGACCCTTCTCAAGGAAATACTTAACACAAAAGGTTCAACATGGTAAATGTGAACTGAAACACAAAATAAAAGTAGACTTTTCAAAACATAAAAATATACAAATAATGAGAAGGAACTAAACTAACAGAACTGCTTCAACAACAATATAGATTAACAATAAAGCAACGATTCATAGCAACAAGGTTCCATTGACCAATATTTGACCCATCACAGCACAATTAAAGACACAAAAATCTATTACGAGTTTCTCATCTTTGGAACTGAACTGCTGAGGTATATCCAACTACAGCATAACCTAATCCCGAACTATGAAGGTGTGTAGAAAAGGCCATGTGATAATGCTATCACATAAGGCCAACATGGCAACCTGGAACTTCCTGTCCTCTCAGGCACTCATGCCAAACAGGAAGCAGGCCATTATAGGCTTCTCCCATAGCACAGGAAGTGTAGGGTTACTGGGCTATTGACCATTTCTACAAGGTCTCTAAATGCATTCTAGCATATATTTGCACTTGTTACCTGTCTCTACTGCCTAGATATCTTAAAGATGAGAAACTTTAATCAGATTTTTGTGGTTTAGGGTAGATCCACTGGACAAAGCCTTATTAAGATCTGACACGGTTCCATTGATAGATGCAGCTATCAGTTTCACAGACAGCATGCATAAATAGACCGAGGTAAATTAAGGAGTAAATGATAACAAAATCAGATATAAAATTGAGATAAAATGCATAGAGGAATATAACTGAAGGGTCGCTAGCATGCCCAGACAAAAGACGATTGGAGAGGAAAGAAGAAATACAAGATAAAGGATAGAGCATCTGAGGAAAGGATAGAAAGAAAGGGAACAGAGGAGCAAAAAGTGACAGAGGAAGAAAAAGAGAGGGGAAGGTTTGGAGGAGGGTAAAGGGGGGGTAACCCGCTTCAATGCTGTGTAAACTTTTTTTCTCCAGCTAATGTGACAAAATGTGATGGTGGCACATTGTCACATCGCAGTCCCAGTTAACACAAAATAAGTATAGAGGAACAAGGTGTGTGCCTAGAAATACATAGAAAAAGAATTATAGTAGTTGTAGCTAGAGAGTCTACTATCACAGAGTGTTGGAATCAAGAAACAGAACTGGATCAACAGGGAGTAGAAATCCAGAGAACAAGAGAGAGATAGAGGGAAAAAGAAAGAGAGAGGTAGATGAATAAGGGCAGAATGAGAGCTAAGACAGGGAGACAGGGAGAACCTCAAAACTCATGGATAGGAGTTGAAATTTGAGTGGAAGGAGGTTGATAATGATCCTAAGACGCAGAGGATGTGAAAGGTACTTTTTACTTGCATGTGCGTGTAGGTGTATATACATGGATGTATATATTTTTGCGTTGGTGTAGGCAAGACTGTGCGTGTGTACAGTATGCAGAGTTAGAGAGTGAAAGAGTATGAGTTAGCAAAAACACTTTGTGTTCATGAGAGGCATCCCAGCAAGCACTTGACAGATAATGACACAAGGTGGCGAAATTCAATGCTTACCCAAATGAGCACAAAGTTTTTACGAGATTATATAATGCAGGGTTTCCCTTGCCTATATTAATGTAAGGGGACTGACTAAAGTATTTGTTTTGACCACCCAAGATAAGCTGAGTTAGAGAGATACCCTTATTGCTGTTCGGTTGAACACCAAACATCCAAAATACATAATCATGGGAGAAACATCTTTTTACATGCCCAATGGTTAGGTACCACCTTGTTTTGAGCCAGGGAAAACCCTCTTGTGGAAAATGAAAAAGTAAATATCAAAACTTTAACTTATTTTAAAAAAATTGAATTGAATTCATGAAAATGAATACAGGGAACAGCTATGGATAACTAAAGGTCCATACTTCATGCGTCACTGTATTTTAAACAGGTTTTCAAGCCTGTATCTACATCTATTCCAATGTCAAAATGTTTGTTGGGATGCAAAGAAGTTCAAAGAGAGAGAAGGATAGTTGTGCAGATGTAGAAGTAAAAAATGATGAACTAA
Organism: Thunnus thynnus; assembly: GCF_963924715.1. Taxonomy (NCBI): domain Eukaryota; kingdom Metazoa; phylum Chordata; class Actinopteri; order Scombriformes; family Scombridae; genus Thunnus; species Thunnus thynnus. The sequence continues at coordinate 14,516,064 of NC_089524.1, read as the reverse complement.
ATGGAAGAGCTGACTGAGAGACAGACAGATAGACAAGACAGGAAAGACAGGGACAAGAGACAAGACACAAGGCAGAACAAAACAGACTCAAGCAGCAAGACAGCAGACAATAAGACAGACAGAGGTAGACGGGCAGACACACAGTGACGGATGGGCACGCAGACATACTGTACAGTACGCAAAGGGGAAGGGGAGGGTTGGGGGTTGTTGGAGAAAGGGAAGGAGGAGGAGGGCATAAGTGGGGGATAGAATAAGGAGACTGTGATTCTAAACCAAAACAAAAGAAAGACCATGGCTCAAAGTGGGTTTGGAGGTCTCACACACTGGGGCTTAAAAGCAAGAATTAACTACACCTTCCCTCCTCCCCACCTTAAACATTGCACCAAAAATGCAAATGTAACTTGGGAAGTCTTAGGGTGTGCAGATGTGAGGTGTGTGTGTGGAGTGGGTGGGGACTGAGGGGGGTAGAATCGGGGTTGGGGGGAGACTGAGAGGGGCATCAAGGATAGGTAGCATTCCAAAATACACCGTGTCGATCCAAATGGGATTCATATGATCGTTGCATGGGACAGTTTGACTTTTTCCAACAAACTAAGGGCACAAATATCAACTGCACACACTCTGACGGAATTTTTACCTGGACACTGACATGTACTGACCTGAGCACTGAAATGAGCACTAACATGTACATACATTATGATGACATTTAGTCTGTAGGCTTGTTAGTTGTTAAAAGTAAGCTGGCTCTTTGTGCCAAATCCAAATTGTGAAGCATATCTACCATTATTGGCTTTTACCAGCCTTTTCATATTCAGCACTAGAAACTGCATTCTGCTTTACACATAAAAAGACTAATAAAACATGAATAGTCAGTTATAGATTGAATCTAATATAGATGGAGACCTTCTACAGCCACTGTTAGGCTTTTGATTTGTCCTCCTCTGAACTACTCCATGAACTACTACATACATCCCCTCTGTCCTGTACGTCACTGTTAATGTCTACCTTGGGCAATACATGACCTGACCTTGAAGGCAAGAAGTTAATCGCTGACCTTTGAGGAAATGCTCTTTTGTAGTACACAAAATCACACACTGTGAGAATGTACCATGAAAAATGGTCAATAGCAGATTTAAATATGCTGTCCTTAAAAACTGCCAAATTACGATACTATAAATTACGATATGGAAAAATGCTTGCATTAGAAGCAAACACGGCTCTTAAAAAAGAAAAAAAAAATCTGTCATGAAACTCACGAAATAATCTGTTCTGCCCTAACTGTAGGAAAAATGGTATTTAACAATGGGTTGCTTGACCTTTTGGTTGAGATATCATGCTTTGTCTCATCATGACAGGTATTATTGCATAGTCATGAAGTCCAAATGGGAGGTATTCCAAAAAACATGTTGAATTGGAAAAAAAAGGCAAAAAAGTCCATCATATGGGGACAGAAAATGTGTATCTGCATTCAAATTTGTAAAAAATGCCTAACTAAACAATAAAAGTGAAAGGGCAGCCCATTCCTCACAAGGACATGCATGGGTGTGGCTATGGCATGAGTGACATGTACAGGTGCGCCCCCATCCACTTGGGCAGACACCAGAGAACCAATACAATCCAAAAATGTCACCCAAGCCCATCCAAGCATGCCATTCATTCCCAAATATAGCATTGTTCCAGACACACACGCACGAAATCAAATGAAAGAAAACAAATCAAACTGAACAAATCCACAAAAAGAACTAAGTCCGAACAGCATAGACAGTACCAGAGTGCAGCTGTGTTCAACAAAGAGGTATGCATCAATACTATTAGATGTTTTTCAGCTATGATTTGTCTCTGCTTGAATTTAGCCTCCGATCCAAAAGAATGAAGAAAACTGAATAGGGCGAACAGGGTCTGTATTTTTAGGGGAAACGTCCAATCAAATTGTGTCTGATGGTGCTCTTCTCTCCCAGGGGCTCAGGTCAGCCAATGGACCGGGAGCTGTAGTGGCTGAGTGAATGAGGTTTCCCCACAGGAAGATGTCTCTGTTCACCTTTGGCTACCTACAGTGCACTGTCGGGGCAACAGTGGAAGTAACATCAGCCACCTGATAAATGGTGGTATCATTAGGCTGTGGCTGTAAGACTGCCTATTTTACCAGCCACTTCATCGGGCAGCCAACCATAATTTAGAAAATATTCTGTTATGAAACCCTAGTTGAATGGTAAAGCAGCGAGAGCAGTCAGTGGAATTCGAAATATACCAATCACTGAGGCATTGTTAGGAACTGCCTTGCTTAAATGCTCCATGGCATTAGGGCACTCTATAATGAGTGGTAGACTATAACTACAATTAGAAAACAAGGACAATAGAAAGGTGGTGGTGGTGGAGGGGTCTACCTGTCAACAGCATGCACAGTGTCTGACATAAATAAATTTGGTCTTTGGTTACAACAGAAGATCAAGAGCTCAAGGTCAGTTGATACTACAGCATATTACACTATGTCTTGGGAAAGAAAATGATAAATCTTGAAACGCAGTGGACACTTTGGGGAACAATGTAATTGTGTGTCTAAATGTCACTTACATGCAAATGAGTCACTACACTATGATTAGCTAGACACAGGCTTGTAAGAAATGATTTGTCTGATAAGCTCTCAGAAGCTGTGTGTGTGTGTCTAGCACCCTATGCTATCCTACCCTTTAGATGTTGTGCGAGTGGAACAAAGAAAATAAAGAATCCCAATTGCATGGACAGGCTCCTCATTCACAGAGACCAGGAGCCCAGCCGGCCCATTTGGAATTGAGAAAAAATAAAACGAACATATACCTTTCATTTGGACTACTAACAACAAGTAATCTTGTTTCAAGCCCCAATGTGGAGAGAAAGACAAAAAGCCTTACAGTGGACGAGGTGAAAAGCAGTCGAGAGAGAACGCCAGAGTACTGCACTAACTCTAATAGTGGGTGGTGTTGTGGAGGGATTTGTGCCAAAAAACAGAGGTCAGAAGGTGGACATTATCGGCCATTTTGGTGAGGCAGTTTTTGCTGCCCCAAAATGAAGGGGGAAGCCAAAATAATGTGCAGCCTTTAGTGTCACCTTGAAGCTGAGATTACACCCTCTTGCTGCCTGAGGACACAGGCGCAGTATGGAGATCCTTTAGTCACACTTGCTGGTTGAGGCCTACAACATTTACATATAAGCTGCAGGGGTTGGCCTGTATTAACATACCTTGGCTGCGCCAATGCTAAACAGTCACTATGGGTGGCTCATCAAAATGGAAATTATTACCTAAAGAAACTGACAGGAATCATGGTAGGGGTATCTGATAATAGCAAGCAATGGATTGAGGAGATTTTCAGAGCATATCACTTTTTTCTATTGTTACAGGTAGATGACAAACAGCCAAATAGTACTGCAAGTATGCCCCCTCGTTGTGATCCCTTCAGTGAATATTATCAGTCGGATTGGAAAAAGGAGTTCACTCATATATGTGCATTAAAATAAGAGGTGATTAACTTGTGTTTTGTATGAAAAGATAAATGCACATCTAATTACAACATGTTTTTTTTGAGGGGGTGGTGATTAACTTCCTTGAGACAAACATCTAATAGAGATGGCAGGATTTTGCTTTGGCCAGTGAGAACATAAGGTGTAATCTAGCTTTCTTTCCCAACGTTACACACAAATGCATAGCAGGACATGCAAGCACATTCAAAACCAGGCAGATATCATTGTAGGAGGGCACACATGCACATGCGTACATAACAGCACAGTCTTTCTGCATCAGTGTTATTCTTAGAAATTAGAATTCGTTGTGAAGACTGAATGTAGACAATGTCAGGTTTTCAATATTCTCGGTTTCTTTGAGTGGGATTGTGCCAAGTTTTGTGGACACTATTATGTGGAGGGCAGCAATGACAGATTATTGAATGTCAGCATTTACAGGCTCAACTGATGTCTTTTAACGGTTGATTGGTGCAAAGAGGTGTTGAAATTGAAACTCTCATTTGTGTCTGGGATAACTACTAGATCAGAAGGGATATATATTAATCAATGATTATATTTGTCTAATGACTTGCCTTAAGGACAAGTGATGTGGCTGGTGCAACGGAAAGAAATGGTAGCCATATGGTAGACCGGGACCCAAGATATATCAACTATATTCAGCATTCAGGGAATTTGTCCTGCTGATATGTGGGGGTTTAGAATGGCTCATATTTACTTTTGGCACACCAAAAGTCTCAAGAATTACCCACAAATGGGCAAGAGATAATCCCTAGTTCAAAATCTTTTGCTAGCTTATGCATACTTGTTATGTTAACTGTCAAGGAGTGCTTCAGTAACATACATTCGGGCTCCGAAGTGGCCAACAGCAATTAGACTTTGATTAAAAGTGATTTTGGTGTAGGGTGCTGCTGAGAAAAACAAACAAAAAAAGCCATATTTACTACTTTTCAATCTGACTTTGAGACACTTCAGAGTTAGTCTAATTCCTAGGAGATCAGTGCACTTTCACAGGTACACATACAAATGATGTGATATCCCTAACCATGTAAAAATGTACCTTATGTATTCATAAGACTAGTACTTATTACTTTTTACAGGCAAGCTCACTACAGCAAGTGACATGAGATTCAATGTAGATGTGATTCAGTTGAATATGCCTGGGAAAACCTGGTGTGCAAACGGATTCTAACATTTAGGTGGAAAATCTTAAGAGATAATGAAAAGCTGGTACAAAGCTAGTTGGTGCATAAATCATTGAAGGCTGATTGCATTGATTTCCAACTGATTACTGTTGTGGTACTACAGCATAAATGCTTCAAAAAACAAATGACTATGTTTCTTGTTGTAGTCCAGTTTGACAATCTTGATTACTTTAGTCTCGTCAACCTGAAAATCAATTCTACTCTTTGCGTGTGTGTGTACAAGAAAAGGGAAGGGGCTGTTGAATAATAAATTATAATTTGATTGAGTGTCATGACTGCAAGGGAACACAAACAGCAGTCACTAAACAAAACCAATCACATCTAGCTGCCACCATTTGAAAATAAAAGTATCTTTGAGCACCCGCTAAGCAACAGCAAATGTGATGTCGAAGTCATTATATTGTTATTGATCCACACGGCACTGTAAATGGCATCCCTTAATGGCTGCCTGAAAGCGCCATGGAACTCAATCAGGCCCAATCAGGTCTAATTTTTTCAGTAATGGATCGCTATAAACAAGATGACAGGAACACTGGCTGTATACACACTTATTATTTCATTCGGCATTTGCATATGCACTCCGAGACTCAAGAAGCAGCATCATTTTTGAAAAAGAAACACAAATCCCACAAACAAATTAACCACAAAAAGACAAACATTTTTAACGGAAAAATAAGTTCAGAAACAGAACTGAAACAAAAGGAAAACGCACAAACACAACACCATAATCACAACACAAAAGGATAAATTAAATAAAGAAAAGCCAAAAAGGGTTGTATCGGGGAAAACACTTTTAGAGAAACCAAGGAAAGAAAAGGAAACAACTGAACAAAACACAGGGAATGCAGAAAGAAAAACACCAACACGGCCAAAGGTATTCTGTACAGGCATGCAAGCGCAGTTACATTCTCCCTTCATGCAACAGGTCCTGTTATTTCCATGTGCTGGGTTTCCATGACAAAACGTGCAAGAAAGCCTTTTGGTGCAGAAGCAATACCAAAGGATGCAAAACGAGAAAAGGCCCCACAATGCAAACATAAAAGTAAATTAACAAAACCCGAGCTAATCGGGTTTGATTTCATCATTTCTTCCTTGGAAATAAAGAAAATTTTTCTTTCATAATCATTTAGCAGTTTGGATTAACTGATTAGTATTTCTTCAAATTAGTAATGAATTGAGCTCTGTAATAGGCAAATACAGCTAAAATTTTTCAACATGTTGATTTTTTTTAAAATGTGGGTTAAAAAAAGTAAAAAAGAAAAAACACACCAACCTTCTCGAAGCTCTGAGGGATGTAAAGGGGTTGATGCAGAACACAATGACATGAGGAGAAGAGAAAAATAGGGGAAACACAGAGAGAGTAAAAAAAGCCACCTCAAGGTGTTTAGCTGCAGCTACATTTCCCTTTTCTTTAATCCTTTTTCCTCCTTTTCCCTTGTCCCTGCTATCAGTGAAACCCGTCTTGAAAGTACACTTGCCTGCCCCCCCTTAAATAAACTTTGAACCAAAACAATCAGATTCACCCCAGTGGCCGCACTGTCGCCTGGTAAGAAAAAAATAGTGAGGCGCCACTGGAGTCAAATCAAGCGTACCATACTCATAATTCAAAATTTCACAAGCTCCTTATAGCCACAAGGAGAGGCTCCTGTGGTGGCTGTATTTGCTTTTGTTAGAGAAGGAAACCAAATAAAGAGAAAATAAAGAAAAACTAATGAGAGATAGAAAATAAAAAAAGACACAGTTTGGGCTGAAATTAGCAGCTGCAGTTCAAGACAGTTACAGTAAATGTTGTTAGAAACCAATCAGTAGCACTGTCATTATGGTTTCTCTTTGACTTATAGTCTCAATTTTCCATGGTACAATACACCCCAGATAAAATGTAGGATTTTCTTTTCTTTTCTTTTCCCTGGAAATTGATCCCTACTACAGCTGCTAATCTCAAGTGCAATTCGCTTTGTGAACAAAACATAGTCAACATCAAGTATCAGAATTGATTGACAAAAGTTAACTGAAAACAGACAAAGGTCGACACCATCAAGGCATAACAAGTGTGTTACATCGTGTGAAAGTACCTGAATAATTATGACCCTTGTGTACCCTTTTAAAAGCATGCTGATGGAGCCAGTGTTCATGGAGATTGCATGAATTGTTGGAAATGATACCAGGGTATTGCTGCGTGTTTTTTTTTTAACCAAAGGAAGGAACTACTAAACATCCCAGTGCTGTGTCAACAAAGTGTTCCCATTATTGTTATTTAATGGTTCCTATAGAGCTCTTGACCATAATTTGCCATAAACCTTTTAATTTCACTATGCTGTACATGATGAGCAAGGTTGATAGCTACTTGACAGCAAGTGCCACTGCATCACAGTGGAGACGGCATGAGCCTCCGGGATGAATGCTGACAAGAGGAGAAACTAATCTTGACGAACCATTTTCTACCTTCTGCTCCACACAGTTGGATTTTTCTTTCCTATGCAGCTACTTCACAGGGTATGATAATAGCAATAATAATGAAAAAGCAGCTCCCTGACCCATTTTATAATGTCAGAGTAGTGAATTATTTATTGGGAACAAAGTTATTTGGTACACAGCAGAGGGAACAAACTGAGTAGATACCGAGGCATCTTTATTTAATATGCACAATATAAATAATACATGTCGAAAATGCATCTGCTTCAATTTATTAAAGCTCCCTCAACAGGGAGTCATTGTCATTTAGCATTAGTGGTAGAGGGTAGGCTTTTGTCCTCATTGCCTGTTTCCTATGAAACTCAACGTTCCCTGTGACTGATTGTTTTTCATATCTTCACTTTGCTGGAGCATGCCAGCCAAAATTACTACTGACTGTAAAAGGCTTTAAAGATAATACCCTAAAGCAGAAACAGGGGAATACTATGGATTTATGCTCCAGAACACCATGAAGAAAACGTAGAGGGAGTATACCATTTATAATCTATGCGATAGAGCAATTTTTATATAATACGCAGCTGTTAACAATCTTTTCTATTAGTTCAGCAATGAAATCCTTTTCCCCCAAAATCTGGAGAGGGCTAAGGGTTGAGATTTTGATTGGTGGTCACTAATTCCTCGCCACACAATCAAAATCAAGACTTACCGTCGTGCTCCTGTACCTGGAAAAAAACAAACTAATCAAAAAGAAGTTCTTCCCGACTCATTTGGGCTTCCATAACTTTGATGGAGGGGGAAACATTTGATCGAGCACACAATTACAGGTAAAAGGCGTCTCACAACCGATAAAGTAAAGACATACGGCTTGTTGTGCTACACATTTCCTTCCGAGTGAGTAGGGGAGGGCATTGAAAGACACAAAATGGAGCATAACATCATAACAGAGAAGAACATTAGTTGGTCAATTATAGTTTTACAGTTGGAAGTTTCAGTGCATATGAAATTACATTTATGGGCAGGAAATACTATCAATGCTAAAAGATTTATATAACTCGGGTAATACTATTTTGCAAAATACATTTTGTGCAAATACAGCTGGACTAGAATGGAAGCAATTATCATTTGTTAAGCTCAACAGTAATGCCACTTAAAGCTGAGCTGTACTGTGCAGAAATTTTCGTTAGTATGGGTGGATGTTTTTTGTTGTTTTTTTTGCCCTGGCTCTGGGGCTGGATTGCTCCCTACCTCGCACATAAAGGTTAGCAGGGGACGAGTAGCGCACGCCTTCCACATTAGACGCCACGCACTCGTACTTCCCCTGGTCTGTCTCCTCGCTGTTCTCGATCTGCAAGGCACCTGGGAAATGACAATATTCAACAAAGACAAGTAGGGAGGGGGAAGAGACAGAGAGAAAGAAAGAAAGCAGGGAGGAAATGATTAGTCGATCTGTCAGTGACAGTGCATGAAGGAGTCAGACAATCTTCTTAATGGAGGGTATCTTGAATTTCTCAGGACCATTTCACCAAGAACTGTTTCTCTCTGTAATGCTAATGCATATTGCCATGACAAACTGGGTTCCTCTCCAGCCTCAGCCATCCGCAGATAAAAAGAGAAGTAATTAAATAAATAAAAGTGTGGACTGAATCAGTCACACTAAATCTGCAGCGATGTTGGTGTATAGAACTGTATGTAAGATGTGAGATCTCTTTAAAAAAAAATGCGGTAAGTGTGATGAAAGGTAATGGAGAAGGTTGTTGAGATGGTTCTGAGTGAGATTAACACATCGTCCTTTGCATAGCACTCTCCAAGGGAGAATTTGTGTGTGTTGAAGGAAGAGGGGTCATGGGAAAATATCCAGACATATAGTTCACGTCCAAATGAACAACACTGGCATGGTGCATAATGCAGCAGCCAGGCCACTCCACATTTCCGCAGCTCAAAGAATTACAAACTGTGTGATAACTACTCATCTGTATAAAGAAACATACCTTAAATCTTGTAAACACATAAGGGAAAAATAAACTACTGTATATCCATATTAACTGATATCCTGATGACCATAGTAATTGGGTTATTTAATTAATCTGTATTCCCTTTCATGTATTATTCTTGTATTTCTTTTAATACTGGTCTCCACTGTGTTACAATTTGATGAAACTCTCCATTTCTTCCAGAATCATTTCATTTTTCTCTGTTATCTTCATTTTATTTGCTCATTGTCATATTTTCAGATATAATGTTTTATATGATCCCCTTAGGGCATATATGTTTCAAACAGACTGTATTTCTTATCTCTTTTCAGATTGTATCTCTTGAATGTGCAAATAAACTCCACCTAAATGCTTGGTAGCAACAGTGGAGAAGGGGTGTGGGGGACAGAGGAGGAGGGGGGGGTGAAACAACGGGCGTCAGATCATTCCTCGTTAGAGCGCTGTTGACGGCACTTCCTGATGATATCATTAGGGCTTCTGGCTGGCTCAGCAGACAGATTGCAGCCCAGGCCTCCCTGACAAACACAGCACCATCGCTCGTTAGCGTTTAGCCAGGAAGGATCAATACGCCAGCCGCTGCCCAGGATGCTTTGTAATATACCATAACGTACTCCATCACATCAGCAAGCAGAGTGAACACAATGTTGTACAAGGCTACTATTCTGGAACATTGGTCTAATAACGCTTTTCAGCTGTACCACCAATGAGACCATCGATCCTGCTTAATTATAAAGATTAGTCATGCTTCTACCTTGGCCACGGTCTAACACTCTAAGAGTATTTTACACATTGGATTCAGTACTAAGATATCTATTGTAAAAAAAACCAAACCAAAACAAAACAAAACAGAAAAAAAACAGACCTGAAGGCACAATGATCCATACTCTTTATTTTTTCTGTCTCTTCATTTCCCTCTATAGCTTAGATCATCCTCATCCCCCAGAGGGAGCTGTTTCTGGCACCAAGCTCATGATCCAAATGAAAACGTCTACCTGCAGAGTGCAGGTGGTGGAGTCTTCACTCTGCGTTTATGCAGAGACCTGATTTGGATCTGTTTGATGTGCGCTTGGAACAGCAAATGCCAGCCCGGTGGCAGGTGGGTTGGATTGTGCTCAGAAGCCTAGCGCCTCAACACCAGGGAGACCACAAAGTAAGGACTGTGTGAAGTTCAACGCCAGGTGGACGGTTCCAGAAAACTCTGCCAGGGGCTTGTCAACGTTAGTCCCTGTGCTGAATTATAAAATCTTTGGAAGACTGAAGTTAATACAGTTTTTTTTTACAATACCTCATAAAGTATAATGCTGAAGGACTTGTGGTGAGCTAAAGCCCCTTTTTGTTTATTGTTACCAAACAGTTAAATCACAAGAAATGATCTACATTTTAATTTTATGTTGTACGTGTGCCAACTGCTGATACAAATGTCTGTATCTAAAAATAATATTCATAAATGTCATCTGAAGGTCAACAAAACACAACCACCGAAATGAGGACGGGTGACAGATAATGAGCCAAACAAAATTAATTGAAAGCCAATTAAAACCAACATTGAATGCGGTGAATTGTACCTCCTGGCGAAAGAGAGAGAGCAAGAAGGAGGGAAAAATAGAGGAGTCTTTGAAGGGATAGAGGGAGTTTCATCTGTTCCTCGCCATCTTTGGTGGAGGCTCCTTGCTAGGTGCTATTATCTATTGTTTCCAAACCCCTACTGGCTTCATTACATATTCTAGTTATTATTTCAAAGTAGAGCTGTGAAGAACACATAAAGACTCCTTCCAGTGGTGGAACACAGAGAGGGGGAGAACAAGCAAAGCAGGAAAAAAGCAAGGAAGAAAAAGGCAGGGAGGAGAAGCAAGAGCAACAGATAGGAGGGCGAGACAAAGGAAGCAAGAGACAACAAATATAGAGGAACAATGAGAGAAGGAGAGCTGGTGAGACACCTCTACTATTCGTATATCTTATTCTTACTTTTTCTGTCTTTAACTTGTCTATTATTATTCTGTCTCAAAATTGAAGGAGAGAAAATAATAAAACAATATGTCTGACTTTTAGCAAGCACAAACATTCTTCTCGTGAAAATCTGGGTGATTTAGGATTTATTTTAAACTGAATTCAAATTGGAAAATGAATTACGACACAAACAAAAAACTAATGAATTTAATTGTACCCACTAAACAAATGTTTGATGGAGGAAGCCAGAGAAGAGTAACAGAGATAGTAAGGGGGAGGAAGAGCATAAGAAAAATAAGTTGTTCTATTTTGAACTGCTACATGCTCCTCTTGCTGTCAGGTTCACACATAGTAGTAATGCAATATCCCGCTGGTGTTATATATATGTTGTGCCACACTGTCTACTTTTCCTTTGAGTTGCATATCTGCTCTGTTTGTCATTTCCACTATCCTATCTCCAGCCCGTCCTCACAAGAAAAACGACAGTATAGGTCTAAAATTCAGGCATTACGTTTATGTCATCTAGCGGCCGTAGTAATTATGACCCGGGGAAGTAATGCATTTCAGATGACATCAATATAAAGGTGACTTGATAAGATGATTTTGCCTTGTTACGAGGCAGGTTGGGTAGATAGCTAGATAGTGGAATTTGCTGCAGAAGACTACCGTTCACTTCCTGCCCCCAACCCTGATTTTTAAAAAAAAACAAATTTCATGGTGTTTACTGTTGCCATGACAACAAAGGTTCAAGTGATCATTTTAACCCAAGCCATGATCTTTCCCAACCCTGACCAAGTGGTTTTTGTGCCTAAACCTAACCAGACCTTAACCACAGTGTTGTCCCACCATAAAACATAAATATTTTTTAACAGTGAATTGTAATGGTTTTGGAAAGCCAGAGTGCATTACTACGGCTGCTAGATGGCACAAACTTAACTATCTTAACTATGCCTATCTCATATGTTTTCCTCTAGTCTCTGCTTTGTCCTTTGTAAACAACAAAAAAGTTAAACAAATTCATCCTATTAATGTAATAATGATCTTTCTAACCATATAATTTGATAAAATTTCCTTCTTTCTTGGTTATCAGGCAGTCCATTTAAAGACTAATATTGCATTTAACAACAACAGACCTCTAAGGGCTTCTAACATACTCAAATCAAAACAAACTGAATTTTCAGCAGCAGCCTGCACATGCATGTGCATGTGAACACACAAAACAAACTCCACTCTCTGAAAAACCTTGTCACGAGCATGTGTCTCTTTCCTACCATTTCCTTTTGTCTTTTTAAAAAAAAATGATGGCTCTCTCTGTGTTTTGCATAATTGCGTTCTGTCTACCCTGCCAGCCTGTGGCTTACCAGAGCGCAAGTGACCATTGGCATTTTTTTAATAAGGAAAAGAGGAAACACAAGGGATGAAATAAATGCTAAAAATTATCTTTCACAAGCACAATAAAAACCATGCACCCAGTCTGTTCACACAATGGGCCTTTACTGATAAAAGACTTGCCTAGCGACAAACAGCAATTTACCGTGTCGCTCACAAAATGGCCATACTGTGCTCATGAAGTGAGTCCTCCATGGGGCCTAGTGGCATGTCTTCCCTTTCTCCAGCTGTGAAGTTTTATCACAAACACAGTTGCAGTAACTTCTAAAGACCAGTCTGTTTTGCTTGATTTCATTAGGAAACATGAAAAGATAACTATTCTGCTTGCCAAGAGATGGCACGATGAATAATAAGCATGGTTAGTTATACTGTACTTGATATATTAGCTCAATCACACTGTGCTGATACGGTATGACACATTTTACCTTTAATTCTAATCCAAAGTGACCTAAAATTGGACTACTATTTTACTTATTACTTTATCTTGTTCAAGGACACTGAAAGAGGACATATGTTGAAGGACATGTGAGTGTTTGTGGGAATAAACACCAAAGACCTGAGAATGTCCTGGGACATGGCAGTCTCTCAATCCACTTATAGGCCACACTGACCATCAGTAAACCACAGGAAGTACCGCCCCAGATGAGCAATAATTCATGTTTTTTCTGGGTCAGAAGAGGGCAGACTGGTTCAGTCCTTTCTTTCTGTCTTATTCCATGATGTATGCTGCACCATTAGGGTCCAGGTGAAGAAACAGTAGCTACAATTCAGGCCAATAAAGTCCCTGATAATAATGACATCACTTCCATGTGGACCAATTAGTCTCCATCTCAGTCAAAGTGACCCTTCCTGCCCACCAGCACTCACAACCTCCAATCTCCACTGCTACCCACTCCTTGCTGTTTGCTCACTACCTTCATCCATTTGATAAAGAAGGCTGTAATGGGCAGTGGGTCTGGGACATTTGTCCCAGCTGTGACAGCTGCCCTGGTTAACAGTGCTGCATGCCGCAGGCTGATCTGATGAGGAGCGTTGAGGTGCCAAAGTGTGATAACAAAGAAGACTGCCTGGGCAGAGTTCAACAAATACATGTTTTTGAAGGCCAATTTAGATTATGGAACAGACAGTGTTGCTGTGAAGCCATTTAGAGTGGCTACTTTGTGGCCAATATATCTAAGTTTCATCAATTTCTAGCCAGAATTTTGCAAGGATTTAGACTGCTCTTGAAGGCAGGGCTACCTACATATCTATCCAATGGTAGGGGAAACAGTTATTTTACTGGATTTAAACTAAAAGATTCCCTCTAGGGCTTTTAATTTCCTTTCAGCAACGTTACACCAGCAGGAAATGTCATATCAGACAATATCTCATTTTTAATAAAACACCAACATTGACAAACCCATATATATATAACCAGTTTTAGAGGGAGAATAAAGAATGGGAATAATCAGAAACTAAGATATAGAAAAAAAATGAAAAAGGCAGGAAGGTATGGAAAGATTCTCACTGATGAGAGGTGCAGAGCAAGAAAAAAAACAAAATAATCAGAGAGAGGTGTGAGGAAGAGTTGAAGAGACACACAAGCACAGAAAAACAGGAGGACTGATGAGGGGACAGAGGGGAAAAAGAAGCGAGGAGGGGCCGGCATGGATGATTAATTTCAGAAAGTGCCTGAAGCCGTGGTCTGCCCACCCCTGTCGCTGTTTTGTAGCAGCTTTGCCATGTGTACCCCCCCAGTCCCACTTGTGTAATTCAATTAGTGTGCTCCAGCGGGCCTTGATTGATTTCTTTAGGCGATCAACAAAATGGCTGGCCAAGTCTCACTCTTTCTTTCCCTCCCTCTTGCTCCTACCACAGGCCAGTCAGGCCTGCCTGTGGCACGCTGTTCTTTTCACCATTTTATCTCTCTGTTTCAGTTCATGCCTCTTATTAGTCCCTCATTTCTCATCTTCTCTCCTGTCATTTCCACTCTATCCCCTCATCCAAACACAGCTCACTAAAACACTCCTACAGTGTAATCAAAACCCACCTACTACCATACTCACAAAGGCACACAATACACACAAATGATAACCTGTCAAGTACATGAATTCAACTCACTGAGATTTGGAATAAGTATTAATTAGCTTTAGTAAAAATATTTTGATCCTGTATCATAAAACACCACAATTGCATGATTTGAGATACACTTTAAAAGTTTGTATATTCATACATCATATATAAATACTATAAACCAAGTAGAATTACACTTCCCTGGTTGGCACATTTCAAAGTTTTGCAGCAGTTTGTTAAAAAAACATGGGTTTTCCACACAAACGTCCACCACAACTCTGCTATTTTTGTTGATAGTTGAATATGGAGGGTGACAACAGGTGGAAAGTTACAGATTTCAGTTTTGATCCTGCAGCTTTAAGAATCACACAAAAGAGAAGATAGCCCATTTGACCACACGGCAGCTAAGTCAGGACCTGCCGTTCTCTCTCCTTCTGTCTGTATCCTGGCTGTCACTCGGGCACGCTCTGCCACCACCCCAAGGTCATTATACTGTGATCGCACCAGCATGGGGCCCCACGTGTGATGCCATTGTTGTCAGCGCCCATCTGGTGGCTTGTAACGCTCCCATGAAATCAGTAATGACGCAGGCAGGGAGTCCAACTACCTTCCTACCTATTGCTTACCTCTTGGCCAGCACCTGTGCAGCTTTGTATGGCAGTAAAATTTATGCACATTTTACATTTTGGGAATTGGCTTACACAAAGTGACGTACAATGACTTAGCAGAAGGACGAGCAGTGTCTTTCCTAAAAACCAAATCAAATTTTCTGGCCTAGGAAGGGCAGGCTTAAAGTAGATGGAAGGACAAAATGGAGAGATTTTGTGGACATGTGGACATTTAGCCTGTTGATGTGTTTTCATCTTTGCAAACAGACCATTTTTGTCCTTCTAACTGCATGTTTACATTCTGTGCTCTCCAGTCATGGCAGACAGTGCAAAATGTTCAAAAGTGTGGGCACTTCACTAAATTTAATGAAAATGTAGCTAGTTACGTGTAAAGGGGGTAACATCAGTAACCTCATGAAACACTTACAAATACAACATTCTATAAATCTGAAGCAGTGTGTTTGACTGCTTTAACAAAGCAGCTGCTGCGCCTACGTCCTCAGTGCTGGCTCCCAGCTCCGATGTCTCAACCTCATCAAGTCAAAGTAAAACTTGTTATTGTTATAGAAATAAGTGGTGTGGTGCGGTTATTATCTCAGGACACAGTTAGTATCGGTTTAAAGCACTTCTAATTTATGTTCCTGAATAATTACATAGATGTCAGTCAAGCAGCAGCCACAGCTTCGTCCCTTATTATGTATACGGGAAACAATTTAACTTGTTATTTCTGCAAAAAAGTGATAATAAAATAACTGTTGAATCTTTTCACATCTTTTCATGTCATGTGTTTATTTTTTGCATCAAATGGAGAGTAGTATCAATAAGATCCTAACGATACCCATCTCTATTAGAGATTCCTGTTACGTATGGCTTGTACTGTATGTAATGGCTGAGGATGGAGGACCTTAATTGAAGCTCTATTGTCAAAATGTAGCTGTTCCAAACTGTTGTAAAACCAAAAGCATTTATCCCATCCCCTTGAATACAGGGGACATACAGTACATGGCAAACTGAGATATTCACTTACCTGCTCAGCCTGTGAAATAAAAGCATTGTGCAACAAAACACTGAATCACAACAATGAATCAACTGGGGGAGAATGCTTCAGCGGCAAAGCCTGGTGGATAATTACAAGTGAAAGTTAAATTGTCCAGGGAAATGAATAAATGAGGGGAAAGAAATAATTATTTGAATAAAGCTTTTGTGTAATTCATGGAGTCACACTGCTTTAACTCCCTTTTTTCCGCCTTGATATCCTCACGTTCATCCTCTGACATTAGAAAAGCTGTTTTTGGTATGGTCAAAGGGTGTAACTCCTGCCGTTTTTGACAGGGTGGCCATTTCACTCAGCAGCCTCCTTAATTTTGTCTTCGAAAGGTGCTCTGTCGTAGAGTAACAGGAAGGGAGGGAAGTAAATCAAATGTAATTTATGCTTCCTCATCAACATACCATGAGTATCTCTAGCCTCTAGTGGTGAACAGAAGGATGAGGAGGATATCAAAGCAGAGAAGGAGAGGGAAGAAAGGGGGTTGCTATGATTGTGTTTACAGTATTCATTAGCCTGGCCTTATCAACAAATAAGACCATCACCCCCCACCCTCCCCTCTCAATTACCCATCACCAATCACCAGCCCCATGTCCATGTCCAAACAATTTAAATGTCAGAGGTACAAAGCAAACAAACCGCCTTGTAATAACTCTCCCCATCCCTCCCCTCGGTTCCACCCTTCCTAGTCCTGTACCATAACCAGCTGGCAACACAATTAGAATTGCTAGGTAGTTTCCTGACACTGATGATGTGGAGGAGGTAGGAAGACACAAACACAGAACGCCCACAGAGGTGGAGGAGCTGCACATCAATGACGCCATGGGACATGGGAGTTTGAAACACATGATCAGGCTAACAAACAGTATGTACGGAGCACACAGAACACAAACACAGATGACATATAAATATTAGTGAAGAGAAAAGGTTTGTAATTTCTTAAAAAGGAAAAGATCCTGGATATTCATCTTATTTAGTCAGCTGGGTGGAGGAACGAGTGGTTATGTCTGGTTATGTGTCAGTTTAAGTTTGTTTTTTTAAAAAATCTTTTTTAATTGTGATGGTTAAACATCTTACCTCGAATCGGGGTACCCTCTGGAGGAGACACAAAAATGAAGACACAACATCAGTTTAGTTAAAGGTTAATGTTAGTAATAGTTAGGAAGAGTTATTTGGGTTGGAAGGTGGATAACTGGAACTAAATTATAAAACCATTAGGTAATCTCTTATAGGGCTTTAAGAGATGGGGCTTTTTTCATATAGGAAAAAACAATACCTCACATTGCTGGTATCACAAAGGAATAGGGAGCTTTATATGGCTGGCACAGTCCATCTTCTTATTGTTTCTTTTTTCTTTTTTCTCCTTCCTTGCCTTAGACATATTAAGAGAGGATACAATGCTTCATCGGCAGAGCTTAAGAAGCTTGAGGTCTTGGCATGTGTTATATCATGGCTGCAACTCTGGGTGATAAGGCAGAGATAGAGAGATTTGACCTCAAGTTGACATGGATTGCTCCAGTGGCATAAGCCTTTTCCCAGCCAATTGACCTTGAATTAGAGGTCAGTAAAGCAGTTAGGGTTGCCACCATTCTATACCGGGTATCTACATTATAAACTTGCTGGGGGGTGAATGGAGTCTCCACTGAACTAGAATTTCAGACTGTACCTTCAGGCAACTGCAAGTTAAATCACACAGATTGAAGTTCTTATTTACACTACAAGTCATAAACCTGCTTAACTGTGGCAGATAGACTCTTCACCCCAAGCTTCATCCCTCCTCCTCGGTCATTCAATCTCCTAGCTCTTTCCAATGTTTCATTTCACTGTAAGTTGTGTATTTCCTTATTCTTTGTTTATTGTGAGTCTGTATTGTGTTACATGCCTGACTGCAAGCCAAATGTCCCATTAGGAACAATAAAATACTGAGCTTATCCAGTCAGTCGCTGGTGGGCTTTTTAAAATGTAGCCCGAATTGTTGCTGCAATGTAAAACGTATCCCTTGTAGGCAGAGCTTTGGTATGGGTAGGGGAGCCAGCTTAACTCCAACCCCCTCTCTGCCAAGCATTAAACTGTCCTTCCGCTCTTGGCTTTTTGTCTCCGACATTGTTTTCTAACTTTTTCTTGACTCTTTTTTCTTTTTCTTATTTAATCTGTTCCTTCATTCTTCTCTTTCTTTAACTCTATGTCTGATGTCCTGTGCGTATTTCAGTCTTTTCTCTCAGTTCCACTCTCTTCCCTTTCTGTAAGTGTCTCCCTGTCTAAATCTAAGGATGACTCATTACAACAACTTGCCCTTAACCATCCCTTGACAGTGCCAGCAGGGTGGTGCTAGCCCAGAGGAGGTGCCACCTACAATTGAAGGCTTGCAGACACAAAGCTGAGGGTCAAGGGTACCTACTGACCATTTTGCTTAACACTACAGGCCTGGACCCTGTGTTTGTGTGTATGCATTTGTGCATGTTGCATAGAACAAGATATGCCAAACCTCCTATCAACTAGCTGAACGAATAAAGCAACAATACTTCTAACGGTCAAAAAATGAAATAAAATCAAGAAACATGGTGTTTAAAATGTAAAGTGATACTGGCAATTTCTGTATCATATACAGTACATTAAGGGGTGTGGGTGGCTAGGTACGGGGAAGAAATCTTCAATACCTTCTGGTCAGATTGCTGTTGCAGCTCTGCATACAGAGGCATCCTTTGTGATACCAGCAGGTAGGAGGCAATCACTGAGTTTGAAGTTCTGCCTGGTTTGCAATGCACCTAGGTGGATTAATTTTCTTGCTTTAGAGTTGCTGTGCACTATGTTACTGCACTGTGCTTTTTCATAAATCTTAAAAATATGTCAATGAATATGTTCATACTCTGAAAGGGTGCATTTGTTACTGTTAACCATAATGTAATTTAAAATGATTAAATTTATAATTAGATTTATTGCTACAAATATCTACAGTGTCTGATAAAAGTAAAAATGTCTTTCAGAGTCAGATCAGATCATTTCTAAGAAACATTTTAGATATATAAAATGTCCTTTATTTTTGACTATTTGCAGGATTTTTGTATTCTATAAATCCACCCAAAAGGATTGTCATTATTTAGTATCCATAAACAGTGCACTATATGCATAGCTTTGCCACGGTGATAGTTTAGAATAATTGAAAAACCAGACAAAACAACAGTGACATTTTAATCATTTCTGCAACCATTTTAGAGATCACATAATCATGGGTAATCACAAGACAAAGGACAATAGGGCTCTGGGAAGGTTACATTGTTACGGAGTTAGAGTTTGATTAGAGGCTGCAGGAAGCTGTTGGTTTAATTTGCTTTAGCTGATATGAAATTTTAGTTGGGAGTTAAGGGGTTATTCGTTAAAGGTTGGGTGAGGTGAAGGTCAAAGTTAGGTTGAGGTTAGGATAAGGTTAAGGTTAATAAAGCAGGTTTGTAACGGGGAAGGCCATCACCTGTGGACCTTAATAAAAACTTGTGACAAAAGAGGGACTGCAAAAGAGGGGAGATTAATAAGAAGGGTGAGGGATTAATAGATAGAGGTGGTTCAGTTCAAAGGCATTGGTTCCCAAAGAAAAATCTACAAAAAAAATGAGAAGGAAAAGAGGGGTCTAGGTCATTGGAACTTATGATTTCTTAATAATAAAAAATAAAACCTAACCAAGGATCTGACCAGGCAGCTGAGTCTGCAGTAGCCGGCCAGTATTCAATTACTGTACAATAGCAAATCCACCTGTATTATGGGCACACAACCTAATGGCCATAAGCTCTACTTCTAAGCTTTGGTCAGCCAGGGGTTGATCAGCTTATAGTGACAATGACCTAAATATACCTCAACAGGCCACTGACCTCCTCGCATTATTAAATGCGACATTATTTGCTCCACAGACCACCCCAGCTGTTTTGTTAAACAACCCTCTGAATATATTAAAAAATATTATTGAAGGATGTCGTCTGGCCAGAGGCAATCTGGCCAGAGATGTTGCCCATCTGCGTGTGAGGCGGATGAGGTTGCGTGATTGGCTGAGTGTCAAAGTCTGACCACCCTCCAGAGTGAGTCTGGCTGACCTTCTCATCCTGGTGGTGTCGCAGCAGGTCTCAGAGCAAACCTGGCTGTTGTTGCCATATCCGCAGAGGTCCTAGCCACTCCCTGCAGAGCAGCTTTGATGCCAACAAATGTGAGCAATTTCTTGCACATTTAAGATTAAGTGCAATTGAACTCATGCATGATTCACATTGGAATGTGCATAAATCTGTGTGTAAAGGAGCCAGCCAATGTCAGGTCATGATTTTACACCTTTGTATGTATAAAGAAAGACCTTACTCTTTATGAATATGCACTCCTCCCGATCCTCTCACTGTCTCTCTGGCCTCTGGTTAATCTGTTCTGGCTGACAAGGCCAGCGAGGGCCTGGGGTCTGCAGCCACAGGGACTTGGGGAGAAATGTCAGGCTCCCTCCACACCTCTAGAGGAGCTCCTCAGGGGACCCTCACACAAATATCACTGCCCCGCCAGCACAGCATGGTCTGGCACATAAGGAACCAGTCAGCCAGCTAGTCAGCAAACAAGAACTGGATATACTTCCAGTATATATATTCAAATTTATTATCATAATGTCTTTTGTTTTAGGTCGGAATAATTCAGACCAATAAATGTATTTCATCATCATGCAGAGTGAGGTCACATAAGATAGGTACGGGATTCATTTGCAGGAGCTGGAGGCTGAGTACGTTTTTGAACTCATGTTTGCCAACCATTTTCCCTTTCTCCTCCCCTTCTCTTCCCAGAACTCTGTATTTTACCACCATATATGGATATCTCAGAGTTACCCCCAGAGGCTTAAGAGTGTGTCTGCAGCAAAAGAGCAAACAGGTAACCCTCAGAAATTGCCAACAGCAATCTGATCAACTGTAGAATCAGAAAATTACCCACTGCCAAAACTTTTACATTTCTTCTGCTTTAGAATTTTTTGAAGTGTATTTATCATTAAAACAAAAACCCTAAACAAACACTAAATACTTAAACGTAGAGACCCAAGATGGCTACTCAAAGTGCTGAGGACATAAGAAGATGGCAGCCGAGGGGGCTTGAGAGCACAGGCCTTTTTCTCATCAGCATAAATCCTGCCTGGCTGCTGAATGAGCTTTCCAGCAAAAGGGCTACAGCAAAAAAGAAAGCCCCTAAAGCTAACATTACCTGACGAGAGCCTTGGTATTGAAACAAGGGAAAGCAATGTCCTTTTCTGCCCTCCTACATAAACATATAGTTTGAACTGTAAGTAAAATATACCCAGCTTAAAGTGGCTGGGTATATTTTTGCAAGTAGTTCAAAAAGTCAGGAGGAGTATAAAATGTGGCCAAATCTAATGATTACTTAAGCCCTCACCCTTCAACATGGGCAATAGGGCCTTAGCTGGAGATATGTAAGCCAGCGGGGATGTGGGCCAATCTGGCAGAAGAAGAAAATGCTCTCCTGAGAAAATATTTGGCCAAGACCAGAGGTTCGACCCAGCCCAAGTGTGGGATTGGAGGATTTGGCCATACAGCACTCCTGCAGTGGCCTTCACCTGGAAAGAACTCAAGATTCTTTCAGCCCCTATCAGCACTTGCTGCATTTTCCAAGGGTATTTTTGGACCTCAAAGTTGTTATTGTGAAAACTGAGGTTCAACTGTTTGCATCTGAGTATGAAAAAAACAGCCAGTCACATGTATCTGTGGAGCAACGTGTTTGCTATATATCTTACCAGAAGCCTAAAAATACTGTAGGCTATGACTGCACAGGAATAATTGTCTTGGATTCAAACAGAGTCCAATTATTTCCTCAAATCCTGCTGTCTTGCAACACAGCAGAGAGAAAGAACTTGACGTGACAGGGGCTATCATTGGTCTCAAATCTGGATAATATGGTCAGGGAAAGTAAATAAGGCAACAGCTACTTCCAAAGTAACCTTGCATAAGGTACTTGAGACCCGTGAAAGTAGATACAGTTGGCATCAGTAGTAGTATGGGTGAAAAAACATAAAAGTTAAGGGTAAATAGAAAGAGAACATAGGGAATGAGTGGCAAATGAGGAAGAGGGTGAGGGAAGAGCAAGGGATGCATGCATTTTGGAAAGTAGTTTAAATATGCCATCTGCTTCAAGGAAAGTGAGTGGGCTTACCAAAGGTTTCTGAAAATCCCAAACAAAAAAGGAAAGTAAATAGAAAAAAGAACAACATAGTTCATTTTAGGTTAAGGTTGTAAGTGACTGCCACCCAAGAAATAAAGAAACTATGTTTAGTTGGGTTTTGTGTAACACAGTATTTGAGCAGTTCTCATTACCATGAGTTAGTGTGGAAAATGTAGTGCTTTTTCAGGTCACGAATAAAACCTCTTAATGAACATAAATTCTATTTACAATTTATAATTCTAATTAGAGGTGTGTTTTGTAAAATTTAAAAAAATCTATTTTTGGTGTCAATTGTAAAATCTAACAGACTTAGTCTGATTTTCCAGTTGTATTTTATATGTTTTTCTCAAGTTTTAACTTGTGTTATGGGACACAGCCAAATGGAATGTGTTGAAGACTCTGCGATGTGCACTGAGACACATCTGAGTTTCAGACACAAATACAGACAAAACACACAGAGAGAGAACAAAACAGTAGTCTGTTTTCATTCATTCACTTAGACAAGACACACACAAAGGCAATTGAAGAAGTCATGAAACACGAAAGATGATACAGAGGTTAGACAAGAGACAGGAAGCTGAATTCCTTTAACCATCATCTTCAGTGGCTCAAAGCAATGTTGACAAGTTTATCAGGTAAACCAAATTTTAGAGCAGAGCTGACCCTATATACAACCTAAAAGATGGTGGAGCTTACTATGGTAAAATTGTAATATTGTGAGAATCTAATTATGATTTACATGTCAGGAGGTGCATTGAATCTGAAGAGTTAAAAGTACCCTGTGGAGTTTTTTTTTTTTTTTACTACTAGTAGCTCTATGGAGCATTGCTTTTACAAGTGGGTCCCTATTTTGTCTGGATCATGCCCATGTATGAAACATGTTTTACACTATTCAACTGATAGACACTTGGTAATGTAGTAATGCCACATCAAAGGTAGTGATAAGGAAAACTACTAGCAAGCAAACATGGATGTAAACACTGCACAATTCAAAATATTCAAGAAACCTGCTTTGCTTATGTTTCATGAGGAAGGCAGTTGCACTCAACATGTTTTTAGACCTCAAGGACAAAATGTGTTTTGGTGAGAAACACTGAATGTAAACAACCTTTGTTTCCAAGAAAACACCACAGGGCACCTTTAAGTTGGAAGGCCTAAATTGTTTAGGAGATGGCTAGCTGTGCAAAAAAATCAGCATGAAGGTGAAAACATTAACATTAGCGCTCTCCCATATGGGGGCTCTTTGTCCTCAAACTAAAGTCAAATGCACTGACTGACAGCCTTCTCCAAATCACCTCAGGACAACATAATATCCCCAGAGGAGCTCAGGCCACTTTTACACAAAAACAGAGTTCTTAGTAAGTTGTACAACATCATCCAAGCAGTCACACATATATTGACAGAAGCTTTTGGTTTGAGCATTTAAAAGTCAAAGGTCTACCTCAAGACTGGAGTGCATCAGTAAGTTAAAGATGAAGTATATCTAAAATTAAAAGCATTTTAGGGAGCTGTGGGCTTTCAGTATGTGGCAAGGCATAAATAATGAGATGACAAATTGATTCTTTTGAGTGTACAGCTCATGAGGGCCACAACTGGGGCAGGAACTCAATGGAAATAGACTCTTTATTTAGTGGCGTCTACCCTGATTTACGTTTGCAGCAACAAATCAAATAGGAGTTATTGAATTTTTCGAATGGTGACAAATCATCGACCTAAAATATCTACCCCTTATTGCCCGGGGCCACTCCAGGGTCTGCACTTAATTAGCTATATAATTAGACTTTGCTTTATGGGCCTCTCAGTGGGGTTTAATCAATGGGAACAAGACAACATATCTACCACTGAGTTTTATCAGTAGAATGTGGACCTTGCCCTCATTGTCTACTATGACACACTTCTGGGATGTTGTGAATAATTTGACCTCATTTACTGATGTTACACTCTCAAACGTTACTTGTCATTTTCAACACATCTCGTGCATGATGATCTGTGGTTATAACAACATGGTCATAGCACTATGGCTTTAACCCTTAACCTCAATACTATCATATGTCTCTCAAGTCTCCACCTGAAAGTGATAAGTTGTTTAAGTGAGTGATATGTCCATTACTATACAATTTTTTTGGTAATGAACACATCATAAGATGTGTTCCCAAGCTGGAGATATGAATCTGATGAAAACCTCCCAAAGTGTTCTCAATCAAACTTCTCACAACCATTTGGGAACAAAGAAAGTGCTGCTGCCACATTAGTTGAAAAACACAAAAGACAACCATGTTAACTATTCTCATGTGGTTAAGTTAACAAAAGGAAAAATGGCAGCAATATGCATAGGCTTTCCTTACCTGAGCGTAGCTGTTTGATTCGCCCATTACTCGCACTGGGGTCAATGGGCAGGAAGTCTTTATACCAGGTGATTTCTGGGTCAGGGTTGCCACTGGCGGCACAGAGCATTGTAGCTGTTCGAGTGCGCTCCACAACTTTGAGTTGAGGCCCCATGTCAATGTTAGGGAAGCCTGGTGGGAGTAGGTCCTCTGTGGAAAGAAGAGGAAAAGAGAAGGTAAGTGATATTTGAAGTTGTTACTTTTCATGTTTAAGCATATTTTTTTCCAATTTTGGTACTCAGTAACATTTAGTGATAACACATTAGTAATTTAACTAAACTAAAACAAAATACATTTATGTACTTCAGGGCCTGCTTAGCATCAGAGATTTAAAAAGAAAAAACAAAATTTACAAGTACATCAGATGAATCCATTTAAAATCTCACAATATCTTGTCTTTTTCACACACTCGTTAGGAAGAGGATCTATGTACATTATTTTGCTGCCACATGTAAGATTCGGCTGGGTGTGACATTTCTGAACAACTGCTAACTGTGTTCTGTGTAACTTCTGTCTTGAATAAAAGTGCTACAGAAATAAAATGCAACCGTAGCAATAACATACCATTGAATATACCTATGAAATGTCAAATTTATTGTTAATTTAAATACTGGCCAATGGAAAACATAATAGAAAACTTACATACAGTGTTCATGGCAAATACCAAATTTATGTCAGAAGGTAACTGTGTGCAATATAATATTATGTGTACTTAATAATAATAATAATTTTCCAAGGATTAATACAGGTTAATAGACTAGAATAGTGACTTTGTTATTACAAACCTTGAAAATCTTACAATCTCATTCCCAAGTCCCCACAAAGATGTAAAATTTAGCAGGTTGTCCACTAAGTCTAATGATGCATATAAACATTACACATTTTGCTTTATCTCAGAAAATGTTGTAATCCAATTTACCCTTGACCACTGAGACAAATGCACATTGGGAATATGAGTAGACAAATAGCCTAAGCATCATGCTTTCCTTCACCCTCTCTTTCTCAGAAAATGAGCCGGCATTCTAAGAGTTAGATAAACCATCCTTTAACAGGGTGCTCACAGACTGCATTCCCACTGTCAACTAACTTGTCCGTTAAGAACCATGTGTCTCGTTTAACTGTCCTTACAGAAGACACTGGCCCCTAGAGTGTATTTTCAGTATAACAAGTGGTAAATACATGGCTTTAAATGCTAATAGAAGATTGGAGGGGGAGCCAATAGAGTGAAAAGTAATACCAAAAGAAAAAGCCTGGTAATCTTGGTGATTTTTCCATCCAGTCTCCCCACATTCAGTGAGATAAATGACACTCAAGTAAATTTGAGGTTTCACAGAGCTAAGCAAAAGCACCACTTGGTTAGGACACACTGTGACCCCCAATATATCAGTCTTGATAGAAGTGTAACGGAACATAGTTGATTCGTGATCCGTAGATATCGCCCCCCACGGTTCGGCACACATGTGAAATGCAGATATGTGGCTTAGGTTTCATTCTAGTATTAATTGTGCAAGAGTTGTTAAGGGTGAGATTTAAACCTCTTTGGCAGTTATTACTGCTGTTCATTCAAGAACCATCACACTAGCCAGCACTTGTATTATTTTTTTACAAAGACTGTGTTACCCTTGCAGCTAATAATCATGCATGATTGAGCAATCATTTCACTGTTAAGAGGTGACAGTGTAGTGCACTC
Source organism: Thunnus thynnus (assembly GCF_963924715.1). Lineage (NCBI taxonomy): Eukaryota > Metazoa > Chordata > Actinopteri > Scombriformes > Scombridae > Thunnus > Thunnus thynnus. Next base: position 14,489,669 of record NC_089524.1, on the reverse strand, counting down.
TATGGTCATTGTTCTCCTTATGCAGACTCCCTGCTCTTTTGGGGCAATTAGTCCCATGGGTCAAAACGCCTGGCCTCTACCCTGACTGGAGCCAGAGCAGTGACTCATTCTTAGATGATGGGAGCCGAGGGGGAAGTACCCAGCGCAGTAATATGCATCAGAAGCCCAAGGCCACATTGCAACTCAGAGATGATTGACTGACTAAGATGCTGGCCAGTGGCATGGCAGAGGTCACTGTTCATCTGGAGAGCCAATGACCTCATGTCCACTCTGCAGAAATCATGGTGGTGTCGTCGACACCCAGGGAGCACTACACTGAGGAAAATTAGGACAGTAAGTTGAGTCAATTTTAGAAACTCTAAAGGCACTGTTGTTCTGTCTGCCTTTAATGGACAGAAAGGGAGAACTATTCTATATTACATTTTCTGATGAATACAAATAAAACTGTATGAGATCCAGATGGGTTAAAGTGATAATTATTAAAAAATCTTCATTTTTGGCCGATGTTGTCTCATTTAAAGTCATGTCAGTTAAGCAATTCAATTTAAAAGGATGGCTACAAGACAGGGAGAATTTCAGGATGATGCATATTATTGATTGTAAGAATCAGAACTTCCTTCTCATTAGTGACACTTGCGGCCTTTAAGTGAGCTGCAGTCAACATCCTGTTGCTTGTGAGCGAGCAGCAGCACAAGAATATTACAGGTGATGTCTTTTTCCTTGCTTACACTTCTCATAATTATATAAAAGATCACTAATGCTGTGTTTTGCTCTGTGTTTCAGCAAAGCGTCTCTCGTTCCAAATCAGTCAGTCCTTCCTGAGTCCTTCATATAGAAATCACTCCACAGGCTGTTACAGACAACCGAGAAAGTCGGGGAAGATCTCATTTTTAAAGTTCCGTTTCAACCCGATCACTCATTGGCAATAAAAAACGATAAATACATGTAAATTGGTTCACAATTCTCATATATAGAACATTTAATGTAGATTACTTAATGCATCAGCCCTAAACGTTTTTTTTTATTCTTTAGTCACCAAGATGGATAAAGACAAGACCACAAAACTGTGTGTTGTTTTATGCATTGAGATTATGCACTGGATCTGTGTGGACAGGAGGGGCGGTGAGTTCATATGTATTCACATTCAGAAATATTGAATCTTGGAAAAACTAGAGGGTCTCAAAACTGAGTCCAGACAGGTTACCTATAACTAAGGCTGACATCAGCAGACCACGATGAATATTTCAGTGCTAGGTTCAAGGAAGAACAGGCATTTACACTGTTTTAGGCTCCATGCTGTATCCTCTCCATTGATTATTAATGATCACCCCTGTATAATCTTTTTTTTACCAAGTTCCCCTGAAGCCTGGGAAAGCAATGGCAAGTCTACACTTCACTTAAGAAACTTCAGGACAAGACAGAGCAATATGTTCTCACAAACTCCTTCTTCTGTGTGTCATCAATGATCTATGTAAAACATGCCATAAAAGGTGCTGCACTCTCTTACCCCTCTAGCTAGCGCTGCCTGTTGGAGAAGGATATCTGGTAAGGGTAGGTCTGGCCTGCTCTCTGGATGTTACATCTGATATATTTGATGTTGCTGAGGCCTATCTGTGCTTCCCATCACATTAACTCTGCCTTCACGGTGTAAAAACAGAGGCCTGCACAGACTACAGTAATGAAGCTGAAAACATACACTGAGTAAGTGGATTTGAGACTGATGAAATTAGGCAAGTGACAGAAGGAATCTGCCTGAAGGAGCAAGGGAGGGCAGAAAAAGCTGGGCGAACAAACAAACCAACCAAAACAGCAGTAAACAAGGAGCAGGGATGGCAGATTTATGGGGAGATTATGCTATCGTTACAGCTGCTCTGACCTGATACAGTACCGGCAGCCTTTCCTGAATAAATGGCATGTATGCTGGTTACTTACATCCCCAGGAATGGAGTCTGATAGCATCTTTCCCCCTGAAGCTTACAGGCTCTGTCAATAAAGGCGGCCATGCAAAAATAAATAGATCACTCATCGAGGGAGTGTTACTTCAGGGTTAGCCAGCCTGACTGTGAAGGGGAGAAGGCAACCAATGACATGGGTTGATAGTATCCTAGAATTCCCAAATGGCCAGTCCCCGATAATAGCATAGCAATTGCATTTCTATGATGTGTACTGGCTCTTCTCTGTGATGACAGATCTTCACAGGCTAAATAGAATCAATTTGAGTACACTATTTGTCAATGACAACGTCACTGTTTATATTGCCGAGAGCAGCCTTTGTCACTTAGGCCAATAATAATCATACTACAGAGCTATGAGACCACATACTACATTTACACACTGAATTGTGCCAAGGATTTTCTAAATACAATTTCACTTTAGATTTTTTTTTGTTGCACATCGCACACACACACATTCATTCACATTCAATTTTCTTTATTACTGTGCAAATGCTGACACTAAAATGGGAACAAAGAAAAAAATAACAAAACTATATAATTTAACCTTATCTGATTATCATCTTCCTGATTTGAAGAATATCAAAACAACCCTCGTCCATTAGGTAAAAAACAACAAAACTACTACACATGTACATTGGTTTCAACCGGCGCTTAAAGAGAACCTTAATCTTCCCAGCATGCAACCTGCCTTGTTTGTTGGTCCACCTTATTTTCTTAAGTGCTACAAAAGGCTTTTTGATGCATCCCATTGATCTGAAAATCGGTCCATGCTTGTCTATTTGTTGGCATATGCTGATGTCTGGCATCTGGGCAGCTCAGCTTGGCCGTCTCTGCTGTTGTGATGTATAGTACTTAAGCAGCAATGACAAATGCCTTGCAAAGACACCACTGAGACCATTCTGCAGTTAATCCAATGAAAAAAAATAAAAAAAACATTAATCTGTTAAAAAAAAATGTCATCAACAATGACAAATGTATATTATTTGACATAATATGTATATACTTTTCAAACTATTCAACAGGATCTGGACAGGCTTCAAAGATCACATATTTGCTCATATATTTATTTGAAAAGGCTTTCAAGTCATGTAATAGGTAGAACAGTGACGTTTTTGAGGGTTACTGTGATGACAAGCAGTACATTTAATGTCCAATCCATTCAACAGCTGGCTTGATGACTCCAATGCTAAGCCTCCTACGGGCTGCAGTTGACCTTATTTTTGTCATTCTCTTTGGCTTTTTTTGTGTTGGCTTGAGTGCCATCATTATCCATAATTGTCTTTAATTTCGCTTCACCATTTAATATCATTACACAAGTGACAGGTGCAAAGCCTTTAATCAGCCTCTGGTTAGCTTAGCCACTGCCCGGCTGTTAATCTGCCGACTCATGCCTGCTGTCGCATTGTGCTTTCTATCATGCTAAGTGTGGCCCTCTTAAAAGGTCCGTCCTTTAGACTCATTTAACTCTCCTGACTAATCCCATTTTCAGTGATTCACATCTCTTTTTAACTAATATAAGTCTGGTAGAGACATAACTGTACCAAAGTCTTACAGCTTTATACAAAAGGGGTTTGTGATTATATACCATTTGGTGGGCATTTTCACTGTTTCCAGAGTTGCAAAAACATACAGTATACTGATGAATGAGTAGTCCTGGGGAAAAGTATAACCTTGGAACTCCTACTACTAAGCTATACCCACTATATAGCAACGTAATTACATAGTATTCACCATCTGTTGCACATACAATATGATACTGTGTTATCAAATGTACTTTACCGCACTATGAATAGTACGTCCAACCTATGCTATACTCAATGAGCACTTAACCCTTGCGTCTGACAGTTCCAGTGCCTCTCTCTACCCTCTGACCTACACAAAGATTAGTACCAGTCACTTTCATAATGCTGGTAACATTTACCCAATTAGCTATATAGTATTACATATGACACTTAACCATAGTGTGTTAAGTGTTCTGCTCTGCCAAGTACACTACACAAGGAACGGAACCACTAACTGTGGCAGTGTGAGCACTAGTCAGAATGTTATACTGAATAAGTATCTTTATATTATCATATTTCACATGCTATCCATTTTTATCTGGTGTCAACATTTCTGACACAGTGCCTTCAGTGCTGCTTGCTCTGAGCCACAAATTATCTCACAGAGTGGAAAGAGATAGGCGAGGTAGAGAGAAAGAGAGAGAGGTAAAAACCCGACTGGCTGGGACTGAAGCAAATGCCGTGGGGTGCTCTGCCGTCCCCCGCACCTATTACTCATATTATTATTTTCACTTACTGAAATGATTTAATTTCATCAGCAGCATAATCAGGTTAACTGATTACCCAGCGCTACAGCATAGAGACACAGGCTTTAAGCAGATCTGTGCATTAATACCACAGAGGGACTGCCAGGAGAGAGACAGAGAGAGAGAGAGAGCGAGAGAGAGAGGAGGGGGGGGAGGAGTAGGAGCAAGAGAGAGAGAGAGAGAAAGGGAGGTTAAGATTAGCAGCTATAGATAGATACAGAAAGAGAGAAAGAGAGAGAGGGAGAGAGAATGATAAACATAGTTGAAGATGATGAAGAATACCGATGGCACGCTCTCTTTCATGCACTTAAATGTGATCTGAATAAATAGATGTTTAACTAATGGGCAGACCCAGCAGCTCGCACTCCGGACAATCGAGTTTCATTTGCTCTGCATCTACAGCACAGCAAAAAATGTTCACATCAAACAGACCAGAGACAAGACAAGAGTGCCTGATTTGAGAGGGACTGTGTGAAGTACAGCTGGGGTACACTTGGGGTATTTTGGGAAGTCTATTTTTTGAAATGTAAGTGGGCATGAATGGTCTACACATGTATTTAATAATCAATAAAATGTTTGATATGTTGACTCACTTTGGAATCACTTTTCCCGTAATTTCTTCTCACGTCAGAACAAAATGTGTCTATTAGAAGTTGGTTAAGTGCCCTGTTATGACTGAGTCTACGCCAATGTGGAACAAATATGTGATTCTAAATGGTTCTCATTCCAGTGACTGTAGGCTTGAGTGCTAAAAATAAAGTAAACATTTCCTCCTGACTCAGAGTGCTTTTTGTTGAGAAAGAGGTATATCTGTTTTTTTTCTTGTGAGCTTGGTTATGCTGTGAAGTGAAGCAGATAAACGCCACCAGCTATTGAAAAGAATGTGTGTACTTTATTCCAACCAAACAGTTCCCCCGCCTGTTTCCCTTGGCAGCTTTCTTGTCTGTGTTTGACGGTTGGTAATTTGTGATGATGGTATACAACCAAATCAAATGGAAGCTGAAGAAATTTTTGTTATTTCCCTATCTTCTATGCATCTTTCCATGACATTCCCTGAATTGTATGACCAATGGGATCCATGTTGAATTGCTTGAGAGATATACAAAGGAATATAGGGGAACAGTGACACAGAGAGATTCCAGGGACAGAGAAGAATAGCAACACAGGGGAAATCTAATCACAGTGTCTCTGGCCCCAGCACCGATAGCCCTCTCCGGATAGCCATCTCAGCTGAATAATGGTTATTATACAGCCAGCACTCAACCTCTACCCCACTGCTCTGTTCCCGGAAAGACGTTTGATGTCCCATTGGTATTCTCCACATCTAGCACATCTAGTCACCAAGGGCAACATTTACATCCAAATTTCCAAAATACAACCCGAGAGAAACAGTCTAAAAGACCAGATGAGAGAGAGAGAAAAAAAAATGGGAAAAGTGAGGGACATTGAAAGGCAGAGAAAGCAAGAGAGAAAGAACTTTGCTGCATTCTTTATTGCTCTGCAAAATTAGTTTGTTGGGTCAGATTTCTGGCCATATGAAGACTCCACAGGGTAGACCATTTATTTGCTTTTCTTTTCTTGGTGTTTTATATAAATTTACAGAGGCATGCAGTTTACTTTTGAATTTAAGGTAAGTGTTGTTTAACCTTTTAGCTATCTTGGGCTGAGAAAGAATAATAAAAATGTAGGTTATTTTTGTATGTCCTGTACGTGTGTTTTTACTTTTGTATGTACTGTATGTGTGCTGTATATATAGTTAACATGAACGTCCTGTAAGGCGGAGGTCACAGGATTGATGGCCACAGCAGCTGGGTGTTAGGTTAAGTAGTCCTTGAGTCATGCTGTTTATCTACACATTGTAAGTGGCTCAATTGGTAAAATGCTAAAATGATAATGTGTGAGAGTGGCAAGAACTCTTGTCTGTCACACAAACGGACTGTTCTGACAGTTCCGACCGTTGGCGGCTTGCAAACACTTTCCACGCCACCTCCAATTCTGAACACAGCCCATATTAGGCCATGTTCATAAAGCCATCATCACCACTGAGCTAAACAGCAAGTAGACAGCTTGTTTGCCAAAGAAAGAGAACGATAGCAGCCAAGAGGGGGGATATTTTGGAGAACAAATGGCAGCAACCACCACAGGTAGCAGCTACGGCCACAGTTTTGTCAAATGTGAAAGCCAAAAGAATCAAGGAAGTGAGGAATTGATGGCAAATTCCAGGAACAAAAACAAGTAAAGAGAAACCAATGTACAGATAGCAATCAGCAGGAAACATTTTTTTTTACCCTAAGCCTAAGCAGGGTAATAGTATTTAGCACAGGGCATGATTTCCAGTCCATTATGGGCACAGAAGGGAACTATTTTGAGAACACAAGGCTTTCAAATGTCTGCTTACTTATCAAAGTAGATTAGAAAGATAGTGATCACATGGAAAGGCTTCAGAATAATACCTAATGTGAGTAGTGATGTGTCCCTTTTGTGCTATTTTGATCAGAGCCAAATTTTGATTGAATCAAGTTACATTGTGTTAAGAAGAGTGGGAAGATTTGCATTATTTGAATACATGACTTTCATTACAACTCATGAATGAAACAAAGCTGCACTGAAAGTTAAGGCACACGCTGTCATTCATCTAACGTAGAAAAATGCGAGACGGATTTTCATCATTCTTCTGTCACAGTGATTCTTATTGCTTTACCTAAGCACATGTTTTTCAGCTGATTGAAAGGCTTTCTGACAAGTCTCTCCATAATAAGGTTCAACAACATAGGCTGACATGTCATCTTTGCTCTACCTACAGTGTGACTTTAAACGCTGGAAGCCAGGGTCCAGTCTTCGAAAGAAAAATGTACAATAGAAGCTGTTTCCCCTGATGTGGTGAGCCACCATGATAGACACAGCACAGACAAGAGAGAGGAGTAATTGTCTAGGACAGCTCCAACAATCCCCTGCCTGCGAGGAGAAGAGGTGGAGTGAAAAAAAAAAACATAAAAGGGAAAAAAATTCTGTTTATCCGTCTCAGCCTGTGGAAGTATATCAAGCTCTCTCTTCCTCTCTCTCTCTCTCTCTCTCCCTCTCTCTCGCTCTGTCTCTCTGTCTTGTCAGGCTCCTGAGGCGTCTGGGGTAAGACAGGCGAACTCCAGGGGAGACAGGAGATGAGGCTGGGGCCATTAAAGGAAGTGCCTCACTGTAGAGAAACGTCAACCAGTCAGGTCAGGTTTAGTGGTGGGTGGTTTTGAGTATGCGTGTGTGTTTCTGTAAAAGTGTGTATGCATGTGTTTGGGAGGGTGGGACTGTGTGGGAGCACAGTGGGCACCTTGAAAGCTGACGTCAGTTTACCATACAGTGTGGGTGGCAATGCTACTATACAGCTTTTCAAAATGTGGACTTCATCTGTTGTTTAATTGTTAGAGAGTTGTAAAGGATGTAATGTATACAATCTCTTTCAGTTGCAGAGAACAGCTATGGTTTACTCACCTAAAGTACGACCTTCAGCGTAGGTATATTGGTACATGCTATGAGTATGAATGGTCCCTTTCATGCATGCACTTTATTGTCCTAACAATTCAACATTTCATGAAAATTGCTCTGAAAATGTGTCTACAACAGAACTAGTAACATAAATAAGCATTGAGAAATGTTTACATGCACACATGCATATGGTACAATATATACAAATATGGAAGGAAAACTTTGCCGATTTTCAACCAGCACTGTATCATTACAATGTGGGTAGCATATGCAAATGAACAATGTTTAACTTCATGTTGCCGGTACTCAGACCTCCCCGCTCATTTGCCGACAAAAGATCAACAACAATGCTGAGAGAGAGGCGCTGCAGCCGGGGAGTCTGCTGCAGCATGACTGCTGCGGATTGATGAAGAGAGTGGAGACAGACTTTCCTTTAATGAATCTACTGTGAACTGACCAGCGTCTAGTTGCATAAGCAAATCTTTAAAGACTGTGCAGTACGTGACAAAAAAGTTTTGTTGTTTTGGATACTGTCAGTCGCTGTAACTAGGCAGCATAATTTTATGTCATACTTAATCAATGATGACATTGATGAGAGCGCAGCATGCCCAATAAATTTGGCAATCAAGTTTGAGTCATAAACAGTCATTCAACTGCAACATAAGTTTAAAATTCATAGTTTAAACAGCCAGTGTGATAACTGAGAATACTCCTCCAGGAGACTTAAATTCCAAAAACCACTGCTTTTCACAGATATTTGCTGTGTTATAGGTTCAATGTGTTAACAGGGCTTATGTGTGTGGGAGCGTCTGGACTCCCGACTTGCGGAGCAAAGGCCTTTCTAAGCAGGCCAAGCAACCAGGGGCCAAATCAACAAGGGAATGAGCGGGCTGAGCTGCTACACTGTGCCATTCCTGCCTAAGCAACTAATCTGACCAAACAAATACCAGAAATTAAAAACAAAGACTGAAATTGATCGAGGTCAACCCTTATAAAGGATGTTCCAATTGCTTAAATGTGTCTCAGATGAGACAAGGTGTGAAGAGAGAAGAGGCTCTTAGAGGGGCTTGGATGTATAAAGAAAGGCCACTGTATGTAGAAGTTTTTTTGCAACACTGTTTCAGTCAGAATGTCTTTAAAACCAACGGCAGCTCTATAGTTATTAATATTCATTCATAAAATTTGAATATTACATTTATGTAGAATCTAATTCATTGAATGAATCAGCAAAACACTTTATGTTTTCTTCTTAAGCCATGTTATTATTATCCCTTTAATATCAGCATGAGGCTGAAAAACACCTCAGACCTACTATAGTCTTTCACCAATTAATTAGGCTATAGATTTTATTTAGAACATTTATAAATGTTTTTATTGCTCCTTCACTTCCGTTCTGATCTATCAGTAATGAACATATTTTAATTGTCCGTTTGTCTTATTTCTATGAGTCACATTCTGTGATGGTCAGACTCCACAGTAGGTCCATAATCAGTAGTACTTTCCTTTTAAACTGTTACTGTCACTTAATTACTTTACAGGTTTGACAGTTGAGAAGTGCAGCATGAGTAAATGCCATCTCCTCAAAATTATGCTGGAGTGATCATGTCCCGTTTAGTGAATTAAATTCCTCCGCCCTCACGTCTCTTCCCTGCATCTACCCTCTTGCATCCATGCTGTGAGGAGCTATTGACGAGGAGGAGCATCCTCGGAAGAAGAGACATGAGTGAGGGAAGCTAGGAGCCATGTTATCAAAATGGAAAGTAATTGCAAAAGGAATTGGGGAAGGTGGGTGGGTGGGGCTGGGATGGGAGGTCATTGTCTTGGTGGGCCATTAGCTTAGTGCAATTAAGCCACTAATGACAGGTTTGGAGGCACCTTGAGTGAATAGAACAACATGAATATGTGATGGCTGGAATAAAGCAGAGAGCCAGTCAAATGACTGCCTGTTAATTGCTGTATTACTGTGAGATGTGGAGGTGGCAAACAGACATGGCAAAAGGGGTCACAGAGGATGTGGATCTTCACCAGGGCGAGAACGGTTGGAGTGTTGGATAAATAAGTAACTTAAAAAGATGACAAGACCAAAAGGTTGTGGGTAGAATATTGATGAGCTGAGAAACAAGCAGAAATGTTAGGAGGAAAATTTGACAACAGAAGACCTCAGCTGTAATTTCACCATCATTTCCTGCTGTAAAGCATGAAAGCATTCGATAGAGAAATTGGTAAGTGGTCAAACTTTCTTGTCTGAAAGTGAAAGCAACAAAAATGAACAGGAAAAACAATAAACATTCCCACAGAGTTGTGATGCTTCAGAGAAATGAGTTTGAGCATGTATTTCAATCAAAGGATGCGACAGAAAATATGGATGTACGGGTTTGTGGGCAGAAGGGGAGGACAGAGGCTAGAGCAACACATGTTGGATGAGGTGTTGCCCTTTAAGGGCTAAAGACCACAGTGTTCTTTAAATATGAACAGCTGCTGATAGATCCAGTAGGATCTGGGCTGCACTCCAGAACACAAGCTTTGTAATCATGAAGAAGTCCTGGATAACATCTTCCAACTGGCCTCTCTCTGGCTGCTCTTTCTTTCACACTCTCATTCTCCATTTGTCCCTCTAATAAGTACACCTTACATTTCACTTCAAATTACAATGCTCCAACAATGTTCATGCAACAAAATCTTGCTCTTAAAGAGCTTTAGCTATATACATTGTTTGAGACGTATGACACCTTTAGAAGCATATGAGTCTTTTCTGTACTCTGCTCTATCTTAGCTGAGATGTATCTGCCCTTCATGGAATAAATACTAATTGTAAATTGTCGTAAAGCTTTCTATCAAACTTTTACCCCTGACGGCATAACAGGATTTAAGTCCTATCAATTCTGCCCGCAGGGCTCACAGCACGACCTCTGTGTTGTACGACTTTAGTCACCTGGGCTGGTGGCTCATGTATATGCACGAAGCTGGTGGTTCAGTCCATATCCCCTTGCTATTCTTTATGCATGAGTTGGGCCACTCCAAAGGTCACCACTCACACCATTTCTCCACTGCTTTTCCCATCAGGAATCACCTCTTTCTCCCAACTCTCCTTCCCTGATTAGGTGTGGAGCAAAAGTACTATCCAGGTATAGTCTGGATGGTTGATTTGATTTTGGGAAAATTATTATGAAAAGTATTTCATTATATTGATATAATTGAAGTTATTATTGCATTACACACTTTTGTTTATGTTGTAAAGGAGTTGCGGCACCTAAAAGCAAATATAATTATTAATAGCAGTATTTTTTTTATTACTTTTTTTGTTTTGATGACTTATCAGGTTCATTAGAAACTACACCCACCAATAGAATTTACTATGGTAAAGTTCAAGCCACATTTGTTTTAATGGACCTATTAAAAAAAACAAATAATGATAATCATGTCATCATCATGTTATCCATGCTTGTTTTATCAAAACACAACAAACACAATGTAATATGAAACTAATATTTGATTTAAAAAAAACAACTTTTCATCACATTACAATTGGTCTAAATCATGAAATTACTATGAAATGATTTGCTATTATTGTATGATAACAGATATGTAATTATATTATACATTATATATCATATTTTGTAGCCACCATACAGCATATATAAGTGACATTTATAGTATTGGTGGTTCTACACACAGAAAGAAAAAGAAAGAAAAAAATCTGTATTGCCATTGCTGGATTCTCATTAAGGAACAGATGATTACCCAATATGCTGGAAGGAAACATGAGGGTATCACCTGCCACATGTTGAATCACCAGAACAATAAAACCAGTGAGTGCTTATCGTTGTAAAAGTGTCTCAGAGACACTGATCTTTCAATTTAGTCTCCTTGCCGAATCGTTCCTGCGACAAAGGATCCATTTATCTAAACTTTCTAGCCAGTAATAAACCAATCAGCCAGACCTTACCCCCACTTCTCCTTCTCGCTCTCCATCTCCCTTCCTCTTCATCTCTTCCTTTTTTTCCCCCTCCTTTTTACTCTACCCTAGTGTCTTATATTGCCTGTGGCTAGATGTCTAAGGTGGCTGGGGTTACTTCACTTGAGCAGGAATTATATGAAATTGATGGCGAAAGTTCAGGAGCCAGCCACCCATACCTAGAGGCCAGCTCCTTCCACTTATCCCGCTCCATCAGTAGCATCTCTTTTCTCTCTCCCTCTTTCTCCTTTATCTTCCTTGCTACCACTCAGCTTGTGTCCCCCTTCTTCATCCTCCAATCGCACATGATTACTGCATTACAGGTTCTAAGGATCAAAGGATTCAGAGGCCATAAACTCTCATCTGAGTGAATTTCCTCTAGAGGGAACTTTTTCTAAAAGAGAGAAAGACAGAGTGATAAAGATAGAAGACTTACAATAGTCTGGCAGGCATACAAATGCCAATATGGAGGTATGAAGCAGGGTGGAGGCAGGACGAGGTGAAAGGTGGGTAGAGAGATATTTTCCAGGAGTGGAAAGGAAGAGTCAGAGTCACTGAAGGACAGCAAAGGAAATATTTCGGAGGAGACAACACAAAACTTCTTAAGCCTCCAATAAGAGATCAGGGGCATGAGGGCCATCCACGTGGTCAACGTAGCCACTTATTGATTTGTTGTTTCAGCCAAGCTTGCCCTCTCCTATACACCAAAAACACCAATAACAGCTAAAGAATCCTAAAACAGCAAGGAGTAGCACCTCATGAGCACCCACACAGAACAAAACAAGAACTTTTCTCCACACACATTCCATCCACAAATGTATGACGTAAAGGCAGCCAAAAGAGCCACATTACAACAACAAAACAAACTAAAATGATTAATTATTGTGGTTGTGCACGGACAGGGAGAGTATACTGTTAACTATTTGCTAGTAAAAAAACATTGCTTGCACTGACAGGCGTCTCATGCAAAAATGGGTTCACTATGTGCAGGTAGCCTCTGCTGATGGGTGTAGATCTTACCTCACTAAACAAATGTATTATTCACTGGTGGAGGAGGCAGTGAGTACTGCTTGGGAATGAGAACTGACTTGTTTGTGAGGGCCACACTAGATAATGCAGTTGGCAGAAACAACTAGCATCAGTTCAGTGTAGACTTAGTCATATAGTTATGTCAGGGTCTCAGGGTTTGTTAAGAGAGCCACATCTTCTTTCTTTTCCTTCAATAATTCTGGCATTTTTGTCTAATTTGGTGGACACTTTCGTCCAAACGTCACATAAGTATACATATTTTTAACAAGGCTTTCCTGCCAAGTAGACCATAATGGATACTGTAGAATGTATACTAGCAGAACACATCTTTTTTCATCGAGTCCACGAGTGTGTAGCTTGTTTCCATTGCTGGCCCAGTATAGTAACACTGTGCTCATTGTCTTAATCTCACAAGTACAACAGAAGTACAGGTTGATGGACTCATTCTATATAAATATATACTATTTCTTCTTCATTTAGTTCTTTATTCTATTGTTGTTTATTCCTTCCACCTTTCTGCATTTCTTCTCCTATATTTCTTGCTCTCTCTATAGGTGTTGGAGACTAGTTGAAGAGGGTAGAGGTCACCTCAGAGGCAGGCGGACAGGAAGAGGAAGAACAGCCAGATCTGTTGCTGATACTGCCAAGCTTATTCTTCACTGTCTCATTACAGGGCAGCCACTGCCTGCTAGCTCTTGCTCTCCCTTACTTTGTCTCCCTCCCTCTCTCTCTCCCACACACATACACACACACACACACACACACAGAAACAGATTAAAACACACCAAAAACACTGTCACACACCAGCTGTCAACCATGCATAATTGCACACACATCAGAAAACTACCTCTAACTCTCTCTCTCTCTCTCTCTCACACACACATACACACACGCACACACACACACACACACACACGCACACACATCTGCTCATGTTTCACTATGTGTCTTATTAATTTTTCATCCATCCTGCCCGATGCCCTGGACTCACCTCTCCCTCTAAAATAAACACAATAGAATAAGCATTCAACCCTTCAGCACCAAAACAGCACTACATTAACACTACAAAGAGAAAAGACAGAGGAAAAACTGACCAGGAGTAAATCAATGCAAAAAAAAAAAAAAAAGTAAATGTAAAAACAGAAAAACTTTCATCTGCAAAAAGTAAGTTTTAGGAGGGAAGAAGAGTTTCGTGTATTTTTCTCTCTCTGACAAGCGTATATCTGTGGGAAAAAATGTAATTTTAAGATGTTACAAAAACCCAAAGGGTGATGAATGAACCAGAAGGGAATATTTCAACAACCTAAATGTGTGTTTGTGCTGGTACAGATACATAAAAAAATAGTGATGAAACGAACAGAAAGGAAGATAAATTCTCTATTTTTGTCTATCCCTTGTTTCATTTTTCTCCGATGGTCTCATCCACTCTGTCTTAGCCTGGGCTCAGACTTTTAAGATCTGAACCAAACGTTTTGAATCACACATATGAGGAGAAATGTCACATTCTCTTAACTCCGATTGCAATCATACTCTCTACAGGCTGTGGAGAACAAAACAGTTCATAACATGACCTAATGTAACGTGAGCCTAACCTTTTTCAACATTCGTCTCCACCTGTCTCCTCCCTGCATCTTTCCTTTTTTTTCAGCACATCAAAAGCCTTTTTATGCTTAAAATATGTTTGTCAATAAAAGAATCATACAAGTAATGAGAGACTATGCTCTATGTAGAGTGTTCTTCAGTTCTGCAACACATTGTACATTAAGAAATACTATTTTATATCATATTTTCTATTTTTTTCTTTTCTAAACCATACTACTGCATGTATTGCAGGTCAGCCTATAAAATGTATCTGAATTTGTAATTTACTTTTTCTGCAGCTTTTCAAACTGTCCATTAAAATGTGCTTGATAGATAGCTGTATCACTCACACTAGTGATTACACACACATACCACACACCACTTGCTTTAATCCACTGCAACAGGCTGCACTTACTCACACACATGCACACAGCCCACTGAAATACAAAGATAGAAGACTGGTAGAGGCAGAAAGACATGTAACAACTGTGCAAGAAAATGGAGTATAAAAAATAATGGTACAGAGATATTGTGTGAGTGAGACAGTAAAGGGTAGATGGAGCACAGAAAGTAAAGGTAAAGGGAGGAAATAGAATGTCTTAAGACTTGACCTGGAGCCACTACTGGTTGAGAGGTTGATTGGTCTCTGTCCCTTTAACTTTCACTCGGTTTCTCCTTCCCTCTTGCTGCCTCTCAATTTTTCCCATCTCATCACTGCACTTCTCTTTGCCCCCTCCACCGCCTCCCCCCCATTTTGCCCTTTCTCATCCCTCCCACGATAAAAAGGCACCCAGATTTCACTGGGATTGATCTGTGCACTGACCCATTAAAATTCACCATTACCTGCTCCTTCGGGAGCGCAGCCAATTAGCAGCAAGTCTGATCAAACAGTAGGCACGCTACACCCCACTCCCCTCAGGGTATCAGTGTGTGCGCTCCAAAACCTGACCGATAGAGTGTTGCTCTGTGTCAGACAGGTGGAGTTTCCTGTCTATCTGAAACCAAGAAATGAAATGGCGCATGTCACTTTGCTAACTTGAATCCAAGTGCAACAAGAAAACAAAACTCCTCTTGTACAAGCAACATAATAAACAATGTTGACAAGTAAACACATATGTTAACATGGTTGGTAATGGATGAATCCAAATGGAAACAGTATCGTATTCTCTTCTTCCAACACTCACAAACTGAACAATGACATTAAAGTCTGGTCTAAGTGACGGTATTGCATATGTGCACCTTGTCTACTTTAATTGTCTTCCTAAAATTTACCTGTGTCTACTATCCCTTGGGACAAATCATCCCCAACATGAAGCATTCACAACAACACGAAGAGGAGGAATGGGTAGGTTAAAAAATATATTTACAGAATCAGTGCTGTGGATGAAAACCAGACATGGAACTTGGCGTACAGAGAGAGAAAGCAAGAGGATTAGAAAGCTTTTGGAGAGAGTAAGAGAGTGATGAGAGACATCGAAGGTTAAGTTTGATTGGTTCCACCTGGTTGGGAGTGGCAAATGAAAATAAGCAGGATGTGAGCATGACTGTGTGTATGTGAACAAAGGTGCACGGCAGCAAATAAAGGTTATGGCTAGGTCTGGTATATTGCAGCAAGCACTCATTTATTGTAAGCACAGACATCAGAGCTGATATGTGTGTGTATCACCAGGGGTGAGTATCTGGTGCCTGCTGGTTCAACCTATCCAGTACTTAAATACTTCTTCATGAGAAAAACTGTAGCTACATGGCTACACAACTGAGGTCTAACTCAACCAACACGCTTATTTCTTCCTTGAGATTGGGCCTGCCTAATTGTGTTCTGAACAGTGGTTTCTCCAAACACATGGATAGATACATTATATTTACAACTTTCTAAACATTAAAAAAATGAACATCAGACCAACTGTCATCAATCACAGCTTTTGCTCCTTGGGAAGCCTCTGGGGGGAGTCTATTTGCAACAACAAAGCTAAAGACTACAGCAGTCTAAAAGACAAGCACACAAAGCAGGATAACTCCCTATGATCTACCCACAACAGCATGAGCTGCCAGTATCCCGGTGGCAACTTTGCCTTCCTTGTGACACACCAAAACACTTGCCTGAAAAAAGAGGCAAATCCCAAAAACAAAAACAACAAAAAAATGACATCCCGTGACAAAAAAACCCAGAGCAAGCTGCAAGTTGTGTCAGATCTCAAGAGTGTGCTTCATTCGCTTGTCGGCCCCTCTCCAAGGACTCCCAGAGGACTGTGTGCAAGTCTTACTGGAGCCAGATGGCCCCTATCTTAGGTATTCAGCTGAGGCAGTGGAGTAACAGCCAAGGAGGTGTCACAGTTGATGCTAAACGCACCCTGCCATTGCCACCAAAACACGTACCCATGCACATACACATAAACACAGGGGGGACAAGAGAGGAGAAGGTGGGGTTGTGTCTGTCTCACTGTACAGTAGAAAAAAGACTATAGAGATGGAGTTCAGTCTGTTTGCATGTCTATTTGTATGACTAAATGTCAATGGGTTTGTAAAGTATATGTGTGTTGGAGAAAGCCTACATCCTGATAGGTGTTCATGTTTTTGTGTATGTAAGTTAATGTGTGTACAGTATATTTGGGAGTTGTTATGTGCATGCACATTGCCAGTATGTCTGTGTCCTGTATGTGTGGTGATCACTGTGCTGTTGTTAATGTCCTTTAAAATTCCAAACATAGCCCACATGCTGTCATGTTACATGAGTTCGCACTAGGACATGCAAAGCTGGTATACTGCAAGCTTCTGTGTGTGTATCTGTGTGTGTGTGTGCTAAGCAGTGACTATGCACATGGGTTAAATTGGGATTTGTTATGTTGGGGGGCTCTGTGGTTTCAGGGTTGCCATGGCTGCACATGTGTGTGTGCACAAACTACAATATCTGATTGATATCATTTGATAAACTGTAAATAAAATATAACAAGGTGAGACAACTCTTCGCTCTGAACACTAAAACGATAATCAAAGTCATTCTACACAGTGCACGAAACTACAGTTGATGACAATAAAATCTTCCTGTAAGTGCTCTCTCCTGTGTATCTGTATCAAATATAGGAATGGTGCTATTACCACTAAAAGAGAGAATAATAATACAAAGTCATATGAATAGGACAGTCTTTTTAATAGTTACATTAAACTGTCTGCTAGTTCCTTTTCCTTAATTAATGTTATAGCTATGAAATGGTTAAAATAGTGTGCATTACCTAACCATGGTATAAGCTGAGTTCCTCTGATATTCTGCTCAAGCCATGATAGTCCTGACAATGCTGAGAGATTTCAATACGTGCTAACTGTTAGCTTGTTTGACAGTTTAACTCAAACTGGAGCTTGCCAGCTAGCGTAATGTGACAGCTACCAAAGATTGGAGGCAAACTATCTTCCATTAAAGTTATAGTATCATTTTGAAACATTGTTTAAGCAGAATATCAGAGCAATTTACATTCTGGTATTAAACCTGTCAGTTTCTGACCTATTTTTCTCCCTACCTTGCCATCCACCTATCACTCTGCCATCTGTGCTGTCTGACTGACTGATAAGTGACTGAGGTCGCTGATCTGCTAGGTAGCTTTTAAGGAAACCCACTGACAGAAAAAAGGGAAACTCAGTGAAAGTTCTGATGTTCTTCTAGGCCTATGTTCTCTAGAGCTGCAAAGGAAACATGTTTTAGTCACTGTTTGAATTATTAAGACTAACCTGCAAAGTTAAGCGTCCCCCGATGACACAGAAGAGCGCAGGCCTATGTGCCAAGGCTGAGCCCAATTTAACCCCTGACTATGCATACCACACGGATATGCATGTGCCTGTCTATGTGGACTGCTTTTACGTTGAGTGAAATGTGTTTTTTTTTTCTTTTTTGTTCGTACTAAAACTGGAAGCATTTATGATCATTTATGTGTTCAGTGAGTTTCATGACCCTTTGTTGGTATATGTGCATCAGCATTACGTTGATGTATAAGCTCTGCATGTGTGTACAAATGTATGGTATTCTGTGCATTTGTTTGTATTTGTTAGCGTGCGTGTGTGTGTGTGTATGTCTGTGTGCATGGAGCTGCATTTTCTTGTAAATACGTGCCACAGCTTTCCGGCCAAGTCACCCATTGTGGCGACCCATTTTCTGCCTCTCTAGATCCCAGACCACAACCCCTCTGTTCACTGCAGATGTGTCCCTTGTGCCTTGTCCCATATCCCATAATCCTTTGCCCCTGTTCCAAGAACCCATGTTCGCCTATTGTCCTCCTCACCTGTTCCACATTGCCAATCGTCCGCAACACCCCCTGTTGTCTCCCTTCATCTTTGGCCAACTTCTCTATTTTTTTCCTACTGTTGTTCATCTGGTTTGCTCCACTTCTCTCCCTCCATTCAACCCCTTTCTTCTCCTCACTTTCTACCCATTTTAATTTGACCCTAATCACTTTCTCCATCCTCTCATTTCTGCATTTTCCCTGAATTAAATTACATCTCTCTTCTCTCAAATCCTCCATCTTTTTCTCTCTCCTTCCTTACACTGATGGGTTAATGCAGAGGGGGCCCGACCTCATTAAAGGTGGAAAACAGAGGGAAAGTGCTGCTCTTTCCCTCTGCCGCTCCTCTTTCACCTTCCCCACATCATCACACTCTCCTCCCTCCTTCAGAGCTGGGTCTTGCCCGGGCAGGAAAGCTTTCTCTCTTCCTCTGGGCTCTGGAGGAAACCTTGTCGAGCTGATTCCAATAACTTTTCATTTTCCTTCTGCTCCTGTGGACCGCCCTAGGTTTGCCCTGTGCTCTCTCACACAGCCACAAACACAACTACACACAATGACGTGCGCATGCTTGGGCTTGTAAGTTAAAATTTGGTGGGCTTGTTCCTTGTTTTTCAATTTCCTGTTTTCTATCTTTGTGTCCACTATTGCTTTGTAAAGGATTTTCTGGACTTTTTTATTTATTACCAGCACTTTATGAATAAATGGCATTCTGACTATGAAAACATATCTGTTGTTTTGAAATCTTTTTTTACAGAACTCAATTTAAATGTTTAAGGCGTGAAACTAGCAGTTTGATTCCTATTGAGACCTGTAATGCCAAAGAAGTGTTACACACAAGGTACTACATTTCCTGAAGAATTGGATTCAGTTGTTCAGGAAACTGCAGATCCTGTCCTATATATCGAGTGTCTCAGCTCAGCAGCCATTGTGTGTCTTACCAAACTGCTACCTGCAAACCCAATGTATATTGATGTTACAAATGTGAACATAAATGTAATTTCAAAGCATAGATACCACATTTCAAATTTTATATCAAGTTTTGAAGGGCACCTGAGACACTCACACCCCTCTAGCTCCAAAATCCTGCCTCCAGGGTGGGGGTTTGTTGCTAACAATAACTAACTAAGGATGCTGGGCCAGGCTTCAAAACGCTGGTCCAAACTCCCCCACACACACATACTCCCTACTCCTCTGCCTGTGGATCTGACAGCCAGGAAGGCCTAGCTTGTGTGCTGCCAGCCAGCCATAGCTCAGCTTCATCCAGTCCTAGAAACATGGCAGATGGCGGCAGGAGAGAACAGAGGAGAAGAGAAGACATCGGGTGTGTGTCTCTATGTGTGTGAGGCAGACAGACCCAGGTAGAATGAGAGAGAAGAAAGCGGGAGTGTGTGACCACATGCTTGCTTGCCTATGATGTCGTCCTCTATGACCTCTAAGCTAGACAAACGGTGAAATATCTTTGCTGAAACTAAACTAGTACATATGAGAGCCACTAAATAATGATTCACAAAGTTCAGCTTTCTGATTTCATCTACACATCTCATACCATTTTGTTATTTTACAGTTGTTCCTGTGTGTGTGTGGGAGTGTGTGTGTCACAGGCTACTTTTGTGTACAAAACCAGTTAATTGGGGACGGCTTGTCAAACTGGGGACAAAAGCTGTGTCCCCAATTGGTAAAATGCAGATTTTTGGGTCAGTGGTTAAGGTTAGGTTTTGGTTAGGTGTGTATGTGTGTGTGTGTTATCTCCAGACACATCTGTCGGCCACTCTGCCTTGACAGCCTGTGGGTGACCAATCAATCTTTTTTATTCAGGGATCCTATAGGTTTTCATCACAGGCAAGTAGAGATTCAGCTCTTGCATGAATGGACAGCTGATTAGTACCATCAAATGGATGAATCTCTGATAAACAGCCCTCACTCTGTCCATCTGTTTTAAGTGACTATGAGTCTATTTCAGACTGTGACGTGTGACTGCATAAAAGCTTTGAGCAATGATCCTCCACATTTTAACATAAATAAATGTTGCTATTCCAATTATGATTGCATGTATGTTTCTAAAAGTACACAATCTAAGGAAGTCATATGTTGTAAAGTAAAATCTTGTATGAAAACTTGATAAAAGGAAGCATAATCATGATAAAAATACATCATTATTTTATGGTCATATATTGTGTAAAGTAAAGTACAAATTTTACATTTTACAAAATACATGATTTATATCTGAGGTGGCAAATAAAATATTTGTAACAACCTGCTTGATCAGCTTTTACAGCTGAAGCCAAAATGGCTTAACAGACAGATATGAGTGCACTACCTACAGAAATTCCAAGCCAAAAGACTTCAAAGTACATCCCTCACTCTCTGGCAAGTGCAGTACAAAAACTCCAAGGCAAGATGTCATCATAAAAAACCTGAGGAGCTCACCGATGTCCACTTTAATGATTTATTTTGTAGTTACCCCTCTGCACACTCTTTCATAATGCAGGACTCACCTCGGATGATGGACAGCTTGGCATTGACAGTGATCTCGCCCTCGCTGTTCTCAGCCACGCATTCATAGATGTTCTCGTCACGTGGTGCTCGGAGAGGCTGGATTCTGAGTACAGCGCCGGCGCCCTCGTCAAACTCAATGGTCTGTCGGATGAAAAGTAAGGAACATGGTTAAACAGAATAGGGATTTGTTCAGAGTACGAGCACTACCAGTTTTGAACACTAGAGCAAACTATTTTTTGTAGATACAAGGACGAGTTCGGTGTCTGTGTTCTCATTCATACATGTAAGGTAATTAAGACGTCCGTTTCTCAAAGTCAAGCCTGAAATTTATCCTGAACCAAAGTGAGTTCAATAAGGATATCCTTTGTTGGTGTTTCTATTCTTGTATATCTTGTGATCCTCGTAAAAAGAGAATTATAAGGACTCACTCTCTCTCTACACACACACACACACACACACACACACAATTCAAGGCCCCATTTCTTGATGCGTGATGCGCTGGCTTTTTTGTGTTTTCATCTCTTGTTTTTATCTGTAATTATGCCCTTTGTTCTTTCTAAAGTCCTTTGTTTTGAGTCTTGTTGAAAGCATTTCTTAAAAACTAAATCAGACAAGACTCAGTATACATGTGCTGAGAATACTGAGAGGAAGAAAGCTGCCCAAAAATTACTACAATAAGATTAATATAAATATTACACACACTATGTTAAAATTATCAAGATATTTTTTATTTGCCAAAATCAGAAATGGTACAAAGAAACTACACTTATCTTCAATCAAGTCTACAATAAAAATGTCTTTGTATACTTTTAAAATGTGCCTATAATTCAAATATAACAAAGACATGACAAAAGGCAGTATAAGTAGGACTACCAAAACACTACCTACAGAATATTATAAACTGATTATATTATTTATTAACTGCTAACATTTCCAAACTCAGGCGTCACTTTTGCTTAACTAGACATTAGGATCTGATATTTTGATGATTTAAGAGAATACAGTGAGTCGGACATAGTCTGTAAAGAATACTTGATTCAAAGATTCAACTTCCATCAAAATCAATTTTAGTAGTGTCCGGATTTTTGAATTAGTCTTTATTTTAAAACATGATGCCAGTGGATGTAGCTGACAGTAGTGCAGTTTGGCAACAGGTCAGCTTCTGAAGTGCCACAGGTTTGATCGCTCTGAAAACCAATACATCAACAGCCATGTACCCCTCAGCAAGAAGCTGCACCTCAAGACTTAGGTTAATAACAAGAATTTAAATGGCAGCATTTCTGAGGCAATTACCCCTTGCTTTTCATAGATACAGTCATTCCACACACGCCAATCTCTTTTTCTCTCATTTTGGAAGGATGAAGTGTTGGGGAAGACGGTCGGTCTGTCTGTCAGTGTGAAAGCGAACTCTTCCAATATCTGTCTTTTCTCAGAGGAGCTCAAACCCTTGCAACGAAGGGCTCACTGCTGAGATCTCTGAGCAAAGCATGACTTTGAGATATAAGTACAAGTCTTCAGCAGCCCTGCTGCTCCACTGCTGCACATCTCAGGGCTCAGCCACTAATTAGGCTAAAAACACTGCAGAGCACGGCATCATGATCGATATCAAAGCAGCTGTCTAGAGGGTAGAACAGAAAAAAAAAATATCATAACTACTTCAAAACCCCTTTACAAATTTTTTATTTCATGCTAAACGGAGGAAGAGAAGCGTCCGTTCTGGCGGGCTCCTTCACGCCCTTGGCTTTGTTTCCCACTTAGCATGCAGCAGAAGAGAATGTACAAACACAACTTGTCTTTTTATTTTGTCCTCCGTTGAGAGGCTGCTTCTCCCCCTGTTGATGTTGTTGTCATTTCTTGCTTTTTAGCCCCCTCCCCTATGGTTGTCTTCACGCTGCAGTGTGTGCATGTCTATCTCTGTGCACTGCCGTCGTCGTTAACGAAAGCAACTTTTTAATTAAGAGACACTGAGCATCAATCAAGACTTTTAGAGATGCCATCTGGGAGGCCTGCCGAGAACTGAACAACAAACACATTATGAATAACGCACAGACAGACACATTCACACAGACAGGGCTGAATGCAGAAAAAAACCTAGCACAGGAAACAAGAATGTGACAACGGCAGAATCATTCAAGTGCAAAGAGCACAGAGTTGAAGGAATAGGAGGCTCTGCATGCCATTACTAGGTGACTATCTTATTGGTGGACCTCTCAGACATTGGAGAAGCCAGTCCATGTAAACATTGGTAGTTTTGTCCAGAACTATTTATGAAATCTATGGGTGAAGAGAGCAAATGAAAACACCCTTTTCAAAAAGACTGGGTGGGAACCCAACAGAAAAATAAGTCTACGCATGTAATTTTAATGTGGTGCAGGGCAACACTGAAAAAAAGGAGATTTGTGTGGACAAATAACAGTTAAAAAAATGGATCATTTAAGCTTCATGCTTTGATTCACTTTGCTCGATATGTGTTGATCTTGGCTCAGGCTCATAAAATGGTCTCAATGGCTGAATGTCACAACAGTAATTATCACAATATATGAAATGACTGAGGCGTGCATCAAATTTAACTTTGTAGTCAGAGGTATACTTTCAAAATGTGTCTAAGAACATTTACTGTGAGATACCATGTAGTATAGTCTAGTGTTGCATGACATTAATGTAACACAACTAAGCGTAAAGTTGCCCTCTACACATGTAGAGTTCAGCAGCGAGCAGCAGAGCTACTTGACTCACCTCTATACGTTGGGAGTTGACCTTTTTGCCTTTCTTGTTCCAGCTAACCCTTGGCTTCGGGTCGCCTGTTGCCTGGCAGACAAAGGAGACCACACCCCCTGAGACGCCAATCTGGTCGACGGGAACTTTAGTGAACCGTGGTGGTGCTGAGGAGAGAGGAAGACGAGGGAGGGGGCAGACAGACAGAGGAGGGAGAAACAGAGGGAGAAAGAAATAGAAAGGAACATTAGCGCCAAGACGAATGTTGCACCACTGGAGTTAACTCACTTCCTTTCAAAGCAGCATTAAATAAGTATAATTATATTTCTGAAAGGACAGGCTTTCAAATGCCTGAGAGCATGCGCATTCAGTCACACACACACACACACACTCACACACACACACAAAGCTCTATAATGTCGCAAAAACCCACACCAGCCTCCTCTTGCAACCCCTCACTCCTCTACCGTCTCTCTTTCTCACTCTGTACCAAACACCCACACACTCTGTTCTAGTGTAGAGAAGAGACTTGGATGAGTAGAGGAGATGGATAGTTTGAGTTTTGGAGAAAAAAAAAAAAAAATAGACGAACAAAATAGATGGACAGACAGTGTGTAGATACAGTAGATAGATAACCACAGCTTCACGTTATCATTCTGATTCACCCCATGCAACACAACCTTGGGTTGATATTATTATATATTCCTTCATCTAATGCCCCAATTTCGGTGTTGTGTAGTTCTGTGTGTGGATCTGTGAATTTGTGAATTTTCATGTTGACGTTGTGCCAAGGTGCTAATGATTAGTAGCACAAAAATACAACTCCATAGGGAAACAGAGGCTGGAAACTACCCATACAAAAGAAAGCCCTTGGAAAAGGATGAGGCAGTAAGAGAGAGGTTTAATTTGGTTTTAATTTGACGCTGTATGAAAGTGTCCAAAAGTGAGACTCCTTTCACTGTTCAATAGAGTGTAGCACTGGCATAGCCACAATCAGTGGTTCAATTCTCACTTGAACAACACACATTAACTCCTGATAAACTGTCCATCAAATGTAAGTAATTTCAGTACTTTTTGGTGCTTGAATTTGTCACTCATGCCTCGGTTGCTGTAGGTTCACGACAAAAAGCCTGATATAAAGAGAGAGAGAGAAAACAGAGTCTCCTGGGGAACTCGTTAAATCTGAATCATACAGATATGCGGGGATGATCAAACGGCCAGCACATAACGTCAAATTAATAATTAAGGGACCATGGGCCGACACCAGTCTCCAGGCACTGCTAAACACATATGAAGGAGAGTTCCTGCATTCATTATCGGGTAAAGAGCGATAGAGAGTGGATATTTTAGAGAGAACGAGGCAAAGAGAAAATGTGTAAGACAAGGGAAAGGAAAAAAAAAGAAGTGTGAGTGTACTGCCTCGGGAAAGCTGAAGCATCACACACAAAGTTCATCTCCTTGCCTGCAACTAACACTCCAAATATTTCTGATGCAAATATTACAGCAATATACACAAGCTGTGTATCTTGTAACACAACTAGTGGTTAGTGGCTGGTTAGTCTCAAAAACTGGTTTGCAACCAGCTGGATTTTGCAGTAGAATCTCTAAAAACCTACCAAAATGTGTTCCTGCCCTGCTTATCAGTGTATGCCGACAGGAGACCCACTTAACCTTGATTTTCATGTTTTGATCTCTGTGAATTAGATTATTGCCGAAAGCTAACATATGTGTGCATTATCCATTCCATGGTCAAACAAGATAAAAAAAACTTTTTACTCTGAATAATTGGTACTGGAATATTATGTTCAATCAATTTATTCAGACTAGTAATCAGTGGCCAGGGTTGCTCACCTGAGGATGAGCAGAGCTACTCTTATCTCGCTTTGATTTTTGACAGCATTTTTTCCCCCCCTTTGTTCTTGGGTAATTTGGAGCACATGCAATTGAAGGTAGAGCATGACACTAACTATGAGTCCAGGTGTGATTCCCACTGGGGCCACCCTTGCTAGGATGTGTAGACTTCTGGATAAAAGTACTAATTTCATGGCATAAGCGAATACAATAAGCATATATGATAAAATATCATTTTGACAGGCTGTGAATGTTTTGTCATTGACAGACTACAGTCTGAGCTAAACAAATCAGCCAGAGGGCAGGGATGAAACTCTTCCACTTTTATAAGAAGTATTAAATGGATGTGATGCTGGCAATCATTTTAATGTTGGAAATATTGATTCCTGTCCTTCTGATGGTCACATGAAAGGGTATCGATTGTTTCATCCCTCAAAATATTTCTTAGCCCTCATTAAATCTGCACTCTACATCTTTTAAGATGAACCATGGTGAAGTCACATTCTCTGACATATCGGAAAGGTTTCTTAACAGAAAGTATTTTGTTTTGCAACCTGGCATTCCTCTGTCAAAATCTCACAGAGGATCCAGTCTTCTCAATTATTCAAGAATATTTAAGTTTTATATCATAAATCCTTTGCATATCACTATAATTATCTTTGTCTATCTTACATGTTAGATGTATTCTCAAACTGCTGTGTTATAAAATGCAACACTGAGACATGAATGATTAACAAATCCAACCTTCAAATAAGACCATGTATAAAAAACTAACCCACCAATCTCCTGTATATTTCACAGGAGGCTATATATTATGTACGTTGTGGGACAATATGAGCACCGCAGCTTTTCTTTTTCTTCAAGGAGTAGGTCTATTTTATTTGTCTGGTGCATACAATGATCCCTTTTGGCATTTTGCACTTTCAATTTCCATTTTGAAACTACACAACGCAGCTTTACACAACACAGCTCCTCTGCATTTGACCTCCGCTTACAGTGTGCCCTCTGTTGAGACAGAAGAGGGATTTACACAGAGCAGGCCTGTGGCAGTGGTTCTGCTGAAGGCCAACGCTCTTTGATGAGTTTTCCCCTGGACCATTCGACATTTGCACCCAGTCGCCTTATCCCTCTCTTTCTCTCTTGTTTGCCCTGTTCATAGGATGAGAGAGATGTAGAATAAATACGCCTGCGTGTCAGTCTGAATTCAACTCCTGATAGATTGAGGATTTTCTCATAATGTACTGTATACTGTTTTCAATATGAACTCAAGAAGGTTTCGAGATGGAAAGAAAGCCAGGGAGCTGGGAGGAAAATGGATGGAATGAAAAAGAACAAGACAGCGGAGGTTGACGGTAAGAGGAGTGCAGAAAGGGGTGGGGAGGTCAGTGGAAAAGAGAAAGCTGTGAGAGGAGAGTAGAGGAGCTGACAGGAGGTCTGAGAACTAGAAGAGATGATATGAAGAGGTAGGGCAGGACAGAAAGTGCTGAATATTTCATCAAAAAATAGTATTTTCTTAACTTTTCTCCCTTGCTCTTATTTCTTATTTGTAGTTTTTGCTTTTTTTAAATTCAAATGCATAAAACATTCTGTACAGCACTTCAATAAATTTGAGGCATTTCATGACACATTAGGTTGTCGCTTTTGCTAACATCTCCCTCTATTTGTCACTTCTTCGGGAAATTTTGTTTTTACAACTGATTATTTATTAAATATATTTCTGTTCTAGTGTAATGGTACTGTTATTGTATTGTTCTAATATGCTAGTTACTTGCCTGCAACGTATTTCATTCACTCTGCCTGAATACATTTAGGAAATTATGGTTGATACCAGCCACTGTGTACTGTCTGTCCTACACTGTCCCCTTGAACTATATATGACATACAGATATGACCTACAGACTGCTCTGAAAGTTGAGAAAACTTCCATATCTGCAGAAAAGATGGTTAAATAAAGTTGAGAATATCTAACGTTAACACCAATCCAGCTGTGAGGACATACTTACAGCGGGCCAAAAGTAGAAATAGGGCTGCTAAAAGGGAGAGGAGAACAGGTTGTGCCTGTTTGTATTTTTGTGAGAGAGTCAAGAGTCAAGAGAAGGAGAGAGCGACAGTGAGTGAAAGAGGGAGGGTGAGAGAAAGAGAGAGATAATATGATTATGGCCTACAGATGCACATTTAGCCTGCATTGACACGTGACGCTGTTTACAGACTTGAGTCTGAAAGTGTAGTTTCAGTGCAAAACCCTAGAATTAAACATAATTATATTATATAAGTAACCAAATAAAGTTAATTTTTAGTTTCAGCTCTGCTGTCTCCCTCTCTCTAAGCTTACCTACTTATGTGCTCTGTCTGGTTTTTAGTCTTTTTTAGACTAATCAGGTAGTGGGTTGAAATAGTCAATAGCATTAATTAACCCCCAATCAACCCAGGTTGGGTAAAGGGTTGAGATGCCAGGTTTGATTTACTCTGACTGCAAGCATGAATTTAACCTGCTTTACTGTGACAATTTGTAAAGCGTATGAGTAGGCAAGTTGTTGAGTGTGTTTACTGTGAGACGATATGCAGTGAATGGTGGGCAGGATTGTAATATATTGTTTTTTGTCCCTCTTTCTTTCTGTGTGTATAGTAAATGTGGTATATGCGGTTACTATATGCGTGTGAGGACTTGTAAACATGTTTCTGTGTTTTTGTGCACATCGGCACATCAAACGCCCCTAGCATTGGGCCCATGAATGTCTATTATAGTGTAATTACTACAGGTATGTGGTGTGTGATTGTGTGAACTCTGATGAGCATAATTAACCTATTTTTCAATTTCCCTCGACTGTGTGCCTCTGGGCTTCTGCTGCCAGTTACTGTTGACTTTGAGCCTTTTTTTTTTTTCCTTCATAATCTGAACCTTGCCACTTAGCCAGTAATTGTAGGGTAGAAAAGGTTGAATGGTGTCGGGACTTAAACTTGTTAAAAGATTTTCGCAATGAGTGATGGCAAGGACTACACCATAATTTATACAGATATGTTCGCCCACAATGATTCATGCATTCACTGGGTTCAGTATCTTCACTATGGAAAAAAGCTGTTGTTGAACATACATTGGCTGTTTTAGGGAATGAAACAATAATCAGACTTTCCTATTAAAGGACTCTCTTTAAATGTGCAATGTGCCGCATTTTTTAAACATCAATACACTATGTCATAGTATATTGATCTATGTCAGCCCCTGGTAAAAACTCCTTAAAACAAATTAGACAGAGGAGAAGTTATCCCCTATATCTCATTTCAGTGGCACAGTGCTTATGTCCTTAAAATTAAAACTACCTGTATACTTTCTTGGAAACTTTTTGTTTACAGCTCCCTCTACCCCTTTAACATAGTTAAGCAACTTCCTGTGAAATCAGTATCAGTACAATAAATAAAGTGTTGTTGCTGGTAGAAGATGCCAACCTTTTTGTTTATTTATAGTAATTACACTTTTACCTTAAAATGGTTGTAGTAATGCTTTCTTGGTGTTAAAATGCAACATTTAGCACCTGGCTTCTTCAGATCCAGTGAATAAAAGTATCATTTCTACGGTGATGTTTTTATAGTCAGTGAAAGATGTAAAACCTTTAAACGTCCTCTGCTTTTTTGTGTGCGTATATCTGTGTTACCTGGAGCACAAAACTTTTGGGGTTTGATTCCCAACGGTTCCACCTATTCTAAAAATGTACACATCTATTGCTGTAAGGTACCTTGTAAAAAAGTCTCCACCAAACAGCCTCCGTTATGTTACCAGAGATGACATTGAAAGGACATTGCACCCACAGTGGCCATTTGTCCCTTCCACCAAAGTCTCCCTCTACTCCCTGAAGCTTCCCTCAGACAGACTGCCGTACAGCACTGCCCAGATAAGCACACAAGACCCGTCTTTATCTGCCTGGCAGGGGGACATGGCCTGAGCTAAAATAACCAGCAATGGGGGCTCAGCTATCTTCACAAGGCCCCGAGAATAGAACAGATCCACGCAAACACAACTGGCTAGCAGGAGGAGAAAAAAAACTCACACTGTGCACACAGACGCTTGTTTAGCTAATACAGCAACCACCTGCTACTGGCCGCTACCTCTGTTGGACCTGATAAGACAGACTACACCAGCACTGTGATTATAAAGTGGTGGAGAGTGGGAGGTGGATATGTGAATATGAGACGGCTCCATTTACAGTACTTTACTGTTGTCGTTTGGTAGGGTGGTGGTATAAGAGAAAGGAGGGGACTGGCTTTATGACTAATACAGTAATTGATGGAGAAAAGCTTCTCAGGTCATAAATAGGAGCCATTATCTGCTGAATTAGCAAAGTGGGAGACAAAATGACGCACAGCCATTCAGTGATTTGCAGAGAAAAGCAGAGAATTGGGAAAAGGGCACTTGTTATCCATCTTGCTACAAATATCTTTCACAGCACATAGAGACAATTTTTTACCAGCAATGTCTGAAAAGAACATTTGGTACTATTAGAGGCACCACTGCAAGCAAACTAATTCCCCTTCCCTGCCTCTCATGTGGCAGTCTGGGAAGAGGGTGTAATCAGGGTGAAGATGTAAATATGAATGATATCAATTTTAACATTTTTGGGTTTTTTTTTTTTTTACTGTTGCACTTATACTCGTGGTTGCTCTGGATACGAGCAACGAGTTAAAAGCGTGTAACTGATTCCACATATTTTTCCACATATTTATCATAACAGACACTCTAAGAAACTCTATGTACTGATAAACACAATTTTATGTCTCTGTGGTATGTTTACAAAGTGGGTGAGGGCAATATGAACGACTGTGTGTTACCGATTAAAGAAGTTGATTTAGTGAAGCTAATCCTGACTGAGATTAAACTTAATTTTTGTATTAGTCAAACAGCAGACACATGACACACACACGGGCACTATCAAGGCTGAGTGCTTGGGAGAAAAACAGTCAGTGAATGGAGAATGGAGCATACACATGTTTGTGTCACCTCTCTTGTCATCTTGGACATTTTCTTCTGATTTAAATATGATTTAAACTGGGGCATTTCTTAAGTTTCTAAGGTGTTGTCACTGGAGTAGCAGTGCAGAGAGATGTTGCTGACATTCAACTACAGTCACATGGGCCTCTGAATTGTAGAGATTTACTTGCTTGCAGTATCAGGCTAGCAGCTATCCAAAAGACTCAGCAGGCCACCAAGCTGTTAGAGCTGCCTGTCCATCAGTCCTGGACCTGACTTAAAACCTTAATAGCCTTTATCAGCACATACACACTTACACATGTAGGATGGATGGATAGATGAATGGAGGGATGGATGGACGGACCCTCCAGGCCTAAACAATAGTGGTCGACCGATTAATCAGGCCAATATCAGGCATTTTGAGATAATTGGCTTGTAGCCGAGTCTGTCAACAAACATAAACAAACATACAAAAATATGCTTCGGGACAGTTTTGGGAAGGTGGTGAAAAGGTTAGTTTCAAGCCCTGTACTAACTATCATGCACCCGGCTATAAATATTTTCCTAAATTCCCTCAGTCACCATCGAATTTTCTAAAGTTAACACATTTCTCCCATCCTATATGGCAGCAAATCTAATCTAAAACCGTCACTGGCTAGCATTAAATGTATATTATGTTTTAATGCATAGAATAATGCAGTTGAATGATGTCCCTTCTGACATATTGTACCTCGCTCTCCCTTAGATAGCGGTCAAGTTCTGAAATCTACAGCATAACCCAATGTATTTTTCTATTTCATTAATTCATAGAAAATCCATCTAAAACAACATGCTAATGGCAAACATAATCATGTATATTATTTGATATTTATTTTGATTGTAATATGCATGGAATAATGGAATTATACCTGACTTTTCTTTGTTTTTTTCATTTTTAACCCAAATATTGACCTTGTATTTTTCCTATGTTAATAATTACTGATGGCTGGACAGAAATCCAGTCCCTTATGGCAGTATGTCACTGAGCCAACACCAGGGGAGGCCAAGTGCAATATCTGCAGTGAATTAGTGAGGATGGGGGCTGAAACAGGGAAGAAAAAAACACCACAAACATCTGGAATCACCTGAAGTGTCACCACCTTCCTGCTTATAAAGAGACACAGAAGAAAAAAAAAAAGATGCAACTGGAGCTGACTCACTTCAGCCTAATATAAGACAGATGTTTGATGCTCAAGGGAAACGGCAAAAATCGGATCCGAGGTCAAAACAAATTGACGCTTTAATAACAGATATGACTGCCACAGACAATCAACCTTTAACGATTGTTTCAGATGTGGCCTTCTGGCAGTCGTTGGCTGTAGCAGAACCAAGGTGTAGCCATAAAAGTGAGAAGCACAGACATGCTGGATAGTGTGCACACAGAGGTTGAGAATAAAATCAAAGCACTGACTGCACCAAAGAATGCTGTCTCCCATTTGTCTTTCACCACAGACTGTTGGTCTGTAGAAGCTGAATCATTAATGAGTCTAACATGCCATTGTAGACAAAGACTGGGAAAAGAAGCAGGTAGTCTTAAATGTTGAGGCCATGTCTGGCTCCCATACTGGAGACTACATCAGCAAGCTGTTTCTTAACATGATGGGCCATTGGCATATCAACCAAGAAAGAGTGGTGCTTGTGCTCAGAGACAGTGGTGCAAACATGATCAAAGGCATCAGACTGGCAGCGATAGCGGACCTCAGCTGCAGTGCACACACATTGCAGCTTGTGGTAAACGAGGGCATCAGCAGTCAGAAAGCAGTGGGGGACGATATCAGCAAGCTGAAGACATGTGCAACACACTTCAACCACTCTGTGCTACCAAAAAGCATCTGAGGGCCTTTCAAGAAGACCTGGGCCTCCCCCAGCATGGGACCATTCAAGCTGTTCCGCTGCAACTCCACTCTGCACATGTTGCAGAGGATGCTGGAGCAGAAGTGTTCCCTGAAGGTATATGCAGGAGAACATGGGGAGTTTACATGTCCAACTACAGAACAATTAGATATCATCTCAAATTTGATCAAGACACTGGACCCTATTGATGAAGTGACACTTGGATGAGCAAGGCAGAGGCCTCTGTCTCCTGCATCATCCCAAACATTGTAGTGCTGAAGATGCTGCTTCAGGCAGAAGGTCCCACTACTAGGGGAATCAGAGCACTGCTAGAGACAGTGTTTGTTTGGAGAAAAGATTTTCCAAGATTGAGGAGACCAAATGTTTGGTGCTGGCAACACTGCTGGATCCTCAATACAAGGGTCATGTCTTTGCAGCAGGGGACATCTCTGATGAGCTGAACCGTGACGTCCGGGAGCCGGTGATTTACAGAATGACTGATCTGCCACTGGAATGGTGGAAACAGAACAAAGCCAGCTTAAGCCTTCTTGTACCACTGGCAAGAAAATTTCTCTGTCCTCCACCCTCTTCTGTTCCCAGCAAAAGAACATCCAGTGAGGTTGGGACCATTTCTGAGAAGAAGAGGAACAGGCTCCATGTAGAAAATGCAGAGAAACTTTGTTTCCTGCAGCTCATAAACTGGGACTACTGAGTGACTCAGTGTTTCCCCTATAATTGCACAGGCCTGGCGGGCTGCCAAGGCAATGAGAACCCCCGCCAGGCCAAAAAATATTTTTTAATACCAAAAATAATGCCAAATATCCATTCATTCGGATATCAATAGTGTCTAGGGGTTCTGTCTGTTCCGAAACCTGAGTTCACCTCTGTGTCGTTGCCTGGGAAACTCTTGGCAGCGTAGCACCTTTTAAGGAATAGGGCAGTTCATAATGTGTGTGGTTGAGAGAGTGCGAGTGGCAGAAAAGTGATGGTGAATGCAAGTGGAGCAGAGGAAAAGGTTAGCAGTAAGTTGTCAATCTGGCAGTGTACAATAAATGTAAATGTACGATTAGACTACAGCGTATCATCTATCAAGACAAAAAAAAGTCACGTCTGTTTCTCCAATTGCTGGAAAAGTGAAGGGGGTTAGCTCCAAAGTTAGCAACAAAGGGTTAGCCTAACCTGATGATGCTTAACAGAAAATGGAGAAATGTGTGGCTGCACGAATCTCTCCCGAGTCTTGCTCAGCCGCCCCAAGTATTCACAAATTTTCGTTCTCTCTCCGAAACAAGGAGATGCTGTTATCTGCTGAAAAATGCTGCTGTTTAGTGCACTACAACTTTTTATTTATTATTTTTTATTCATAAAAGTTTTAGATTACTTGTGGACATTTTTTAAAATTTAAAATAATAAGTAAAGTGTAGATCTAGTCAAGCAAACAGAGACAATGCATATTTTTTTCATTTTCAAATATTTTTCTGTGTGAGTGAATAATACATTAGTGCTGAATAAATGTTCATTGGGACCAAAAACAAAGAGATGCTGCTGGGCTCTACTGTGGGCACTAGCATTGTTTATTTATTTTCTATTTATTTATTTATATAAGTTTACAAATTTTCGTTCTCTCTCAATTCATTCATGAGTTGTTCTACTTCAGCAAACAGAAACAATGCAGACAATAACATTAGTGTTAAAGAAATGTTCATTTAGGTGCGGCAATTTTGTATCTTATTATTAAAAAAAACAACAACAACATGACATCGGTATTATATATCAGCCATCGACCTCCCTGCTCTCTAAATATCAGCATCGGCCATTGAAAAGCCTGTATCGGTCGACCACTACTAAACAACCAAGTCCCATGGGTCAGAACAAATTCTCACAGACTGCCTGTGTAAGTGCCATTGCTATTGAAACCAAGCCTTTGTTCTAAACTCATCTTGCTTTGTCTTGTCTGGAAGTTTTCACATGCAATCACTGCCGACAAAGACCAGCAGACTGTTGCAAAAACTCAAAAACTTGTACTAGGCAAAAAAGAAAAAGACACAGAAAAAACAAAAAGATAAAAGGGGAAAGGAGAGAAAAAAAGCCTGCTGCTGATTTCTTAATCAGAGGCCACGATTTCTATCTTTAATGATGGAGCAAACAACTTTGTGGGTTAGTCGGTCAGTCATTCAGTCAACAACGTGTTGTAAACATGGTGTATTCTCAAATTAGATCCTCATCGCATTGAACTGATTTTGGAACACAATTTTTCCATGAAATAACATCAGCTTAACCTTGCAAGCAGCTCCAAAATATGCTGCACTTTTAATAAACTTTAAAAATCTATATTAAAGATATTAAACAATTTCGATTTTTGCCAAGGTGCTCTTGAGCAGCTCACTTAACTCATACTAGTGATAGAAGGAAAAAAATTCGTTGAGGTGCGAATGTCTGAATTTGTGCTTAAAATAAGCATGGCTGCTCTGTCAGTCAGGATTTTAAGAAGTGCTGTCTAAACTAATCTCAGCTGCTGTCATATTCCACAGGGCATGTTTGGGTCAGGCTCCATTCCTGTGTAACCCTTACCTTGGCCGTGCAAGCTCAAGGGTTAATGAAACAGTTGCTTTTCCAATTAAAATATAAGGAAGAAAGGCTAATTGGGATTTGCTCTCGGGGCAGTTGGGGTGCCAAGCAGTTGTGGACGTAGTGATTCACAAAGCGAGTTTGTACTGCCTGGATTGTGCAGTCAGTTGTGACACCGGAAAAATGTCCATCTTGTAACCTCAAATGGAGTCTTCAAATCTTATTCTCCTTTCAACATATTAAGGAATGTACAGGGTGAGATTATTGTACCTGTTTGAATACAACTCAAGTGGAAGAAATTTCAAGGAACAAAGAACATTATAATACAGGTGGAAAGACTTAAAGGTATTATTGATATTCAAGAAAATTCTCAAAAATGAAATGAAATGAAATTACTTCACTTCATTAGATCATTTTAAGTAAACAGATTTCAAAGCTCACAAATGGTGTACATGAAATGAGTAGAGACTTGATGTTTTTGTGCAAACCCTTGCTCATTGCATCATACAGTGTGCCATCTATGTTGACTGCACTCCAAACAAACTCGCAGGGCTCAGGCTTTGCAGTACACGAGGGACTTGTGGCAGGATGTGGGAACCCAGTATAAAATAAGTTCTAGAGTGTTAGTACCCAGAGGTGAAAAACTTTGCCCGACCGCACTGCTGTCACAGCAAAGCTGCATTTCTAAAAAGAGTGGCACACTTGTA
The DNA here is from genome assembly GCF_963924715.1 of Thunnus thynnus. Classification (NCBI taxonomy): domain Eukaryota; kingdom Metazoa; phylum Chordata; class Actinopteri; order Scombriformes; family Scombridae; genus Thunnus; species Thunnus thynnus. Next base: position 14,453,933 of record NC_089524.1, on the reverse strand, counting down.
ATATGCACAAATTGGTCCCATTGAAACCATTGTTGAAGGCAAAAGAAAAAAGTGAAAGACATTAAGTATCCTTCAGCCTATTGGAAATAAATAGGCTTGATTCCTCAGAGAAAGGAGGAATATTAAGCTTAAGAGTGTGTCTGATTTCAAAATGGCCACACAGAGGAGATGAAATAGGAACAATTTTGTGTCATTTAGAGACTCGCTTGAGGCAATTGACACTTGTTGGTTCATTAAATGAAGAGGACACCTCCAATTGCCAAAGGTACAATAGGTCTGATCAAAACAGATGACAAGAGAATGAAGAAAATGGAGACAAAACAATCTTCTATCTGTCTATTGAAAATAAAACACTGAAAAACAGACACTATATCTGTCTTTACATGTAAATACATGTATATATTAGTCAAGCTATACACAAAGAAAAGCCTCCACCTATGCAGTCTGAAGGTTTGAAAAACAATCGTACCAACACAGTTATGCATCGAGGAATATCTTTTTTTGGGGGTTGGAATCAAAAACCTTTGAAGATCTAAACTTGCTCATCAAAGCATCAGAGGCATTACAATTTTAAAAGCCACCTTGGTGGTGTGTTGAATTCCTTTCTGCAGAAAGAAAAAAAAAACATGGAAGGATAGCACCTTTCACGCACTTCAATCACTTGTATTGTACTGTCAAACTGGGTTCATATAACATCGCTCAAATTGCTGGAGCATGCTACTGAAAAGAGAGTGAAAAAGAGAGATGATGGCAAAAAAAGAAGATAAGCACCACCCACACTGTAAGCTTGGGGGACGGCTATTTGATCCATTGTGCTGACCAAAACAGTGTTTTTAGAGGTACATTTCAATATAATACACTGACTTTTTTTTATATATTGCTATCACAGTGTTTTATCTCCCTGAACCAATTTGATGGTTGTATGCTGTCCTATGACTTCTTGGTAACCATATGGGCTAGAGCTGCACTGTTGATTGGCTGTTTGTTCTGTCAGCATTATAAATCATGTAACTGGGGCTAAAGTCAACACCGTTCAGCCATCTTATAGAGCAATCAAGCATTTTAACAGCACATACACCTAAAGCCCTCACGTGAAACACGCAACAACTTTGCAAATGGTGATAAATTGAACTGCTTTGGTTTTTGTCTTCTTTGGTTGCACAACCCCCAAATTGCCTATGAGAAGACACATATTTTATTTTTGATTGGAGAATACCTTACACTCCATAGTGAATGAATTAAAGAACACTTAAGGAGAAGGAAAGATGGTTTCTTGCTGTTGCCCTCTACCATTTTGTGAGTGTACAGCTATGTATAACAAACCTTCAGAGTGCAAGCAGTGCCAACAGGCTACTTGAGGCAGGGATTCATGCCTGTAACTCAATTAAAAATTAACTTGTTTTCTTCTCATTTAAGAGAAAAACAGTGGATAGAGCAAAGTACGGGGCCAAGCATGAAACAGCTGGGTGCACATGAAATTGAATTTGACAGAATTAACTTGACAGTGTTGGCTCAAACATAATTTGAGTGGAAAAGATAAGGAGTGTGAGAGAGAGAAAGAAAGAGAAACAGAGAGACAAAGATGTAGCGAACAAGAGCAAGAAAATAACAACTCCACTAAGGGGCTTCATTTTTTTTTCCAATTGGCAGCTTCAAAGGAATATAAATAATTGAACACCCTCACCCCATCACCATGAGTTCTGGCCAATTACTATTAGGAGTACTTTGCCAAGAATTCTACTGTTGAGGAATCCAAAAGACCAAGAGAAAAGAGGAGGAATGAGTAAGAAGGAGGTGAAAGGCCAGAAAAAATGTGCGAGATAGTGTCACTTCACTCGAGAAAAGTAAGTAAGAACTTTTAAAACCTGAGGCAATAATGGGAACAATCATGGAAATATCGGACAAGGCTTTCCTCCATAAAAGAAATAGGTTACTGGTTCTCTGTTGCACTTTTATCAGCTCCAAAAGAATAACTAGAGAACATAACAAAACAAAGAAAAATTATGCATGGTAACCTGTGTATGTGTGTTCAGCAAAATCATGTCACATGACGAGGGCTTTGGGGTATGAGGCTTTGAACACCATGACAACTCTTTCAGCCCTATAGCTCATAAATCAAAAAAACTAAGATTACTAGATTATAACAACATCAGTGAGAACCTACACTTTCATTATTCACTGACAAATTTTAATCAGCCTCCCTATGGATGTCAGAAACAACCATAGTGAAAAATCAAACACACTTTTGGACTGCTGTGTTTGATTAAGTTTTTTTTTTAATCATAGTGTTTGTGCTTTCTACTATGCTGAATTATATTATACCTTTTTTTTTTGTTTCTTTTGTTTTTTTCCTTTAATCATGACTAAAAAGCACCTCAGGTAGCAACTCATAACCGCATAAATTCTATAAATGAATCATTTTGATTTCCTTCCATTAAGAGATACACTATGAACTCATTTGACTGCAAATGTTTTGGAGCAAAAAATTTTAATGAATATGACTGCACACAAATGGGAATAGATGGTGATGGTTTATTCTTTAATTTTTATTGGTACTGGGATGTTATCACTAATTATGAGTTTGCCATTGTGAGTATGAGATCATTTAGTAGGTTTGACTAAATATCTATTTTCATATTTTTGTACATTGGCAGTGCACACTGCACATAGTTTAGTATTTGCTCATTGTTTAAATTTTAAATTTATTGTTATTCATGGACGATTGGAAGACAGGGCTGAAGAAGGAATGAATATCACATGTAAACACAATTACTTTGGGTTTTTCGTCTAAAATGAAGGCTTGACATTGTTATCTAGTTTTACAGCTGTGCCACAACCATCAATATAGATCTATAACTCAACCCAATATTCTATAGCCACCTACGACAATGCTATGACATTCCACACATTAATATAATTCAGCCTTTACACACATGCAGCACATGCATGCGTCTGCTTACAAATTCATGCAAATATGCAGTCAAATATAGACATACACACACAAACAGGGAGCCATGCATTATTGCGGTTGGGCGTTGGGATTTATTGAGCTATCTTTCTTTCTCTTTTGATTAAAAATGTCTCCTTCTCACTATGATTTATGAGTGTAAATGGAAAGGAACGGAGGGCAGAGATAGAGGGAGGGATGTGAGAGAAAGGGATGACATCATGCTTTTAGCTGGGCTTTTCTACAAAAGGGTGGCATCCACTGTGTGTGGGTGTGCGCACGTGTGTTTGTGTGTGTGTGTGAGTGAGTGAGAGAGAGAAAGAGAGTTGAAATGCAGTGGGGGGTTGGTTCTTCCCCCCAGTCCTCTCAGTCCACCAGGTGGGAGTGAATATAATTGGTGTATGTGTGTGTGTGTATGTGTGTGTGTGTGTGTGTGTGTGTGCACATGTGGGTGTGAAAGACAATCAGAGAGAAAAATAAGGTAGTCTGTAAGTGTGTGCATATATTTCCAGACATAATGGTGGGGCAATGCTGTGTACCCCCAAAAGAGATGAGAAGAGGGTGAGGGGTCTGTGTGTGTGTGTGTGTGTGTGTGTGTGGCCAGGAGGGGGGCGAGGACAAGAAATAAAGTGAACAAGAGCAAGAAGACAGAGTGAGAGAGCTTGACAAAAACAGCAATCATATCCACAGGCAGAGCAGACAAAGACAGGCAGATACTGACAGATGGGGAGAGAGCCCTGCTGTTAGTGTATTTGTATTTGTGTGTGTGTATGTGTGAGATAGAGAGAGAGAGTAAGGCGCGAGAGAGAGAGAGAGAGAGAGAGGAAAAGCTAATCTCCATCAAAGATGAAGCAGACTGCACTGAATGTTATTTAAACCAGGGTGAGCAAACAGTTGCTGTGAATGAGTTCAAGTAGAGGAGAAAAACCGAGTCCTAAGTGGGCAAGTGAAGTCAACATGAGAACATGAAACAAACCATTTTCATATGAAACATGTTAAGAGCAGGGGCTGTTGACCCTTTGCTTTAACTTTCCCTCTGACAATGAGCGTGTGGCCTTGCATTCTCTACACTCAGTGAGACAGAAAAAAGGCAAAAAAGAGGAGAACAAACTTGGTTTGACATCCGTCTGAGTGCAATTTCAGATGTTTTCAGCCAGCTGAGCTGAAAGACACTTGAATTATGCTACCAGACACTCAAACCACCATGCAATCAAAAGTAGACAGCTCTGTTGCAACATGAGAAAAATCAAGTCCTCCTCATGTTATCTAGAGCCGCTAAGAATACACTTACAGAATGTCAGAAACTGAGAGGAACAGAGAGGAAGAGGTGAAAAATGCAATTTATCTTGCAAATTACCCAAGGTAGACAGACAAATCAAGCACTTCTCAACGTCAACTGTCCTCAAAAACAGTTTGTCTGAAACGTCACATTGGCTGAACCTGTTCATAATTTTAAGCATCATCTTAAAATGTTCTGTTTTTCTTGTACAGTGAATGTTGACTGATTTTTTAAATTTTGATATATGTTCTGTTATTTATGAAGCTTGATCTACTTTTATAATTGGTTGAATGTAACAGCTGAATGCTTTTTGCTGATTTGTGTGCGTAAAAGGTGTATGTGTGTATACCTGCTCTTCTTGTGTAAAACACTGCTACAAATTTGTCTTATTTATTTAAGTTTTATATGAAGAAAGAAACTTTAACTTGAACTAGTTATACAGTTATTTTTCTCCCCAAAGTTTTTATTTTTTTGCCAAAGTGACAAATAAGTGTTTTAATGACACGTAGAGGGAGATAAGACGGGGAGGATAACATTATATCCAATCAAAAGGAGACAATTTCATAACGTTGTTTTTGCATAGACACATACAGCACATGCACAAAACCACTGAGGCAAACATATAATTTACATGTTGCCTGCAGTGTGGTTATGTACAGAGGGTTAACACACATGCACACACACAACACACACACACACAAGCGCAAACTTGTCACTGATACACTCCAACAGACATGTATCTGGATTCACCACTTCATATAATTCTTTTACATACTCACCAACACACTTACTCCTACACACACACAATCACACGCACAGGATTTACAAACAATGAAACCCAAGGGGGAGCTTCCCCACCTCGCCATCACTCTTGTTCTATTTCTCTGCAGAGCCTCCTATTTGTTTTGTCTTCTTAATGCTGCTCTAAGCCCATCTTAACGGGGAAATGGTGCAGAACAAATCCTAAGCAGGAGTTGACAGGGTGGGATAAGAGACTACTGACGTTCCTCTGTTACTAACATAGAAAGTTATGGAAGACGATTTATACAGAAGGACAGCTCTTGACGCTGTACTGAAATTCTTATTTTCTTTGGCTGAGGCAGAATTAGAGACCTCCTATAAACTACAGTCCTTTTGAGAATGAAGACAGCCTTTCCAAAATGTGATCAACAACTGGAGACAGTAATGCATGTCTTTACATGCTCACTAAAAGAAAACTGAAATGGAAAACTGAAAAGGAAAAAAGCAGCCAAAGTATATCTATGACTTTATGAAGGACTCTAATATTCTTAAAAGCTTTGCTAACTTGCCATCTTCCACCTCTCTGCGATATTCTAACCAGTAGATCAGATATGAACGATGAATCCATAAAGGGCTCTACGTTGGAACACTGATGAAGTTATATGCAACGGCTAGTCAATTAGTTGATTACTTACATAAGGCGTGGGAGCCGGTGAGCAGCAGTGATAGCAGCAGCGTGGTGACAGGCAGCAGGAGTGGCAAGGAGAGGCGAGGGGCGCCGCCGATGGCCATCTTGGCTCCAGTAGGGAAGGGGGGCAGGGAGGGGTGGGGTGGGACTTATCTTTGAAATGGCTGGAGAGCCGAGGCCCCGACTGCGCAGGGAAGGTTGGGGTCTTCACGCAGAACGGCTTGGCACTCTGAGAAAAGACAAAGAAAGACAGGAAATATTAGAATTTTTTTTATTTTAAGATTTATCTATTCCACTATGTGTTTAACTTCTGAGAATTTGACAGATGCTCTTAGCCAGAGCCACTTGCAGTGAAAAGGTGGCGCTTTCTGTCCACCCTGACAGGACATGTGACTGAGGCACAGACAGAAGAACACTCAGAGTAGGGCCAGTCTGCTTGCACTTTTCACAACCTCTCATTTCTGCTGACACATAAATGGAAGGAAGGTAATAGCGTGTTGGTGACACTACTGGAAGCAAAGTGTCACACACCCTCAAACCCCGATCTTGCAACCAGCATCTTCTCTCATCCCTAAATTAGCAGGGGAGTCACTGTTTTCTTTCTTTTTCCTTTTCTAATCGCCTGATCTTGTCTCATTGCCTTGTAATTACACAGGCACCCAATGATATTCCAGGCACAGTCTCTTTGTTTTAGTCAAATTGCCATTAATCCCCCAAGCTACACAGAGAGACCAGGGACACCTCCCACCACACACACACACACACTCTCATTGATATGTCTAGTGCAGCACAGAGCCACCACCATGTGGTTATACATACTCTTTAATTAAAAAGACGTGAATAAAGAGACAAAGGAAAGGATAAGTGAGAGAGATCCTTGACAAGAATTTAATGAGTTAGTCATTTTCTTTCCCCATTTTTTAACATGTATGCCATTCATCAAAACCTTTATCCAGAGCGAAAAGGTGCGGTGTCTTGCTCAAGGACACTTCAACAGAAGGTAATATCTGTGTCAGCAATCAATCAGTGAACACAGCATCACAACAACAACAACTGTCCATTCTCACAGGACCCAGATCACAGGACCAAGGTTCAAGGTTCTGTGTTAGCAAGCATCTGCCCTGCTTTAGTGTCCTTGTTTAATACACTGAACTCTTTCCAGCTCCAGGGATGCTACCACTCAGCTGAGCCTACATGAGGGGTGAGGGCAACTCTCCAGAAGTGAGATTAATTACCTACTCACTGGGTGGTTAACAGGGTACTATAGTATAAACTGTTTAGACAGTGTGCAGTACATTGTAGATGCCCTAAAGCAACTTTTTTCCCTAGGTAACCTAGAGGTTAAATATAATATTCTGTCAACACAGGTTTACAGATTTGATCCACGAAAGAGCTACTTTCAAATTGCCACTGAACACTTCATAAAATCCCTACGTGCTATTTCACTGCAAGTTGCTTTTGACAAGAGCTTCAGTGCCTGAAATGTGAACTGAATGTACTTAAAAAATAGCATAACTGACAGTTACAATCTCTATCATTCAGATAAAATTAGGATCAGAAGCACTTAGATTAAAAAAAAGCGAAAGACCACTTACGAGGCAAACTATACCAGTGGGATGGATATATAGTATATAAACTATATCGCTTGAATAGCCTACTTATTCATATATATTTTTTATTTTTTTAGACAGAACTATATTTATGACTGTGGCCTTGTGAGAGGCAGAAATGAACTGCTAATTGCAGTGTAACCAAGCACCTCAGGCGGCAAGCATACACAAGTGCCCCACCCTTCATAGCTACACCTACGAGGCTCTTCAACTGGCTAGATGAAACACATGCAGCAGCAGGCACACTTGAAATAATACCATAAATGATACAGTAAAACCCATACAGACACAGAAGCACCCATACAGTGTAAAGCTACTGGCCTCTGAACAGTCGTTTTTTTCAACATACTTTGTAATTCAAACCGAGAAATTCAAGAACACGTGATACATGTGCACTTACAAAAACACAAAGGGAGAGATCAACAATGGGTCTTTTGTGGCGACGCCATGCCAGAAAAGAGAGTTTTTCAGAAGCTCAGCTCATCTTTCAACACAATACTATACACACACGACCAACATGTGTATCCATGTTTGTTGTGGGTTTTTTTTTCTTTTCATTTTGTCTTGGCCCAGGGGGCAGGTGATGTCATTGGTGAGAACTGAGGGAAATACAGAAACATGAAGAGAGAGAATAGCAGAGTATCAAATTGTCTAGGGGACTTCTGAATGATGCCACTATTGTTCTGACTGTAAACATTGGTCTAGGTAGAGGGAATCTCGCCAAGCCTGTAGGGAATTACTCTACCTATGCTCACAAAATGCCTAGGTTATGATTTATGGCCCTCCTCTTAGGGCATGGTTTCTATCTCCACCTCTGGTTGCTATACAAACTTCACAACATAATTACAACAGCTATTGTTGTTGAATGGCCTCACCAAACATAACCTAAGGCTATGTGTGGACTCCAGTTTAACCATAGACACTGTCTACGCAGCTCAATGCCGCGTTCCTTTCTGAACTGTAATAGAAGATAGAGAACAGTTAGACAAGTTTAGATAGAAAGATATATACGTGCCTAAACATATTTTTTTAATCCCTGACGGATTAGGGAAGCTAAAACTCCACTAAAGCAAAATTTTAACCTTGAGAGCAAATGCTGCTGTAAACAGAGATGCCAACATGTCACTAAAGCAGTCCTTGGGTCAAAAGGAAGGCATGATATGGAAAGCACAGCATGTTTCTCCTACTATTAGCACCTCCATGGGAAAACCTGTCAACTCTCGCTAAAAGCATTCATCACTTTGCCTGTAGAAATGGGCAGAGGAAAGATGGAGTATTTAGCATTCTGGCGATGCTAGCAGAGAGGCCAATCGATTGATAAACCCTCACCATTACCCCAGCTGCTTGCACATTATTGGCTGTGATCGAGAGGAAACTGCTAATGGTCCTGTTTTGCGGATTTCAATGTCAATAGGATAACTGCAACAACTTACTAATTTCTGAGGGAAATCAAGCAAATTAGCAAAATAGCAATATATAATTGTTAATCTTGCACAAGATGTAGGCAAGGCACATTTGAAAAGTGAAAGCAGTACCTATACCACATATAATTGATTTATATTCAGGTGTAACTCCAATGGAATGCCCTTTCTTTCAGTATTTGCTAATATGTTGTCATAAGCACTTATAACCCAATAACATCACAAGGAATCTTTCTGCCCTCTAGTGGACAAAAAGTGCTTAACATTTAACACTTAATACTACTTTAAGCAAATTAATGTGAAGAAATGCATTGAAATAAGTGCTGCTAAATGTTTGGATTCAACCTGACAACCAAACAGTAACAAAGTCCATTCATTAAACTCTAGACTATTCCCACAGATGGGTGATGAATACATTTATAGGCTTGAACATTATTCCCCTGTGAAAGCTGCCCATTACTCCAAATATTAACCAGTCGCCAGGCTTCAGTAATTACAGCCAAAATGGCGGCACAATTTCCACTGAGTGCTGGCAGTCACTGGCTATCAAGAACTCTCACTTTGACATGGTCAAGCTTCAAATTGAGCTCGTTTCCCCATGCAATATTGATACTAATGCATTTGATTACTGAGATTGAGAAAAGCAACGAAGGGAAGGGGCGATGGGACTTTGTGCCATAAGCATGAAATGAGAGCAGGACCAATAGATAAAACATGTGCATATGCACACCTACACGCATGCCACAATGGGCCAAGAAAAAATTAAAGGAAGGAGTGAATCCTATAAAGTGAATGAAGCTACAGTTATGTATACATGAATTTCTGGATAAGAGGCCATGAGACTGCTGACTTCAAGCTATTTCTATCCTCACATGTACACTGCACTGTTACAAACTCTTCTTCCCACACACACACTGTAAAGATATGAAGTTGTACACAAGGAGAAAAACAACTACTTATCTCCTGAGGGACCACATTAATAATCCCTTTTATGGGTTAAACAGTCAGCTCTCTTGACACTTAAAAAGACCTCAGTTTGGTTGGGCTTGATGATCAAAACTGAGTGTTGAAACTTCAAAAAGAATTTTATATTCTATGATTTTGATCCAAAAAAAGAAAAAAAAGAAAGGGAAAAAGTAGGAGTTTCCGTCAGAGTAAGATTTTCATGCATTGTTTGGTTTCTAGAGTGAGTTTATCAACAACATCTAATTTTTGGCTCCAGGAGTCTGACAGGCCATGTTTACAGTGACTTCCTGTTGCAGCCTGGTAGGGGTGTTGTTGATTCTCCAGGGACGGGTATTGGCCTCTCTACCTAGTGAAGAAACGTTGGGGAGATTGAAGCAAACAGCCTTAGAAAAATTAGTCCAAATGTCACTTGAAGAGTGTAGATTTCTAACACATTTTCCAACACATTCATTCACAGGTTGAAAAAAGAAAGATCACCACGGCATCTGCAAAGACAAAGGCCAATCTACCACAAGAGGCTGCCCAGTTCTGATTTAGGTTAACTAACCTTCTTTGATATTGAACAACCAAGGAGCTAATGTGAATGGAATATCCAAGAAAAACTATTATTTTTCTTTAAAAGGACATGTTACGCACAATATGAGCCTAGGCCTACACAGGTTATTTTTCATCAATTGAAGCCATTATTTGCAACAAGGGCCACTAATGACATGACTAATGACAGTATTGTTGCTCAGTGCCTCCCACCTACACCTTCAGCATGACAGATGTGTAATAATTACTCTAAAACCCCATGAATGCTTCTTATTAAAGGGTCACTTCACCATTTTTTACTTTGAGTCTTAAACTTAAAATAATGAGGAATTACTTGAGGGGAATATGTGAATATGTGTGTCCAAGTAAGAACCAAGGTGTCTCAAAAATCAGAAAACATCTTCTTACCTCACTAGTCAAAGTTAACACAGCTTATAGACAATGGCAGATGAAGATATACCGGGGCATATTGTTAGAAACAAAAAGAAAAATGCACATGGAGCTCTGCTAAGTAGCTAATGTTACCATTAGCAGTTAACACTACATTAGCCACTTTGATCAACTAATGTTAGATAACCACAGAAAAATTCATATTACTATGTTGCTAACAGTGAATAAACACAATGTTAAATTAAACCATAACTTACTCATGCATATTTCTCATTCCTGTTAGCATTGCTTACTTTGGTTTATCTTTGACCCAGTAGGAGCAAGAGTTAGCTGAGTGCTGTGGACTGCAGCTTTGTGAAAAGAGGGGGCCTGAAATATTAAACAGGGGGCTTTAAACAGTTAATGCCAACAGGAGTATGAGGACAGTAGATTGCTAGGTAACTTTGTTTGATAGTTATAAAGCATAATGTTAGCAACGAATGGTAGACAGACAGAACTAGCAAATTATGCTCAGAGTTCTGAATGACCCTTACCAACTGCACAACAGTGGTCATTGTCTGGTTGCTGTGTAATGTTCTGTGTACACGATTCAACTTAGCAACACTTGCTCCAGTCTCCTGATACAAACATTAGATATGCAGAGCAGTGGTCATTATGGTAGCTAAAGGTTTGGTAATTGGATGGTGACAAGGCAACGGGATAGATACAGCATTCCCCAAAAATGTCTGGGTATTGTTGTAAAGGTTGAAAATAGTCTGAACTTGACTTTAAGCAGAAAAATGTAATTTCCTTGGACAAAACTGGCCATGTTTTTGTTTCTTCTACCAGTCAAGGATGACAGAATATCCACAGCAATGACATGTAATCACTCTTTTATGATCAATTTTTGATTTCAAAGAAAAATAATGAGGTTGATGCAGCAGCTGATTGTCATGAAAATAGGCCAGAGTCAATTGTGCTGGACGATGGAAAAATACAAATTTTCAGCTGAATACTGCCTTCCTAGGCCTCCCTAAACCTTGTTGCCTGCTGTTTATGTTCAGCCTTCAGCTGATGTCTCTCCCTCTGAAGTCCTTCACCTTGGATGAAGTTTTTATGCATCACCCCTTACAGGCTTTCAATTCAACCTGTTTACTGCTTTTCATTGATTCATACTAGTGTTGTCATGATACCAAAATTATGACTTCGATATGATATCTGACTATATAAATATCTCAATACTGATACTGAAATGATACCATGGCAAAAACCTAAAACATAGGTAATTGAATAACATATATTGATCATTTATATCTAGTGTTGTTGATCTGAATACTTGTGAACGCCTGATTTTTAGCAGCTTGCAAGTTAACATTAACGTTACCAGCGTGAATGTTGCGTTTGCATATAGAGATGTTTGCCACATTGGAAGTTAGCTAAAAAGTTCAAGCCAAATTAAACAGTTATCATTGCCCTTAATTGCCCATACTCGGATATTTGCCCGATATTTGAGGGCATGTAATTATATTATCTATCACATTCGCTAACCTGTCGCTCTTTGAATTCCTTGAACAGGTCGGCATGTCTGTTGCCAAGATGCTTTGCCAAGTTGGACGTGTTGGCTATCTTGGTCTGCCTGGTTAAAACATCTTTTACAGACAGGCTTTGTGGTGCGTGTGGGCTTGCCCTGACTGTCGGCTATGTAAGTGAAAGAATGCCATATTTCGCTCTGTGCGACTGCTTTGTCAACAAGCCGTGAACGGTCGGCAAGAGCACTTGCACTTGCAGCCATGTCTCTCGTTCTGTCATCATGAAAGCTGCAGCGTGTATATGAGAGAAATAAAAACTGTTGGCATGCCCACTATGCCTGCAGGGAGTGGAAGCAGAGTGCTGCACACACACGCTGCACCGCTGTCGCACATCAGCGCAACTCATAGGAAATACAGATCTTATTAAAACACCGTCATTCTTAAAGTACCAGTACTAATAAAATGGGGTATAGTACCGTTTTTAACAGCAGGGTATTGTGATACCTTTCTAGTATCAGTATACTGTGAAACACTAATTCATGGCCTATAGAAGACCAACAACACACAGATGTAAGATGCTGGATTATTGTCTATCAATGTGTGTATACAGTATACGTTTGCGTGTTATGGCCATCTGTATGTGTTGTGTGTACAGTGTGTCAGTGTCCTGTGCATACATGTATACATATTTGAGATATGTATGTATATATGTAGTTGCACTGTGTTTGCAGTTTTATACTATATTGATGCATATAATTGCACATATATCTTATTTATTTTATTAGTATTTTTTATTTCTATTTATTGTATTCCTTATCTATTCCTCATTTATTATTCCTTTTCTACTCCTTCATATCTCTGCTGCTGTGAAACTGAAATTTCCCCAAGGGCATAAAGAGCTATCGCTCTGTGTCTCTATCTCTCTATCTATCTGCTCATTTATGTATGTACCTGTATAATTTATTTGTTTCTGTATGTGTTCAAAGTGTGTGGTTCTGTGAAAAGCAGAGGTATATCCAAGCACACACAACCCATACTCAGCTATCAAACAAGTCTATAGCAACCATCTGTTTTTCACCATGCTGAAATTCTAACAGTATTGATTCCATGTGTCATTGGTAAGGTTTCCCTCCTCTCTCTCCCTCCCTCTCTCACACACTCTCTCCCTCTCACTAAGTGCACTTTTCTAGTTTTCCACAGCAGAAGACTGGATACATCTTAAAGCAAAATATACCATGAGAAAAAAAAAAGAGAAAATCTATCGCCAGTACACACTATCCTGTGATACATAGCGATACATAAAAGCTATGTAAATTGGTGAGAGACATACAGGCTGTAAAAGAGAGAGAGAGAGGTGTGCGTGTGTCTGTGTGAAGGTAGGTGTACGTGGCCTCTAAATACTGTATATCCCCATAATCACACTAGTCGTCCTTCAAATCCTCCATCTCTGTTTTCTTTTTCTCCAACCATACCGCCCCCCGTCCTCTCCTACCCTCCCTCATTTCCTCTTTCTCCTTCCCTTCCCCCCTCAAACTCATGCATACTAAACTATGCTTGCATTGCAGATGTTTGGTAGAGAATCACATGAATTTGCATGGAACTGCAGGACTATTATGTAAATGCCCCAGTGTACCTCCCAGCTTCACTCTTTCGTTTCCATCCACTGCATCCTGAGAGATCTGGGTCAAAGGAATTTGAAACAAGGTGCACCTGTCATTAACCACCATGTGTAGGGAAGCCCCACTGGAAGGAGAAGAGCTTACGCAAGGAAAACACATATGTCGCTAAATATTGTCTGTAAGGCTAACATTTTAAGCATTTAGTTGTGACTTACAATAAGTGCAACATTGGAGTAAGCCATACACGTTTTAATGCAACAGATCAAAAGGTGTGAGGAGAACAGAGCCAGTTACTTCTGTGCAATGAATGTACATATCTGATGTATTAGGGACAGAAATAAGGGCCAGGGTAAAAGGTATAATAATTATGTCAACAAACCCAAACATATGACACTGTGCCACCCTGACCACAACCTTAACTGATATTTGGATGTCTGTACAATGCCTATAAACTTCACAGCATATTAAATGTTATTTGCCTTGTCCGCTATGGCGACACATGAGTGCCCCTTTTTTTGTCTCAACTTGACATTGTTTGCGTAGGTAGGGAAAACGGCACCGCCTTGACCTCATTAAGAGATTGCAGAACGCCCTGCCCTGGCAACCTCTCCTTGGAGTAGCTTTCCCATGAGCCTTTGCCCCCAACTGTTCCCAACCTCCCAGGCCCACAAATGGTGTTTGACACCTCAGAAACACCTTGTGTCGGCCATCTGCTGTCCCCCTGGGAATGCCATAACCTTTTTCCTGGGATCTTACAAGCTTTTTGAGCTCCAGTTTTCCTTCTAAAGGTGATTTTGCTACAAAGCACTGCTGAAAATCACCTTACTTTTATTCCAAATGGGGAAGTTGCAAAATGGTTGCTGGTTGCTGGTTGCTTTTTATGGGTTAAAGTTATGAGTCAGCTTGAGACTTTCAGACTCAAAATTGTTCTTTGTAAAGATCAGAATCATCATCGTTTTATGATGTCTGATCAAAAGCAGCCTTCACAGCTTTTTGGAAAAACAAAAAGACAGTTATATCTGACTATGTCCAAAAGGAAGTAGAGGTATACAAAAAGATTTTAGACCAAATAACTAGAAGTCCATTTAATCTCCAACCTTTAGTTTTTCTTCAGGTGTTGCTCTGAGTTCGATCAGCAGGAAATGGGTTTACTCTGAAGATTATGTGGCTGCACTGTCCTTCCAATAAACACCCAGGGCTGTGAGGCTTTTAGCTGAAATCCACCTCGGTTGAGGTTGAGTGCACAGCAGCAAGCATCAGGGTCGTGCAGTGGGGGCGAACGGATTGGCAGCTGGGAGGCATGGGCGGCAAGCTGACCTCCTAGATATGGACTTTATTACACAGCCATTTTGTTTACCACTGAGGGGTGACACACTATCTGTCTCCTGTGTAACCTCACCATACTGTGACGCCACAAGTTGGCAGACAAACTCATACACACACACACGCACACAGAGAATGCACACTCGTTGTTGTTTTCTGCCTCTCCTTGTCTGTCGCCCTGGCTGCCAACTATCCTAGAGATCAGAGGTTACAGGTGGCACTGTCTGTGATGGCCATCACCTTGGCCAGGAAGAGTCTGAGAAGGGAGGGTGCCACTACATATTATACTGTATATAGGGGAGGTATTTAATTCAGCGCTAAAGTGTGTAATACACCTGCCAATCCACTAGAGGATACTATGTCAGTATGACGTTTTGCCTCGCCTAGGCACGAACAGTACACGCTTGTATACTCAATGCCAACAACTCCATCTAGCAGCTATAGTCATTATGACCCGGAGAAGTGACTCAGTTCAAATGACGTCTATATAAGGTGACAAATATCCTTATTAGGAGGAGGTGGGTTGGGTGGATGGCTAGATAGATTGATGGCAAAAAGTGGACTCCAACCGCGAGTGTCAGATTTTTAAAAACCTTAACTATGATTGTCGTGGTGTTTACTGTTGCCATGACAACGAAAGTTGTGTAACTTTAAGGAAGTAACCTTAACCCACAGCATGTGTCAAGTGATCATTTGAACCCAAACTATGATCTTTCCTTAACCCTAACCAAGTGTTTTTTGTACCTAAACCTAGCCAGACCACAGTGTTGTCACACCATAAAACATTATTATTTTTTAACAGTGATGTGAAACGGTTTTGGAAAGCACAGACAAATTATGTTATCCTGCCGAATACTGCTGATGGAGGCGCCATATTGGAAAACACTCCTAACGTACACACATGTACTTTTCACGTCTAGGTGAGGCGAAATGTAACACTGACACGGTGGACTGGCGGGTGCATTACACAATTTGGTGTGATACCGGGTTGATTTAATTATAGGACACAGTGCAGGTCACAGTTGGAAGCTGGAGGAGGGAGGTGAGACAGGGGTGTGAGACAGTCCTTGACAATAAAGAGGCAGTTGGTAGGGCATGTGGTGTCTATTGTGTGTGTTTGAGAAAGAGACTACGGTGGTTAGGAGAGCTGGGGAAAGGAGGAGTCGGAGGGGTGACATCAGTTCTTGGCCCGCCGCCAAAAGAGTCAGACAAGTATCACACTGACTGGCCAGAGGCTTGGACGCCCTTTAAAAATTGCCACAGGAGGGGGGAAGAAGTTTTTGAAGGGCGGCTGGGACAGCTCGGAAAGCACGGCTAATATTCATTCTAGAAATGGGATGCGAATGAGGGGATTATTCTAAGCGATCGAGGAGGAGGAGGCGGAGATAAGGAGCGAAAGACATGGCGGTCCAGGGTGTTTAGAAAATATCTCCAAAACTCCTCTGTGTAATTGGCAGGGCTCTACCGTCTAACATTTGCTGTGTGGTTTGAAAAGTTTCATTTCCAAAATGAGATACATACTATTTGAAAAACTGTGACACCTACACAACAAAATGACTTCATGCATGCTAACAAAATTCACAATTTAGTGAAACCGGTGCTATCTTTGGCCCTTTGCTTTAAAAAAAAAAAGTTAAAATCTAAATTGAACAATCTTCTTTTTATACAGAAAATGAACATCAACTGTCAATCTTTGTCTGAAACAGATGTACAGTATAACGAGAGAGCTCAGTGTAATGACTAAGTGCCTGTCTTGTGCTAAAGAGGATGTAGCTTCACAACATCATTAAAAGTGTTGACTGAAATGTAGTGTTTGCATTACAGATTCAACATGGCAGATGATTAGAGAAGAATATTCTACCACAGAGCCATCAAGGGCATGTGGCAGCTCAATGTTTCTTGTTCTGCTTTAATTTGACAGAGGCCGACAAACACTGTTGCAAAGGCCAGAAATCAAACCTAGTTCTTCCCTTTGGTTGAGAAAAATCTGCCGATGATTAACCTGTGTAACTATACAGGGACTGGTAATTAAATATTTGTGGGCCTGATAGTTACACCTTTTCTCCAGAGGATGTAGTTTACAACAATGATCAGTTAATCAAGGATAACTTGCATGCTCTGCACAAATAAGTACCATCATCTGTTGATTAATAATTTTCTGAGACTAGGTATCTTTTCTGTTTTTTTTTTAAATACATTTTTGAAAAACATGACAGCCCTCCATCAGCAGAGTCCATCCTCAGTAAATTAGGTCCATTTTCTGCCTTTTCAAACCCAGGATCTAATTCTCACCTGCTTTGACAGTGATCATTCAATTAAATGTAATATAAGGCTGTAACCTTTCCTGAAGCAATGACGCCTTTTCAGGGTTAATATCTGAGGCTACTTTTGTCCTGGCAGCTTTTTGATTAGGCCTGTATGTGGCAAGAGTGGGAAGAGAGTGGAGGAGACACGCATACAAACTTGCCCATTCACACACAAAGACACAAAGGGGGAAACTCTATTGGCTCTGTTGATAACAAACTGTCTCTTAATCAAGGGTGGTCATCTTTTTCAGGCTCCTTTTTCAGGGAATTAATTGAAAATGAAGTTAATCCTAGTAATTTGCTTCTGAAACTGTGCCAAAGCTTGATAAGTAGCACTCAGTAACCTCACTATGGTAGCCAGAGTCTCAAAGATTTTACTTTTTCCATGTGTGAATTTTTCTGCGTTGAGCTATTATCTGATTATTGACTAAAAGAAAGGAGTCAACATGATTATTGATCTCCACCAGAAATTTGCATTCCTACTATCATCAAGCAATCAGTAAATACTAACAGCAGAAATAGGAACACGAGCTACCAAATTACACAACACTCAACATACTGCACATCTATCTATCTATGACAGTTGGGTTGATGTAAATATAACCATAATATAAGTAAAATATACCTGCACTAATATCACAAAAACACATCAAATGACACATTTCTGTTGTATTTGATTAAAGTAACTGTGTATCTCGATTATATGGTTCCATGTACAAGCAAGAAGATAAACAAGCTACCATAGCAATTAGTGTCGTGCAACTCCATGTGCAGCAGGCTGTGGTTAGATCCTGTTTGGGCTGGAGGTTAGGGGAGTGTCTGTGGCCCTGTCAATCATACAGCATTGTAAAGAGCTAAGACAGATGGCGAGGTTGACCCATACTCTGTCTTTCTGCCTGTCAGTCCACCCATCACCATCCCACCACCACCAGCACTACCACTGAAAGCCTGTGAAAGACAACTGTTTTTTACAGCCACTTTAAAAAGGCTCGAGGAACAGACAGCAGCAAATGTGACACTTTCTGCTAAGAACCTAAACCTTGCTCTCCAATATGGGGTGGAAAAGCAAACCAGACAATAACAGAAAAAAACAGGAAGACAGAAACTGAAGAGACAAAGACAAGTAAACAAGAAATCACTAAAACGCTAAATTTTGCATCTACATTGCATTTAAAATCTTAAAGATGAATTATAATCCTAATCTGGTGGTGATAATCAAGTTTTACGATCCTAGCAAGTCTTCAACATGCAAAAATGAAAAAGCAGGTCACGATGGACAGTCACATCAGCACACAGTATATTGTCATGTGAGGGTGATATGAATTCAAACATCTTGATTTCAAATTGATTACGATGGACAGTCACATCAGCACACAGTATATTGTCATGTGAGGGTGATATGAATTCAAACATCTTGATTTCAAATTGATTATGGAATGGAAATAATAAACCAAAAGAGGAACTAAACAGGCAATTTAAGATACTGTATTTTTGAAAGCCCCAGTACTGAGAATTTTCGCATCAAAATCCCCAAACTGGTTACAGATAGCCATCAGACAGCAAAGTGTGAAAGGTCCTGTGTCCTTTGGTCTAACATCGAGGTTTGAACCGCCACATGTGACCTGTTGAGCATTTAACAGTGGTTGACAGATGCTGGACGGGTGGGGGGGATTCTGTGGGAGGTAATAATGTGGCATGATCCATATTAATGTATTCTTACACAATAAATGATTGAAACACACAGCCAGCGTTGTGAACTGGCCTTACTTTCCTCCCACCCGCTGGAATAAAGAGTTGGTTTGTGTCACAGACAGAAGGTTATTGTGGACGACGGGCATGCACGTGGGTAAAAGCCAGCAGATAGGCAGTCATGATAACACAATGGAGTTTCCATGAAACCCACTCACACACACACAGATACAGTTCATAAGTAGAAGCACACACAGTAGCCGTACATGCCTAGCCTCTCAGATGTGTGTGTGTGTGTGTGTGTGTGTGAGCAATCAGTCCTTTGAGCACCCCTCCACCCTCTGACCCTTTCACTATGACTGATGACCCTCTACCACTACCATCCCTTTAAACCCCCACAGCACCCCTTCACTTTGTGTGCCGTTGACTTAAGAATGAATTTCAGAGAGCCCAGGGAGGGACGGAGGATGGTGTTGTGGGGGGGGGGGGGGGGGGGGGATGTTGAGGTCGAAGGTGAGAGGTCAGACAGCTGGTAAACCTCTTTAAATCCTCTTTTTCTTTTTTACACCACACATTCCTTCACAGCAGGGCACCACTAGCTAGCCATCTATCCCTGCCTGATTTAACACTCTGCATATGTGTGTGTGATGTTTTCCTACACCTTATATGTGTGTGTATGAGTCAGACCCATGCTATGGTATGCATGTAAAATGTTGTATTTTTAGGACAGCTCAAAGCACAAAAACAAATCCATTTTCCAGTATTTAAAACAGCAACACCCCAGTAGTGATGAGGTGGGTGGTGGCTACTGGGTTTATTTGTTTTTCTGCCTGCAGTACCCACGCTGATTTTAAGTGGTGGTAGAGTGGGTGGGGGGGCTTTTAAGTCCTGCAACTAATGCATAAACAAGACCCCTTTCTCTCCGTCTCACTGTCTTTTATTTCCTCCGTGTGTTTGTCATTTTACCACTTTGCACACCCATGCTGTGTATTGTTGTGCTGTGTGCCACACTGGATGGAGGGAGGGGGAGAAAGGGAAAGAAAAGGAGAGAGTGAGGGAGAGATAGCTCTATTTTCCTGCTGCAACTTTAAATGAATGTGACACACTCACCCAGCCTGGGAGCCCCTCACACATACATATGCACATGCAAACAGGCACATGCTGTATGTACGCATATGTTCACATAAGTAGGGAGGCAGTTGCCAAAAAGGAGGAGAACAGAGGGAGGGAGGCAAAAAGAAAGCGAGAGCCGCCTTGTCTACATACATAATCACAGTCTTATCAAGTAAGAAAGAAAAATGCACAAGAAAGACAGGAGACCACATCCCTGCTCCTTTAAACATCTTGAGACACACACACACACACACACCAGGCAAAACCACATCTAAAGCAGATGAGTCTGATCGACCGATGAGTCTGACAGGTTGATGACGAGACTGTGGGTGCGATGTGGGAGGTGATGGGGTCTGAGATGGAGGGGGGGGGGGGGGGGGGGGGGGGGTTATGGACTTACAGTATTAGAGACAGATGTATGTATCACATTGGCCCCAGACAAGGCTGTGGAGCCAGAGCCAGCCACAGTGACGTGAAGAACAATGTATACTCAAAGAGAGAAGGAGGGAGACCATGAGAGAGGAAAGTCTTGGGAGAGCTCAGACTGCAGAGTCAGTGCTTCCTGCAGCATTTTGGGCTTAGAGCACTTAGCTCAAGAGAACTTTGGCAGTGATGGTGGGTACTGTAATTCCTGCTGCCCATGAATCAGCAGCTCACCGCTCAAACAGATCCTCCTGTCTCAGGATTAAACCTGAAACCTTTCAGTTTCGCTGATTTACACCACACCAGCCAGAGACAACTGGCAGAATCTTGGCCCACGACTCCACACGGGATAGAGGAAGCCCCTAAGCTACACTAGAGATGTTTTTTCTACTGTAATCCAGTTATGGATTCCCATGTTTTTACAATGTAATCCATTGCCAGACTCAAACCTGGTCTAAGTCTGAAGTCAAGTCTTAAGACAGATTTTCTATTGTTTTAGACTTGTCTGAAAAGGGTTTTGACTTGGACTTCTTCTCTTGGTTTTGGCTACTGATGTTGCCCATGATGTTCTTAGGTCTCGACTGAACTCAGTTTGTTTGTTTGT